>NC_091283.1:599054526-599363859 GCF_032444005.1 Ranitomeya imitator
AGCCTCGCATCCGCGTACACAGGGTTTGAACGCCCACATAGCTAGACTAATCTCGTTAGAGATGATGCCCTACCGGTTAGTTGAAAGCGAAGCTTTCAAAGACCTGATGGACTACGCTGTACCACGCTACGAGCTACCCAGTCGACACTTTTTTTCCAGAAAAGCCATCCCAGCCCTCCACCAGCATGTTAAAGAGCGCATCGTCCATGCACTCAGGCAATCTGTGAGCACAAAGGTGCACCTGACAACAGATGCATGGACCAGTAGGCATGGCCAGGGACGTTACGTGTCCATCACGGCACACTGGGTAAATGTGGTGGATTCAGGGTCCACAGGGGACAGCAAGTTTGGGACAGTTCTGCCTAGCCCACGGTCTAGTAAACAGTTGTCTGTAGCCGTTCGCACCCCCTCCTCCTCCTCCTCCTCGTCCTCCTGCAGAAGCAAGAGCTCGTCCACAGACCGCAGTCGCACAAACACTCCATCCGCACCTGCCACTGTTGCACACCAGGTCTCCCATTATGGGGCAGCTACTGGCATACGTCAGCAGGCTGTATTGGCTATGAAGTGTTTGGGCGACAATAGACACACCGCGGAAGTTCTGTCCGAGTTCTTGCAGCAAGAAACGCAGTCGTGGCTGGGCACTGTAGATCTTGAGGCAGGCAAGGTAGTGAGTGATAACGGAAGGAATTTCATGGCTGCCATCTCCCTTTCCCAACTGAAACACATTCCTTGCCTGGCTCACACCTTAAACCTGGTGGTGCAGTGCTTCCTGAAAAGTTATCCGGGGTTATCCGACCTGCTCCTCAAAGTGCGTGGATTTTGCGCACATATCCGCCGTTCGCCTGTACACTCCAGCCGTATGCAGACCTATCAGCGTTCTTTGAACCTTCCCCAGCATCGCCTAATCATAGACGTTGCAACAAGGTGGAACTCAACACTGCACATGCTTCAGAGACTGTGCGAACAGAGGCGGGCTGTTATGTTTTTGTGGGAGGATACACATACACGGGCAGGCAGTAGGATGGCAGACATGGAGTTGTCAGGTGTGCAGTGGTCGAAGATTCAAGACATGTGTCAAGTCCTTCAGTGTTTTGAGGAATGCACACGGCTGGTTAGTGCAGACAACGCCATAATAAGCATGAGCATCCCCCTAATGCGTCTGCTGATGCAAAGTTTGACGCACATAAAGGATCAGGCGTCTGCACCAGAGGAAGAGGAAAGCCTTGATGACAGTCAGCGATTGTCTGGTCAGGGCAGTGTACATGACGAGGTACCGGGCGAAGAGGAGGTGGAGGATGAGGAGGATGATGGGGATGAGTATATTTTTAATGAGGAAGCTTTCCCGGGGGCACGGGAAATTGGTGGCGTGGCAAGGCCGGGTTCTGGTTTTTTGAGGGACACAAGTGACGTAGATTTGCCTGCAACTGCCCCTCAACCAAGCACAACCGCAGATTTGACAACGGGAACTTTGGCCCACATGGCGGATTATGCCTTGCGTATCCTCAAAAGGGACACACGCATTACAAAAATGATGAACGATGACGATTACTGGTTGGCCTGCCTCCTTGATCCTCGCTATAAAGGCAAATTGCAAAATATTATGCCACATGAGAACTTGGAACTAATATTAGCAACAAAACAATCAACTCTTGTTGACCGTTTGCTTCTGGCATTCCCTGCACACAGCGCCCGTGATCGTTCTCACACGAGCTCCAGGGGCCAGCAGACCAGAGGTGTTAGAGGGGCAGAAATCAGAAGTGGCGTTGGCCAGAGGGGTTTTCTGACCAGGTTGTGGAGTGATTTTTCTATGACCGCAGACAGGACAGGTACTGCAGCATCAATTCAAAGTGACAGGAGACAACATTTGTCCAGTATGGTTACAAACTATTTTTCATCCCTTATCGACGTTCTCCCTCAACCGTCATTCCCATTTGATTACTGGGCATCCAAATTAGACACCTGGCCAGAATTGGCAGAATATGCATTGCAGGAGCTTGCTTGCCCGGCAGCTAGTGTCCTATCAGAAAGAGTATTCAGTGCTGCAGGTTCAATACTAACAGAAAAAAGGACTCGTCTGGCTACCCAAAATGTAGATGATCTAACCTTCATTAAAATGAACCACAACTGGATTTCAAAATCTTTTGCCCCACCCTGCCCGGCTGACACCTAGCTTTCCTATGAAAAGGTCTTGCCTGTGGACTATTCTGAATTACTTTTCCAATCTCGTAATTTTCTTCACCTGATTGTCCAGCATACGACATGTTTCCACCTCACGAAATGGCCAAACTCCCCACACGGGGCCGTGCTATCGCCACTTTGCGCTTGGACCCTTGAGAGTGCTGTTTGTCTGAAGAGGTGGGTGTGGCCGCTTTTGGTCGACGGCACTGCCACTGGGTCCCTCATAGTACAATAAAGTGTCTCTGGCGGTGGTGGTGCGCACCCAACGTCAGACACACCGTTGTAATATGAGGGGCCCTGTGCCTGTAACGCCGGCCACAAGACAGTTCCCCCCCCCAGCTCAAACAGTGCTCTACCACTAGCAAAATTATCTCTCACAGCTTCACCAATGTGTAGTCTAGGCGCTGACATCCTTCAATGCCTGGCACTGACAATACCATTGTTTTGACATTTTTGTTATGTTAGGCCTTCGAAGCCTGTCTGCGGTCCCTTCTTTCTACAACTACTACACTGACCAGGCCACTGCTGGCCGTGTTACCCTGGAACCAATTTAAAAGTGCCTACAGTCAGCCCAATTTTGTTATGTTAGGCCTTAGAAGACTGTCTGCCGTCACTCCTTCCACTAGACTTCCACTGACCATACACTGCTGCCCATGTACCCCTGGAACCAATTTAAAGTGCCTACAGCCAGCCCAATTTTGTTATGTTAGGCCTTGGAAGCCTGTCTGCGGTCACTCCTTCCACTAGACTTCCACTGACCAGACCACTGCTGCCCGTGTACCCCTGGAACCAATTTAAAAGTGCCTACAGCCAGCCCAAGTTTGTTATGTTAGGCCTTGGAAGCCTGTCTGCGGTCACTCCTTCCACTAGGCCTCCACTGACCACACCACTGCTGTCCGTGTACCCCTGGAACCAATTTAAAATTGCCTACAGCCATGTGTTATTATTTTAGGCCTTCGATGCCTGTCTGCGGTCACTCCTTCCACTAGGCCTCCACTGACCACACCACTGCTGTCCGTGTACCCCTGGAACCAATTTAAAATTGCCTACAGCCAGCCCAATTTTTTTATTTTAGGCCTTCGATGCCTGTCTGCGGTCCATTCTTTCAACTACTACTACACTGACCAGGTCACTGCTGCCCGTGTACCCCTGGAACCAATTTAAAATTGCCTACAGCCATGTGTTATTATTTTAGGCCTTCGATGCCTGTCTGCGGTCACTCCTTCCACTAGGCCTCCACTGACCACACCACTGCTGCCCGTGTACCCCTGGAACCAATTTAAAATTGCCTACAGCCAGCCCAATTTTTTCATTTTAGGCCTTCGATGCCTGTCTGCGGTCCATTCTTTCAACTACTACTACACTGACCAGGTCACTGCTGCCCGTGTACCCCTGGAACCAATTTAAAATTGCCTACAGCCATGTGTTATTATTTTAGGCCTTCGATGCCTGTCTGCGGTCACTCCTTCCACTAGGCCTCCACTGACCACACCACTGCTGTCCGTGTACCCCTGGAACCAATTTAAAATTGCCTACAGCCATGTGTTTTTATTTTAGGCCTTCGATGCCTGTCTGCGGTCCATTCTTTCAACTACTACTACACTGACCAGGGCACTGCTGGCCGTGTTACCCTGGAACCAATTTAAAAGTGCCTACAGTCAGCCCAATTTTGTTATGTTAGGCCTTCGAAGACTGTCTGCCGTCACTCCTTCCACTAGACTTCCACTGACCATACACTGCTGCCCATGTACCCCTGGAACCAATTTAAAGTGCCTACAGCCAGCCCAATTTTGTTATGTTAGGCCTTCGAAGCCTGTCTGCGGTCACTCCTTCCACTAGACTTCCACTGACCAGACCACTGCTGCCCGTGTACCCCTGGAACCAATTTAAAAGTGCCTACAGCCAGCCCAAGTTTGTTATGTTAGGCCTTGGAAGCCTGTCTGCGGTCACTCCTTCCACTAGACTTCCACTGACCAGACCACTGCTGCCCGTGTACCCCTGGAACCAATTTAAAATTGCCTACAGCCAGCCCAATTTTTTCATTTTAGGCCTTCGATGCCTGTCTGCGGTCCATTCTTTCAACTACTACTACACTGACCAGGTCACTGCTGCCCGTGTACCCCTGGAACCAATTTAAAATTGCCTACAGCCATGTGTTATTATTTTAGGCCTTCGATGCCTGTCTGCGGTCACTCCTTCCACTAGGCCTCCACTGACCACACCACTGCTGCCCGTGTACCCCTGGAACCAATTTAAAATTGCCTACAGCCAGCCCAATTTTTTCATTTTAGGCCTTCGATGCCTGTCTGCGGTCCATTCTTTCAACTACTACTACACTGACCAGGTCACTGCTGCCCGTGTACCCCTGGAACCAATTTAAAATTGCCTACAGCCATGTGTTATTATTTTAGGCCTTCGATGCCTGTCTGCGGTCACTCCTTCCACTAGGCCTCCACTGACCACACCACTGCTGTCCGTGTACCCCTGGAACCAATTTAAAATTGCCTACAGCCATGTGTTATTATTTTAGGCCTTCGATGCCTGTCTGCGGTCCATTCTTTCAACTACTACTACACTGACCAGGTCACTGCTGCCCGTGTACCCCTGGAACCAATTTAAAATTGCCTACAGCCAGCCCAATTTTTTTATTTTAGGCCTTCGATGCCTGTCTGCGGTCCATTCTTTCAACTACTACTATACTGACCAGGTCACTGCTGCCCGTGTACCCCTGGAACCAATTTAAAAGTGCCTACAGCCAGCCCAAGTTTGTTATGTTAGGCCTTGGAAGCCTGTCTGCGGTCACTCCTTCCACTAGACTTCCACTGACCAGACCACTGCTGCCCGTGTACCCCTGGAACCAATTTAAAAGTGCCTACAGCCAGCCCAAGTTTGTTATGTTAGGCCTTGGAAGCCTGTCTGCGGTCACTCCTTCCACTAGGCCTCCACTGACCACACCACTGCTGTCCGTGTACCCCTGGAACCAATTTAAAATTGCCTACAGCCATGTGTTATTATTTTAGGCCTTTGATGCCTGTCTGCGGTCACTCCTTCCACTAGGCCTCCACTGACCACACCACTGCTGCCCGTGTACCCCTGGAACCAATTTAAAATTGCCTACAGCCAGCCCAATTTTTTTATTTTAGGCCTTCGATGCCTGTCTGCGGTCCATTCTTTCAACTACTACTACACTGACCAGGTCACTGCTGCCCGTGTACCCCTGGAACCAATTTAAAATTGCCTACAGCCATGTGTTATTATTTTAGGCCTTCGATGCCTGTCTGCGGTCACTCCTTCCACTAGGCCTCCACTGACCACACCACTGCTGTCCGTGTACCCCTGGAACCAATTTAAAATTGCCTACAGCCATGTGTTTTTATTTTAGGCCTTCGATGCCTGTCTGCGGTCCATTCTTTCAACTACTACTACACTGACCAGGGCACTGCTGGCCGTGTTACCCTGGAACCAATTTAAAAGTGCCTACAGTCAGCCCAATTTTGTTATGTTAGGCCTTCGAAGACTGTCTGCCGTCACTCCTTCCACTAGACTTCCACTGACCATACACTGCTGCCCATGTACCCCTGGAACCAATTTAAAGTGCCTACAGCCAGCCCAATTTTGTTATGTTAGGCCTTCGAAGCCTGTCTGCGGTCACTCCTTCCACTAGACTTCCACTGACCAGACCACTGCTGCCCGTGTACCCCTGGAACCAATTTAAAAGTGCCTACAGCCAGCCCAAGTTTGTTATGTTAGGCCTTGGAAGCCTGTCTGCGGTCACTCCTTCCACTAGACTTCCACTGACCAGACCACTGCTGCCCGTGTACCCCTGGAACCAATTTAAAATTGCCTACAGCCAGCCCAATTTTTTCATTTTAGGCCTTCGATGCCTGTCTGCGGTCCATTCTTTCAACTACTACTACACTGACCAGGTCACTGCTGCCCGTGTACCCCTGGAACCAATTTAAAATTGCCTACAGCCATGTGTTATTATTTTAGGCCTTCGATGCCTGTCTGCGGTCACTCCTTCCACTAGGCCTCCACTGACCACACCACTGCTGCCCGTGTACCCCTGGAACCAATTTAAAATTGCCTACAGCCAGCCCAATTTTTTCATTTTAGGCCTTCGATGCCTGTCTGCGGTCCATTCTTTCAACTACTACTACACTGACCAGGTCACTGCTGCCCGTGTACCCCTGGAACCAATTTAAAATTGCCTACAGCCATGTGTTATTATTTTAGGCCTTCGATGCCTGTCTGCGGTCACTCCTTCCACTAGGCCTCCACTGACCACACCACTGCTGTCCGTGTACCCCTGGAACCAATTTAAAATTGCCTACAGCCATGTGTTATTATTTTAGGCCTTCGATGCCTGTCTGCGGTCCATTCTTTCAACTACTACTACACTGACCAGGGCACTGCTGGCCGTGTTACCCTGGAACCAATTTAAAAGTGCCTACAGCCAGCCCAAGTTTGTTATGTTAGGCCTTCGAAGCCTGTCTGCGGTCCATTCTTTCAACTACTACTACACTGACCAGGTCACTGCTGCCCGTGTACCCCTGGAACCAATTTAAAAGTGCCTACAGCCAGCCCAAGTTTGTTATGTTAGGCCTTGGAAGCCTGTCTGCGGTCACTCCTTCCACTAGACTTCCACTGACCAGACCACTGCTGCCCGTGTACCCCTGGAACCAATTTAAAAGTGCCTACAGCCAGCCCAATTTTTTTATTTTAGGCCTTCGATGCCTGTCTGCGGTCCATTCTTTCAACTACTACTACACTGACCAGGTCACTGCTGCCCGTGTACCCCTGGAACCAATTTAAAATTGCCTACAGCCATGTGTTATTATTTTAGGCCTTCGATGCCTGTCTGCGGTCACTCCTTCCACTAGGCCTCCACTGACCACACCACTGCTGTCCGTGTACCCCTGGAACCAATTTAAAATTGCCTACAGCCATGTGTTTTTATTTTAGGCCTTCGATGCCTGTCTGCGGTCCATTCTTTCAACTACTACTACACTGACCAGGGCACTGCTGGCCGTGTACCCCTGGAACCAACATCAGAAAATATAAAAATAAGTATTTTGCTTATAAAAAAGAAAATACTGGTGAGATATCAAATGCAGACATTTTAACATTAAAAACAAACACACAACTAAAATCTGGTACAGTACTAAAAATGGCCACCAGCTACAATTACTTTCTCCTGCAAGTAGTTAACTGAAAGTTTTTTTAAATTGAAAACACACATATGGCATCCACCGAGTGTTGTCCTGTCGCGTCTTCTTTATATTATTGCCGAGAAGATGCAAAATAATGAAAATAATAAAATCATTAATTACCAAAATAATAGAGAAAGTCAACACCACATTGCAAATAAACATTCATTCCAAATAAAGAAGCAGGGCGCGTCCGAGGGTGAGTATATACCTAATAAGAATCTAATCACCCTCGGACGCGCAATGCTTATTTCCAACAGCCTTCCTTCCTAAGAATCAGCCCTTCCGTCGTGTAGAGAGACGTTGTGTTACACTCCAAGGTGTTCCCCAGGTTGCCTTTCCTGAGCTTCGATCTTCCGGCTCTCGTTTAGTAGTTCTTGGAAACTACACTGCATTAGACCTTCAAATTGGGTATGGGGTGTAGAGAGAGGGTGTGTTACACTCTAAGGTGTTCCCCAGGTTTCCTTGCCATTGCTTCGGTCTTCCGACTCTCGTTTAGTAGTTGTAGAAAAGTACACTGCATTAGGCCATACAAAATGGGTATGGGGTGGAGAGAGATGGTGTGTTACACTCCAAGGTGTTCCCCAGGTTGCCTTTCCTGAGCTTCTATCTTCAGGCTCTCATTAAATTGTGGTTAAATGGAACAACTGCATTTGGCGTACTAGTTGGTTTGGGGCCTACTATCGGTGTCTGCCACTCCTTGCTGTTCTCCTCCACTGAACAAAGCTGTGCCGCCTGTTTACTACGGTTGCCAATTTTGAACTGCATTTCGACTACTTACTGATTTGGCCCTACTCTCTGTGTCAGCCTCTCATTCCAGTTGTCCTCCACTGCAATGCCCCCTGGTTATTCCTGTGTTACCAATTTTGAACTGCATTTAGCCCACTTTCTTCTTTGGGCCTATATCTGTGTTTCCACTTCATCGTGCCCATTGCCCAGCCAGTGATAGATGAGTCTGCTGGTACATTGACCCATAACGCAACATTCCCCGTGCACGCTACACAACAACATTGTGACCCTGCTGAAAGTCAGGTTGCTCTTCCCGCATACCATACCACCTTACACGGGGACAAAGAGGAAGGTGCAGATGAAAGTGCAGGTTCCTTCATCAGGTGGGGGGAGGAATACTAGTTGGCGACGTCACTGGCACAGGGCCTCTCATAGTACGCAAAAGTGTTGCTGCCGGTGGGAGGCGCCCCCGCCGTGCAAACACACCGCTGTACTTTGAGGGGCCCTGTGCCAGTGCCAATGCCAACGAGTGGGCCCCCCCTGCTTGCTCAGCTTCACAGCACTTGCAAAGTTGAAATACTTACCTCTCCCTGCTCCACTGCCGTGACGTGGTCCAGATTTCCTGGGCCCACTAATTACTTGAACCAGCCCTACCCCCCACAACTTTAGCCAAATGACCCCCAATTTCAAATGCCTTCCAATTATTATAAGGTAAATTACGCTTGACAAGCTTCATTAAGAAGAATGGATGGTTTTGACATTAAAATGGGCACTCTAGGTGTTTTCCTGGCCCCCACTCACTGCCGACTATGCTGCCCCATTGACTTGCATTGGGTTTCGTGTTTCGGTCGATCCCGACTTTACGTCATAATCGGCCGATTTCACTCGACCCGACTTTGGACATAGTCGGGTTTCGCAAAACCCGGCTCGACTCTAAAAAGGTCAAGGTCGCTCAACTCTACTCTGTAGGTGTTTTTCTGTCCTCCACTCACTGCCGACTTTTATTCCCCATTGACTTGCATTGGGTTTCGTGTTTCAGTCGGCCCCCCGACTTTTCGCAATGATCGGCCGATTTCACCCGACCCGACTTTTGACAAAGTCATGTTTTGCGAAACCCGACTCGATCCTGAAAAAGTAAAAGTCGCTCAACCCTAGCCTCCTGTGCTAAATCCTGTTTTTCTGCCTGTGTATGTTTTTTCCTCCCCGACTCACCGCCAATATTTGTGGGGGGCTGTCTATCCTTTGGGGATTTTCTCTGAGGCAAGATAGTATTCCAATTTCCATCTTTAGGGGTATTTAGTCCTCCGGCTGTGACGAGGTGTCTAGGTGTGTTAGGTACACTCCACGGCTACTTCTAGTTGCGGTGTTAAGTTCAGGATTGCGGTCAGTATAGTGGCCACCTTCTCCAGTGAAAGTTCTCATGCAGCTCCAAGGTCACCGGATCATAACAGACTCCCTAGTCTTGTAGAAACAAGAGAACAAATACAGAACCAGAAACACATGGGCTACTTGCACGATGAACAAGTCAATAGGAGCCTGTTCACACACCACCAAGAAACTTGAAGACACAAAAGAGCACAGTGAGGTCAAAAATACTCTGTTGTAAAAAAAAAAATCACAGTAATAAGCAAGTGCTAGTCAATAGTTGGAAAAAACAGGGTATTTAGTTGATACATTTTTTTGCAAAAAAAAAAAGTATACTAAGCTGCTCCACCAATCGTCAAGGTATACCCATATAGAGCAGTCCACTCCTACCTAATGTATATAATCCCTATCTGATATATTTAAAAACCTGATCATCTATATAGTACCTGTATAAGCAGGGTTCAGAGAGGGAATTTTCATGTGGACATGCTGGATGGAACAGCTTTGAAGCAAGTGACCCATATGGAGTGGAGGACTCCCTAGTTTTGTAGAAACAAGAGAACAATTACAGAACCAGAAACACCTGGGCTACTTGCACAGTGAACAAGTCTGTAGGAACTTTTGACTAGCACTTGCTTATTACTGTGATTTGTTTTTACAACAGAGTATTTTTAACCTCACTGTGCTCTTTTTTGTCTTCAAGTTTCTTGGTGTGTGAACAGGTTCCTACAGACTTGTTCAATGTGCAAGTAGCCCATGTGTTTCTGGTTCTATCATCTGAACTTGTAGTGTGAGGGGAGCCAGGGCCGAAGTCGTGGCCCACAATGATAGCTGCTGGAGCACACCCTGGCCACCCAACACATACATACACTGTCCCATTTGCAGCATACCTTCTATAACATCTTCTGCACCATCAGGGTCCCATCTGGTCTGCTGTGGGTCCACATCTTCTGGTTCCACACAAAGAGAGAGAGTCCAGTTTCAACTTATAACAGACAACTTTACTTGAATTCTTTTGCAGTGCCTCCAGCTCAGTTACAGCAATTTCACAGGGATCATCACAGTACACATCCTTGGCTATTCTTGTGCTTTTACCTACTTCTTCTAGAATGCTCCTGGGTCATACCGCAGCATTGCCTCAGTCCAGCTTTACTATCTATAGGTATTCCCCTGTCCATTTCACACCAGACATAAGAGCATTTGCCCATGTAGTAAGCTGCCACGTCTTGGTGCTGCCCTGCATTCCACGGTTGCTGCTTCTTCAGTTCCCAAGCCCTGGACATCTGGGCTCCCAGCTTTAAAAGTTACAGGGCCCACAGTGTTGCCCGGGCTCTAAGGCCCTCTGGTCTGTCTGGGCTCCCTGGATCTACTGGACTGCATTCAGGAAATGCTCCTGTCTTACCCACAGTAGACCCCTTCTATGTTAACCATTTACTCTACCCTGTATACTAATGTGTTCCCATCTAATAGACTTACTAAATTACTACACTTTCCCTGAACTATAATACACATACAGCAACATAAGGTACATGTCACTATAGGGCTGGCGAATAATCAGGGACCAGGAGCACCTCACTTCAGATGGTGAGGATGCTAGGGCCTCCGCCCTTACCCTGTCTCCTAACTGCAGCCCTGCGTCTGTCCCCTTCCCCCAACCGAGGAAGAGAGGCGTGACCGTCTACTGCAGTACACCAACCCGACAGACAGGGGAACAAAGACAAGGGTAAAAGGAAATTCCACTCACACAAATATACTCTCACAAATAACAGAGGTATTCACCAGGGTGTGAATGCTGGGGAAAGAAAAAAGGTAGGTAAGGATGAGGAATTTCCAAGCATACCAACCAAGCAACAGTCGCACAATAAACTCCTCCAGCTCTCCAGACATCAGCTCTTCACTCTCCAAGGTCTACCTAGCAAGTGCTAGCTCAGACAAGGATCTGGCCAGAAGGCCTAGCTTTTATAGGAGAGAGGAGTGGCTGACCAAGCACATCTGATAGCAGGGATTTCCACATGGCCGATTAACCCCAGTCCTGCTGAAAGAAAACAAACATGTTTAATACACCAGAGAAGTGCTTCTTCTCAGCGGTGAAGCAGGAGCCATCAGATACTGTGGTATTGCTCTGTCGCGGTAACTCCGTGACAGTACATGACATTATTTACAACATAGGACATGTAGAATCGGGACGTGTTTGGGGCACATGTCAGTCTCTGTAACCCCTTACAGTAGCTCAGTATGTTCTGCTTCTGCCTGGGATATGTAGGGATCTGGGTTTCAGACCTTGGAAGGCTGTTATAAAAAAGAAATTACACGTTTGTAATTGCTTATATTAAAAAATATTGTTTTATAGGAACACAAATCTGACTTTTTTCATCTCAGAATACAGGTACAAAGGAATACACTGATGTATCCAATGTACTTGTATTTTCTGCTTATGGGTTCACTGCCTGCTATAGAGGTCAAGATTACTAAAATCTTCTATGTGTATTATTGTAAGCTGTGGCTCATTGGTAATGCTGCATACAAAGAAAATAGAGATTTCCACCTGGCGGACCCAATGGCAAGTGAATAAATTAAATATAATTTATGCGCTGGGCTAGGAGAAGCTGTCCCACCCCGCAGGAGGAGCTCCTGGAGCAATGAAGACCTCGGAGAGTAGTGATGGGCAGTTCGGCTCTTTTTGGTGATCTGGCTCGCTTTGCTCCGCTCACCAAGAAGAGCCGGCTCTTTTGGATCCTAAATGTATTCCTATTAAATATGTGTTCGCAGTATATGAACACATATTTACAATGACGTGAATGTGGCCAAAACTCTGCCCACCCATGGCCGAAACCCTGCCTACTTGCAGTCAGCGAATTAAATTGACAAGTGGGTGGAGTTTAGGTCAGGTGTGCGGAGATACATCCGCCAAATAGCGGAATTTTGCACCCAGTGAGAGCCATTCAGAGAATTCAGTGGCTCTCACTGGGGTGCTGGCTCCCTTTGTTTCCTCAGGGAGCCGGCTTTGTGTACTGGACAGATCTCGAATGACCCATCATTATCGGAGAGCAGTGCCGCTTTTAGAAAAAGTGGGTCCCTGGTCAAAAGTTTAAAGTGGGGCCCCAAATGCTAACATATAGCACCAGCAGACAGAAACATTTCTGTTGTATTTACAAACGCTAAGTTGAGGCCGCTAAACGAGCGTGATCGACAATATTAAAGTAATTTAATGCTTGTTTCTTTGCCTCTTTAGGGTACCTGCACACGTTCAGTAATTGGCAGTGCTTTGAACGTAGCACATGTCCGCTGCATCCAAAGCGCTGCAGGCTATTGAAAACAGGTAAATCAGCATGTGTTCATTGAACCGTGCGGATTCACTGCGTCCAATACATTGCACGGGTGAAATTTATCTTGTGGAGACAAATAAAGATAAATTGACATGCTGCTTCTGGAAAGAAACGCCGCATGTCCAATTCCACGGGTGATCTGCGGGCATCTGTGCATGCATAGTGGGCATGGGATGTCTTTAAATCCCACCACTATGCTGTAACATCTGGATGCTGTACAAGTATGCAACGTCCAAACCTGCATCGTTTACTGACCATGTGCACTGACCCTTACTCCGGCTGAGGAAGAATGATTGGTACAGATAGTCCTTGATACAGTTTAAGCAGGTCCCATATAGTACATATAGTAAAATGCACTCCCCATGGAGTATAATGCAGCCCCTCAGAGTATACCGCAGCCCTCCTCAGTGTATAATGCAGCCCCCTCATAGAGTATACTGACGCCCCCCTCATAGAGTATTGTCATGGTTAGGACAAGGTTATGTCTTGTACTCTCAAAGGTTAATGTTCTTAGCCTCCCTGTAAGGACTTGGACTGTATATCTGTTTCTGTTTGCCCTCAGTTCAGTTACTTTTGCCCTTACCTAAGATGGAGTCATTGGCCTCACTGGGGCCATCTTGTTTCCTGTCAGATTTTCCTTGTTCCTGTCTGTGGTGCAGTTAAGGGAGCTCTGTATATGTACTCATTGCTTGAGTATCTTGTTCCTGACTTGTGATCAAGCTGGAAGAACTGCTATCTTGCTGGTTTCTTTGTTACTTTGGGATACCCCATCTGTCTTCGGTTCTACATCTCTTCATTGCAAAGACTTGTTTCCCTGGATCTGCTCTGCACTCTTCTCTGCCGCTGGACTGCTCCCTGCTAGGAGGCCTGGTCAGGTCTCCAGGTCTCTGGACCTGACATACTTGGACTTCCACGGTCTGTACACGTGTTTACTGCTTATCCAGCTCTGTCTGCTACTAACCTGTTGTGTCATAGCTGTTTACCTGCATATCATTATTAATATTCTTGAACTCTTAATCTATTGTCTCTCGGCCTCTTTTCTGACCCATGATACACTCTCTTTCAAGATGGGAGGGCTATTTATACTCGCTCCTAACCTGGTATCCTTGTCAGCTATAGGTTTTCTGCAGTCTGTATGCTTGACCTCTGTAGTGTGTGCTGGCTTGCTTTGTGTCTTGCTGTCACGTGCTTTATTTGCTTTCCTGGATTACTGACCCTTGGCTTTGCTTCTGACTATTCTCTGACTCTCCCTGTTGGTATCTTATAATCTCCTGGCTACGACCTCGGCTTGTTTTCACTATTCTTTTATGCTTGTTCCTTCTCTGTTTCTCTGGCGTCTGGCTCCGCCCCCTGGCCACCTCCCACTCTGTCATATGATCGTAGGTCCTTCTGCTTTACCTGGCCACTCTGTCTCATTTGAAAGGTCCCGTTGGTGTTCATGTTTGTTACCCAGTTTCTGGTTCAGCTCCGTTGCTGCTGGGTGCAGTTTCCCCTGCAGCATTAATACCTGGGTATCGTGACAAGTATACTGCAACTCCCTCAGAGTATACTGCAGCCCCCCTCAGAGTGTATTGAAGCCCCCCTCAGAGTATACTGCAGCCCCTCTCATAGAGTAGACTGCAGCACCCCTCAAAGTATAATGCAGCCCCACACACAGTATAATGCAAGCCCCTCCCCCACAAGGAATAATTCAGCCCCCCCACTAGCGCGGGAACAGCAAGGCTTGGCCCGGGCGCAAGTCCCACAGGACTGCACAAAAGCACACACATCGGGCGACAAGGAAGGCCACCAAAAGGACCTAGCAACCAAATCTCTGGTACCAAAAATCCCAGGATGACCAGCCAACACTGAACAATGAACCTCAGAAATAACCTTACTTGTCCATCTATCAGGAACAAACAGCTTCCCCACTGGACGGCGGTCAGGCCTATCAGCCTGAAATTCCTGAAGCACCCGCCGCAAATCAGGGGAGATAGCAGAAAGAATCACCCCCTCCTTAAGAATGCCAACCGGCTCAAGGACTCCAGGAGAATCAGGCGAAAAACTCCTAGAGAGGGCATCAGCCTTAACATTCTTAGATCCTGGACGATACGAGACCACAAAATCAAAACGGGAGAAAAACAGGGACCATCGAGCCTGTCTAGGATTCAGCCGCTTTGCCGACTCGAGGTAAATCAGATTCTTATGATCGGTCAGGACCACAACACGGTGTTTAGCTCCCTCAAGCCAATGTCGCCACTCCTCAAACGCCCGCTTCATAGCCAACAACTCCCGATTGCCGACATCATAATTGCGTTCTGCAGGCGAAAACTTTCTGGAAAAAAGAGCACACGGTTTCATCAAAGAACCATCAGACTCCCTCTGAGACAAAACGGCCCCTGCCCCAATCTCAGAAGCGTCGACCTCAACCTGAAAAGGAAGAGAAACATCCGGCTGACGCAACACAGGGGCAGAAGTAAATCGACGTTTAAGCTCCTGAAAGGCCTCAACAGCCTCAGAGGACCAATTCGTCACATCAGCGCCTTTCTTCGTCAAATCAGTAAGGGGCTTAACCACACTGGAAAAGTTGGCAATGAAACGGCGATAGAAATTAGCAAAGCCCAAAAATTTTTGAAGGCCCTTCACAGATGTGGGTTGGATCCAGTCATGAATAGCTTGGACCTTAACAGGATCCATTTCTATAGACGAGGGAGAAAAAATAAAACCCCAAAAAGAGACCTTCTGAACTCCGAATAGGCACTTAGACCCCTTCACAAACAAAGCATTATCACGAAGGATCTGGAACACCATCCTGACCTGCTTCACATGAGACTCCCAATCATCGGAAAAAATCAAAATATCATCCAAATATACGACCATGAATTTATCAAGATAATTGCGGAAAATATCATGCATGAAAGACTGGAACACAAATGGAGCATTAGAGAGCCCAAATGGCATCACAAGATATTCAAAATGGCCTTCGGGCGTATTAAATGCAGTTTTCCATTCGTCACCCTGTTTAATACGAACAAGATTATATGCCCCTCGGAGGTCAATCTTAGTAAACCAACTAGCCCCCTTAATCTGAGCAAACAAATCAGTAAGCAAAGGCAAGGGGTATTGGAATTTGACCGTGATCTTATTAAGAAGACAATAATCAATACAGGGTCTCAAGGAGCCGTCCTTCTTAGCAACAAAAAAGAAACCCGCTCCCAATGGTGACGAAGAGGGCCAAATATGCCCCTTCTCCAAAGACTCCTTAACATAACTCCGCATGGGGGCATGCTCTGGCACAGACAGATTGAAAAGTCGGCCCTTAGGGAACTTGCAACCAGGAATCAAGTTAATAGCACAATCACAGTCCCTGTGCGGAGGAAAGGAACTGGACTTGGGCTCATCAAATACATACTGGAAATCCGACAAAAACTCAGGGACCTCAGAAGAGGGCGAAGAGGAAATTGACATCAAAGGAACGTCACTGTGTACCCCTTGACAACCCCAACCAGTCACCGACATAGTATTCCAATCCAGCACCGGATTATGTTCCTGTAACCATGGAAAACCCAGTACAACAACATCATGCAGGTTATGCAACACCAGAAAACGGCAATCTTCCTGATGTGCTGGAGCCATGTACATAGTCATCTGTGTCCAGTACTGAGGTTTATCCTTGGCCAAGGGTGTAGCATCAATACCCCTCAAAGGAATAGGGCTCTGCAAAGGCTGCAAGGAAAAACCACAGCGCCTGGCGAATTCTAAGTCCATTAAGTTCAGGGCAGCGCCTGAATCCACAAATGCCATGACAGAAAAGGACGACAATGAGCAAATCAGGGTCACAGATAAGAGAAATTTAGGCTGTATAGTACTAATGGTAACAGACCTAGCGACTCTCTTAGTACGCTTAGGGCAATCAGAGATAACATGAGCAGAATCACCACAGTAAAAACACAGCCTATTCTGACGTCTGAATTCCTGCCGTTCTGTTCTAGTCAAAATCCTATCACATTGCATAGGTTCTGGACTCTGCTCAGAGGATACTGCCATATGGTGCACAGCTTTGCACTCGCGCAGACGCCGATCGATCTGAATGGCTAGAGACATAGATTCTCTCAAACCGGCAGGCGTAGGAAAGCCCACCATAACATCTTTAAGGGATTCAGAAAGACCTTTTCTCAAAATAGCAGCCAGAGCCTCTTCATTCCATTTAGTGAGCACAGACCATTTTCTAAATTTCTGGCAGTATTACTCTGCCGCTTCCTGACCTTGACACAAGGCCAACAGGGTTATTTCTGCATGATCCACAGAATTAGGTTTGTCATACAATAATCCGAGCGCTTGAAAAAATGCATCAACATTCAATAATGCCGGATCCCCTGTTTCAAGAGAAAAAGCCCAGTCTTGAGGGTCACCACGCAGCAAGGATATGATGATTTTTACTTGCTGAATGGGATCACCAGAAGAACGTGGTTTCAAAGCAAAAAACAATCTGCAGTTATTTTTAAAGTTCAAAAACTTGGATCTGTCCCCAAAAAACAAATCAGGAGTAGGAATTCTAGGCTCTAAAACCGGAGTCTGGACAACATAGTCCTGGATACTCTGTACTCTTGCAGCAAGTTGATCCACACGAGAAAACAAACCCTGAACATCCATGCCAAAGCATATATCCTGAACCACCCAGATATCAAGAGAAAAAAAAAACAAACCAGAGCACAGAAAAAAAATGGTTCAGAACTTTCTTTTCCTTCTTTTGAGATGCATGTAATTCATTTTTGGCCACTTGTACTGTTATGATGCGGTGGTCTAGGAGCAACATGGAACGAGCTCTGAAGGAAGTGGTAACTGTACTGACCACAGTCCCTAAGCTCAACACAACACTAGAAGTAGCCGTGGAATGCTCCTAACTCTCCCTAGCCATCTCGTCACAGCCTAAGAGCTAACTACCCCTAAAGACAGAAGCAGGAAAACTATCTTGCCTCAGAGAAAATCCCCAAAGGATAGATTAGCCCCCCACAAATAATGACTGTGAGTGGAGAGGAAAAAGACATACACAGAATGAAACCAGGATGAGCACAGGAGGCCAGTCTAGCTTGATAGATAGGACAGGATGGAATACTGTGCGGTCAGTATAAAATACTACAAAAATCTACGCAGAGTTTACAAAAAAATCTCCACACCTGACTAAAGGTGTGGAGGGTAAATCTGCTTCCCAGAGCTTCCAGCAAGACAGAATTAAATCATACTGATAACGCTGGACAAACATAGAAAGCACTGAACGAATAAGTCCACAATCTGTGAACAGAAAAGCGCAAGCAAAAACTTAGCTTTGCTGAACTGGTCAGGATAACAGGGAAATCCAAAGAGATGTGAATCCAACCAGGAACCATTTACAAGTGGCACTGGCTGAAAGAACAGCCAGGCCTAAATAGCCGAGCAGAAGAGACGATAAGTGGAGGCAGCTGATGACAGCTAACTCCAAGGAGCAGCCATACCACTTGAAACCACAAGAGGGAGCCCAAGAGCAGAACTCACAAAAGTGCCACTTACAACCACCAGAGGGAGCCCAAGAGCGGAATTCACAACAGTATCCCCAACACAGTATAATGCAGCCCCCCACACACATACAGTATAGCGCAGCCCTGACACACAGTACAGTGCAGACCACACACACAATACAGTACAATGCAGCCCCCCACATACACAGTATAGTGCAGTCCCCCACACACTATCCTGCAGCAGACACACACACTATAATTCAGACACAAACATTCACTATAATGCAGACACACACACTAATGCAGACACACACATCCACACACACACAATACTTACCTCTCTTCTCATTCCACTGCAGCTCTGACTTCTGCAGAGCATCTCAGAGTCTCATTAGCTCCACTGCTGAAACACGCTGAGCCACATTCAGTAGGGCAGTGATGGGAGAGTGAGCGTCACATGACGCTCTCTCCTTCATCACTGCTTTCAACTTTATCGGCATCTATGATGCTGATAAGTTGAATGTTTGGTGCAGGGAGGTGTGCAGCCAGACCCTCTTACTCAGGGGCTCCATAGTGGCCACTGGCTGGGGGCCCCTGGAGGAACGGTGGCCACAGGTGGCTGCCTGGTCTGCCTGCCCCTAACGCCGGCCCTGTCAAAGTGGTGAGTATAGAAGCCAGAGAACAGCTGAGACATGAAGGGATAGTCCCACTGAATCTGGGATGGTTTAAAGCTATGATTCAGGTTATAGACTGCTGAGGAGAGTGATACCGTTGCTCCTCATATCTGGTCTTGTTGTTCATAAATCATCTTTCATCACTTTATATAAGTCACCTCTTCAAGAGAGAGAGGACGCTGCCTGGAAGATAGCTCTGCCTCCAATGCCTATTTTAAATAAAAGGGGGAGTTACCGGAGTGAGACGTGTAACTAACACGGAGCAGGAGAAATGAAATTTATCTTCTTGCAAACCCATTTTTGCAGCTCTCTGAGCACTGACTACTGTATTGTAACAATTTTGCAGCCTTGTCTGCCTGTGAGCTGGAAGCTGAAGCAGAGAGGAACCTGCAGATGTGTCAGCTATAGTCACACACAGCTCTGCAGGGAGATCAGGAGAGTAGAGAGCAACCATTACACATCACCCTGATAACACTGGTAACCATCACATATCACACTGGTAACTCCCCTTCATGTAAAATAAGCTCTGGAGGCAGAGTTATCTGCCAGGCATCATCCTCCCCAGATCCTAGAAGAGCTCATTTACAGAAAGTGCTAAAAGATGATTTCTCAACCACAAGGCATTGGATATGAGACATACAGGCATCATTCGCCTCAACATTCTATAACCTGTATGTTCAAATTAATAGTTTAGATAGGTCAAATATTGTGACAAATTCTCTTTAAAGGGGAATCTGTCATCCGCTTGGATGTATGTAACCTTTTAAAATGGGCAAACAGGTTATAGAATGGTTAAAATACTCATACCGGTATGTGGAGAATTCCTCTTTTATTTGTTTTTTTTTCTGGTAATGAGTTCTTCCAGCCTCTGAGGCGTGCAGTGTCTGGAAGAAAACTCTGACTCTGGTCTTCATTAGTGTACCAGTCCCCTCTCATCTGCATTACAATGCACTGTGACATGTAGTGGTGGCCCGGAAATCTCACACTGCGCCCTGCAATCGTTTAAAGATGATGTTTCCACCCTTCTATGAGCATTGGATTCTTATTTCCTCTACGCAGGCGCCGGCAGAAGAAAGGGGATGGTGATAGAAGCAGTGTGAGTGACATCAGCGCTGACACCTGATGACAATTGGTTTGAGGGTGGTAATATAAGCTGTGGGGCGGCGCTGCTGTCACTTACTCTGCTTCTATCACTTCCCTTAAACAAATAAGCTAAGTAGAGCTTAATGATAGATAATTATAAAGGGCTTTAAAGATACCAGACCTCCTTTTTAAGTGCATAAAAATAGAGGTGCATACCATTAAATACATGTTCCTGAGTTTTGCTAAACTTCGAAAAGTAGAAGGAAAATTCCTACAATTTTGATAGCTCTTTCCAAGTATCAGTTGTTTAAACTGGCACTATTACAAATCAACACAATTTCCTCCTTCCGTTTTATAAAGTTCCCTAAAGTGAGCTCATGTAACCATGTGATCTTTAAAGTCAATTGTTTTATTTTAAAGCTTTGTATTTTAACAACTTTTAAAAGCTAATTTAACAGTTTGACAGTTTCACAAGATATCAAGTGTCTGACTGGAAGGAAGGCTTTTGTGAATATATTACTAAATTTATGCCAGGGTGTGCTAATCTTGGACTTTACATCACATGTTCCCTTCTGACACAAGTATTGACACTAAGAAATCACCTCTGCAGAATATGGTACTTCTGTCACAACATACATTTAAAACCAGTGATTCATCCAAGCAGCCAACAGAAAATGTTCAAGGGTTGCAGTTACTGGCATTGAAAATCACATTATCTAGCAAGTGATAACTTACCATAATGACCCACTAATAGGATACTATTTTCTAAATATAGAAAAAGGGCATACATAAATATTATGGGGCCCTATAGCAAGCATCGGTATACAATATAATGCCCACCGGGGTCGGACTGGTTTGTCTGAGGCCCACAGCGGGAATGGACTCAAGGGGCCCACCCTACAGCTATTTGCAAATACCTCTTAACCGTTATCCCCGATATAGCGGAGCGTCGACTGTAAAACACAAGCAGCTCCTGCACATCTACTGTGCGCCACCATAACTGGGATTTACAATTACGGTAGTTGACATTAAAGGATTCTTTAACCTCTTTACCCCCAAAGGTGGTTTGCACCTTCATGGTAAGGCCAATTTTTACAGTTCTGACCACTGTCACTTTATGACGTAATAACTCTAGAACGGTTCAATGGATTCTGGTGATTCTCAGATTGTTTTTTGTGACATATTGTACTTCATGATAGTGGTAAAAGCGTATTTAATATGACTTGCGTTTGTGAAAAAATGGAAATTTGGCAAAAATTTTGAACATTTTGCAATTTTCAAACTTTGCATTTTCATGCCTTTAAATCACAGAGATATGTCACACAAAATAGTTAATAAATAACATTGCCTACAAGTCTATTTTACATCAGCACAATTATGGAACCACATTTTTTTTGTTAGGAAGTTATAAGGGTAAAAAGTTGAACAGCGATTTTTCATTTTTCCAACAAAATTTACAAAACCATTTTTTTAGGAACCACATCACATTTGAAGTACTTTGAGGGGTCTATATGGCAGAAAATACTCAAAACACCAATATAAAAACTGCACCCCTCAAGTTGCTCAAAACCACATTCAAGAAGTTTATTAACCCTTCAGGTGCTTCACAGGATATTTTGGAATGTGGGAAAAAAATGAACATTTAACTTTTTTTTTACCAAAAATGTACTTCAGATCCACATTTTTTTATTTTGACAAGGGTAACAGGGAAAAAATGGACCCCAAAATTTGTTGTCTAATTACTCTTGAGCATGCAGATACCCCATATGAGGGATGTCATGTCCTGTTTGGAGAGCCTTTGTTGTGCCTTAGCAGTGGAAACCCCCCAATACTTACCCCATTTCAGAAACTAGACCCCTCAAGGAATGTATTTAAATGCGTGGTGAGCACCTTGAACCCCCAGGCGCTTCACAGAAGTTTATAACGTTGAGCTGTGAAAATAATAAAATCACATTTCTCCCCAAAAAATGTTATTTTACCCTCAAATTTTAAAAGGGTAACAGGAGTAAATACACCATAGAATTTGTTGTGCAATTTCTCCTGAGTACGCTGATACCCCATATGTGGGGGGATGCTACTTTTGGGGCAAAGTGCAAGGCTCAGAAGGGAAGAGATCAGATTTTGCTGGACTGATTTGAGGGTGCCACATCACATTGGCAGAGCCCCTGAGGTGCCAGAACAACAGAAACCTCCTATATGTGAACTCATTTTACAAACTACATTCCCCACTGAATTCACCTAGATGTACAGTGATCATATTGACACCACATGTGCCTCACAGAATTTTATAGCATTGATTGGTGAAGAAAGAATAAATTCCATTTTTACCACTAAAATGTTGTTTTAGCCCCAAGTTTTTAATTTCTTTAAGGGCTAATAGGAATTTTTTTTTACAACAAATTTAGGTCCATTTTTCCTGAGTGCACCAATACCCTACATGTAATCGAGAAATATTTTTCAGGCACAGTGCAAAGCTCAGAAGGCAAGGAGTGCCAGATTTTATTGTTATGGATTGCAGGTGCCATGACCCACTGGGAGAGCCCATAAGGTGCCAGAACCGCAGAACTTCCCCCATAAATGAACCTATTTTGCAAACTACACCTCTCAATTAATTCATCTAGGGGTGCAGTGATCATATATTAACCCCACGGGTGGGTCACAGAATTTTATACTATTGGGCAATGAAGAAAAATATCTAGAGAACGAACTACGGCACACAATAAATTCCAGATCAATAGTCCAGTTTATTTCACTGGCTTCTTCAGAAGGTCAAGAACATTCCAGAGAAACAACAGTTCAATTTCTACCAATTCAGACAGCGACTTTGGAGCCCCACAAGCATCTTTTTTAGAGATACGTCGCGGCCATCCACATCGAGGAAGACGTGGAGGGGAAGGAGAAAACGCGGATCGACAGAGAATGACCACGAGATCCCAGGTAGGGGCAACTATATCTCCCCTTCCACCAACATCGTATACAACATTTCATCGCAGATCCTCTCCCCCGCAGAAGTAACACTTCTACAAAAGGGTTTATCCTTTTGTCCTGTGCCACGTTTTGATACTTTCCAAGTTGATTAGGAACTGCATCGTTTTTTAGAACTCTGAGACTCAAAGCACATTTCTCTAACAAACTACAGGATAATTCTATGATTTCGACACCGGCCCTAACATGCTTTTCATTGAAATCCCTAGGTCTGAGGACCCCTAGCACATTTCAACCACCCCGTTCTTACCATCCGGTGGAAACTTTTATTGAGGTTGTACAGAGGGATGTTCAGGTCATTTTGGAATCGATAGGCAAGGGTCTTATTAAAGTGAAAAACAATCTAACTAAGGAGGAGTACAGGTCATTACTTGATTTGAGAACTAAATGAAATTTAATCATAAAGCCTGCAGGGGTGCAGTTGCAGTGCTAGATCGGTCGTATTATATTGATGAAATTCGCTCACAACTTGGGGATACGAGTACTTACAAACCCATATCTAATAACCCTGCTTTTGACATAGCAAGACTGATTAAGGAATTGGTTGCATATCACCGGCAACTTGGTACTATTGACCAGAAACTGGGTGATAATTTGATTAATACCCAACCGGTAATTCCGGTGTTCTATACACTTCTGAAGGTTCACAAAACCTTTCTTATACCCCCGGGAAGACCTATAGTTGCCTCTACCAATTCACTTTTGTCACCTTTAGCCATAACACTCGAAAAAAATTCATCTCCACTTGTCCCCAATATGAGATCTTACTTGAAGGACACTTCACATTTCTTGCAATTACTTAATGATATGGACCTCCTCCCCAGGTTGCTTACCGATTACCATGGATGTCACTAGTCTCTACACCAACATTGGGCACCAACAGGGTCTTGAATCAGTAAAGGCATTTATCATTCAACATGCGAAATTCATGTATGATCAACTACAATTCTATATAGATCTTAAAATAATCCTTACAAAAAGTGATTTTTTATTTGAAGATCAGTTCTATATACAGAAGAAGGGTACAGCAATGGGGTCGAATGTTGCGCCCCCATATGCGAACATTTATGGACATCTTTGAAACATCCTTTGTGTACTGCCACCCTCTTTTTCTAAATAATGTGATATTTTGGAAACGTCGTGTTTTTGATTTGGACTGGTAATGTGGAGACTTTACTTAAATTTCATGGGGACTTGAATTCTAGTACAACAGGTATCACTTTCTCCATTCAAGACAATGATTACACTATTAATTTTCTAGACACGTTAGTTATTGTCCAGCCAGGGGGCATTGTGGAAACTGACTTATACATCAAACCTACAGATAAGAATAGTTTACTTTTGTATACTAGTAGTCACCGCCGACATGTAAAAAGGACACTACCTAAGTTACAGCATGACAGGATAGAGTGAATTGTCTCCAATCCAGTCAATCGTCAGTTGAGATAAAAGGAGATGGATGTCAAATTTCAGGATCGGTGCTATCCAGCCTAAACTAGTGGTGACATTAGAAGAGAGGGGAGAACTACACGTCCGACCGCATGCAAAACTTCTAGGATTGCTTTTGTTAATGTGTTTCACCCCTTCAAACAATGTATCCATTAGGGTTGAGCGAAACGGATCGTTCATTTTCAAAAGTCGCCGACTTTTGGCAAAGTCGGGCTTCATGAAACCCGACCCGATCCCTGTGTGGGGTCGGCCATGCGGTACGCGACTTTCGCGCCAAAGTCGCGTTTCGTATGATGCACTTGGCGCCATTTTTTTCAGCCAATGAAGGGGCGTGGGCAGAGTGATGACATAGGTCTTAGGGGCGTGGACGCCTATCGCCATGTTGTCGCTTGTGCGGTGTAGCGATTTGCACTGTGTAACACCAGCTTTTCAGTTCAGGGACGGACGGAGGGGAGAGAGAGAGAGAGAGAGAGAGAGAGAGAAAAAAAAAAAAAAATTCCCATTGGCTTTGCATTGGGTTTCGTGTTTCGGTCGATCCTCGACTTTTCGCCATAATCGGCCGATTTCACTCGACTCGACTTTTGAGATAGTCGGGTTTCGCGAAACCCGGCTCGACCCTAAAAAAGTCAAGGTCGCTCAACCCTAGTATCCATCAATGTATATTTAGACATTGGAACATAAATTCTTATCCTCATATCCTGGAATTTAATATGAGACCCATTATTTGTAACAAGAGATCTGAAAACATAAGAAGTCACCGGGTAAGGGCGGACGTTGGCCCCTCTAAACCTACACTTAAGCAAAGTTTTTTTAGTACCCCACGTAATGGGACTTTCCCATGCTTCGGATGTTTACAGTGCTCTAATGTCTCTAAAGGTCATACATTCACACATCCACGTTCAGGCCGCAGATTTCCTATAAAAGGACATTTTACCTGCGAGTCATCATATGTAGTATATCTTATCAAGTGCCCATGCGGTCTTGGATATGTTGGTGAGACCACCAGCATATCCGAGAACGCATTTCTCAGCATGAATCTACTATTAGGTGTGGACGTACTCTGTTGCCAATCCCTGCCCACTTCTTCCAACACAATCATACTATTGCACAACTCAGGTGTTATGATCTGGTGGTTTAGGAACAACATGAGACAAGCTCTGAAGGAGGTGGTATCTGTACTGACCGCAAACCCTGAACCTAGCAGCGCAACTAAAAATAGCCGTGGGGGGTACCTGACGCTCCCTAGACCCCTCGGCACAGCCTAAGATCTAACTTCCCCTAAAGATGGAAACAGGAAACCTATCTTGCCTCAGAGAAAATCCCCATAGGAAAGATAGCCCCCCACAAATATTGACGGTGAGAGGAGGGGAAAATAACATACGCAGAAATGAAATCAGATTTTAGCATAGGAGGCCAGTCTAACTTGATAGATAGGACAGGAAAGGATACTGTGCGGTCAGTATAAAAACTACAAAACAATCCACACAGAGTTTACAAAATCTCCACACCTGACTAAAGGTGTGGAGGGTAAATCTGCTTCCCAGAGCTTCCAGCTAACAGAAAAAATCCATACTGACAAGCTTTACAAATATAGAATACACAGAACAATAAGTCCACAACATGTGGACTGAAATGTGCAAAGCCAGAACTTATCTTTGCAGAACTGGTCAGGAAACCAGAAGAATCCAAGCAGAGATGTGAATCCAGCCAGGAAACATTGACAATTGGCACAGGCTGAAGAAAGAGCCAGACTTAAATAGCGGGCGATAAGTGGAGGCAGCTGATGACAGCTAACTCCAAGGAGCAGCCATACCACTAGAAACCACAAGAAGGAGCCCAAGAGCAGAACTCACAAAAGTGCCACTTACAACCACCGGAGGGAGCCCAAGAGTGGAATTCACAACACTCAGGTATCAAGTCATTGATTCGATTCCGTTGATTAGAAGAGGGGGCGACAGGATTGGTAGACTTAAGATGCGTGAAGCCTATTGGATGCACACGCTACAGACATTATCTCCCCTGGGTCTTAACAGAGAATATGAGATTATGTATTGAGGTTAAAGTACGATAATAACTTTCTTGTCTAGACCCTTTACTATTTATTCTGATATCTTTCTATGTATAATGGCCCCTAGATACTGACACTTTCTTTATTGGGTAAATTGAATTGCTTTACCTATATTATCATTGACACTCATAAGTATTCCATATAATAGATAATAATAATATATATGGCATCCCATACTTTCATATATTTATTTATTTATCCCTTTTGTATTAATTCAACAATTTTTGGCCTATTTGCATATGTGATCCACTCTCTATGAATCGAGGCACTTTGTAATCACTGCTTTTTTCTTTTCCCCCTTTTTTCCTTTCTCAGCAGGCGGGCATGGATCAGCGTGTGTGATTCCCTTATCACGCATGCGCGGTTGTTATACTAGCGGACGGCATTCTTCGCTTACACTCGGCTCTCCTCGGTTCCATGCACCTGTGCACTTGCACTATTATACAGGTCCTTCTCAAAAAATTAGCATATAGTGTTAAATTTCATTATTTACCATAATGTAATGATTACAATTAAACTTTCATATATTATAGATTCATTATCCACCAACTGAAATTTGTCAGGTCTTTTATTGTTTTAATACTGATGATTTTGGCATACAACTCCTGATAACCCAAAAAACCTGTCTCAATAAATTAGCATATTTCACCCATCCAATCAAATAAAAGTGTTTTTTAATAACAAACAAAAAAACCAACAAATAATAATGTTCAGTTATGCACTCAATACTTGGTCGGGAATCCTTTGGCAGAAATGACTGCTTCAATGCGGCGTGGCATGGAGGCAATCAGCCTGTGACACTGCTGAGATGTTATGGAGGCCCAGGATGCTTCAATAGCGGCCTCAAGCTCATCCAGAGTGTTGGGTCTTGCTTCTCTCAACTTTCTCTTCACAATATCCCACAGATTCTCTATGGGGTTCAGGTCAGGAGAGTTGGCAGGCCAATTGAGCACAGTAATACCATGGTCAGTAAACCATTTACCAGTGGTTTTGGCACTGTGAGCAGGTGCCAGGTCGTGCTGAAAAATGAAATCTTCATCTCCATAAAGCATTTCAGCCGATGGAAGCATGAAGTGCTCCAAAATCTCCTGATAGCTAGCTGCATTGACCCTGCCCTTGATGAAACACAGTGGACCAACACCAGCAGCTGACATGGCACCCCACACCATCACTGACTGTGGGTACTTGACACTGGACTTCAGGCATTTTGGCATTTCCTTCTCCCCAGTCTTCCTCCAGACTCTGGCACCTTGATTTCCGAATGACATGCAAAATTTGCTTTCATCAGAAAAAAGTACTTGGGACCACTTAGCAACAGTCCAGTGCTGCTTCTCTGTAGCTCAAAAGTGGCTTTACCTGGGGAATGCGGCACCTGTAGCCCATTTCCTGCACACGCCTGTGCACGGTGGCTCTGGATGTTTCCACACCAGACTCAGTCCACTGCTTCCTCAGGTTCCCCAAGGTCTGGAATCGGTCCTTCTCCACAATCTTCCTCAGGGTCCGGTCTCCTCTTCTCGTTGTACAGCGTTTTCTGCCACATTGTTTCCTTCCAACAGACTTACCATTGAGGTGCCTTGATACAGCACTCTGGGAACAGCCTATTTGTTGAGAAATTTCTTTCTGGGTCTTACCCTCTTGCTTGAGGGTGTCAATGATGGCCTTCTTGACATCTGTCAGGTCGCTAGTCTTACCCATGATGGGGGTTTTGAGTAATGAACCAGGCAGGGAGTTTATAAAAGCCTCAGGTATCTTTTGCATGTGTTTAGAGTTAATTAGTTGATTCAGAAGATTAGGGTAATAGGTCGTTTAGAGAACCTTTTCTTGATATGCTAATTTATTGAGACAGGTTTTTTGGGTTATCAGGAGTTGTATGCCAAAATCATCAGTATTAAAACAATAAAAGACCTGACAAATTTCAGTTGGTGGATAATGAATCTATAATATATGAAAGTTTAATTGTAATCATTACATTATGGTAAATAATGAAATTTAATACTATATGCTAATTTTTTGAGAAGGACCTGTACTTTCCGGTCACCCGGAAGTCCTCTCTCATTGAGGTCATGGCGTGTGTATAAGAGGAGACGCATATGGCTTCAGAGCACCGCGCTATTTGTTCTGAGCACCCGGAACTCTCCACATGGGAGGTATTGTATACATTTACTTGTGATATCCCTCGTTTACGTCTCTTTACTCTTTTTATTTTTTCTGTGACTGCTGCATCATCGGCTCTGGGAAATTTCCAGTACTTATTATGAACTTAAAGGGACTCTGTCACCTGAATTTGGAGGGAACAATCTTCAGCCATAGGGGCGGGGTTTTTGGGTGTTTGATTCACCCTTTCCTTACCCGCTGGCTGCATGCTGGCTGCAATATTGGATTGAAGTTCATTCTCTGTCCTCCATAGTACACGCCTGCGCAAGGCAGGATTGCACTGTGCAGGCATGTACTACGGAGGACAGAGAATGAACTTCAATCCAATATTGCAGCCAGCAGGTAAGGAAAGGGTGAATCAAACACCCGGAAACCCTGCTCTATGGCTGAAGATTGTTCCTTCCAAATTCAGGTGACAGAGTCTCTTTAAAAGCCTGTGGTACTATGGACATATACTCTTGGGCACTTTATGTTTATTTTGTTTTTCTTACCCTTTTTCTTGCCCTCATTTTTCTATATACTTATCATCAATGCGCAATGTTTTCTCAGATTACCACCAGGGGCACACTATTCCCCCGAGTGTATAGACTTATTGTGGGAATAATTGGGATGACCATATGTATAATACATATATTTTTTGGCATATATAATTTTTTACCTGATGTTTTTTCAGGATATGGCATATTGACACGTATAATCTGGTATTGTATTTTATATGGTGTTGGATGTACCACCTATTTATCATTGTACAGAATGGTGTTATTTTATATTATGGATTTTTCATATTATGGATTTTTGGTTACAATTTCTTGTTTATTGTTTTTTGTTTATTTTCTCTTGATATAAAATTGAAAATGTAATCAATGTTCATGTCATTGCAGATACAGGTATTTCTTGATAAAGGCTTATATAAAGCAGAAATGTTGAACCTGATTAATTTTTTTGTCTGATTATCAAGTTATCAAGTGCGAGATAAATGATTGGATAAATTGTTGCAAGCATATAATAAATTGCACCACTTAATTTTTTGAAAGCATGAAATAAACTGGATTATTGACCTGGAATTTATTGTGTGCCGGAGTTTGTTCTCTAGATCAGTGATTTTCAACCTTTTTTGAGCCGCGGCACACTTTTTATACTTAAAAAATCCCGAGGCACACCACCAACCAAAATGGCACAAAATGGTGCGTCCAGGTTTGAGATGAAAGTCTGCAGTCATTCTATGTGACTGCAGGCTTCTGAATTCTCACAGCGCAAGCACTGCACACTTTCAGGATTCTCCCTTGCCGGTGGCCAGAGTGGACGGTCATGACAGCACAAGTATGTGATTTGGATACTTCTGGCCACATTCTAACTAGACGTGTCCAGCCTCAGTCAATTCATTTTCATTGAATGAGGCCACACATGTCTAGTCAGCACGTGACCGCATGTATTGAAATCACCAACATCAGAGAATTATGATAGCAGTGTGCACTGTGAGAATTCAGAAGTCTGCAGTCACATAGTATGACTGCAGACTCATCACAACCTTGGACATCCCCTTTAATGTTCCTAACAAATAAAAATGAGAATTAGTATCACAAAAAAAACACATTTACATCCAGGTACCTGATAGATGACGTTGTTTGTGGAGTCGCCTCTTTCTTTTCATCTTCACCTTGTCCAGATGCCATGATGACTCTTCTCATCCACCGGCAGAGCTCGTTTCTGCAGACTTCCATCTTCTCCTGTCTTCTGCAGCACATCCCGACACAACACCCTTAAAGATAGCAGTGTTATTATAATGCTCCGGAATAACAATATCTGCCCTAGGCTGAGCCCCTGAGTAAATAATTGCCCCTCACTTTATTCCCAGCACATAATATGACCCTCACTGTCCCTCTTATGGTACATGCCATCCACACTACCCTCTCTCTCTTTTCCATACTTCACACTGCCTTCTCATACGGTGTCCCTCATAGAGAGCCCAGTCTCTCTACTGTGCCCCTTCATTACACTTCTCCTACTTGGCATACTGTCTCCTCCTGGCTGTTACCCTCACACTACTCAGTATCTATTATGTGTCCACTCACACTTTCATCCCCCCATACTGTCTGCACACATTTCTAATAGCCTCCTCCTGTACATCCCCCCCCTGCTAACATACCCCTTTGCTCTCTCCATATTTCCTCCTCACACATTCCCCCCTCACACATTCCCCCAACTCCCCATAATGTCCTCACACATCCCATCACCGTTGCTCCCAGTACTGTCAGCACACATTTTTCCCCTCGCTACTGTGTCCACCCCCATCTCCCCACTCAGCCCCACAGAATATATCCACTCCCCTTCCGATAGAATAAATCCATCCCCTTCCACACAGAATAAATGCACCCTGCCCCACACATGCTAAATAAATTCCAGCCCCCCCCCACGTACACACTGAATAAATCCCCCCACACACTGAATAAATCCCCCCCACACACTGAATAAATCCCCCCACACACTGAATAAATCCCCCCCACACACACTGAATAAATCCCCCCCACACACTGAATAAATCCCCCCACTCACTGAATAAATCCCCCCCACACACTGAATAAATCCTCCCCCTCAGAATAAATCCCCCCCCACACACTGAATATATCCCCCCCACACACTGAATAAATCCCCCACACACTGAATAAATCCCCCCACACACTGAATAAATCCCCCCCACACACTGAATAAATCCCCCCACACACTGAATAAATCCCCCCCACACACTGAATAAATCCCCCCACACACTGAATAAATCCCCCCCACACACTAAATAAATCCCCCCCACACACTGAATAAATCCCCCCCACACACTGAATAAATCCCCCACACACACTGAATAAATCCCCCCCACACACTGAATAAATCCCCCCCACACTGAATAAATCCCCCCACACACTGAATAAATCCCCCCCACACACTGAATAAATCCCCCCACACTTAATAAATCCCCCACACACTTAATAAATCCCCCCACACACTTAATAAATCCCCCCACACACTTAATAAATCCCCCCACACACTTAATAAATCCCCCCACACACTTAATAAATCCCCCCACACACTTAATAAATCCCCCCACATACTCCCCATAAACCCGCCCCACGCTGAATCTTCGGTGTCTTCAGCTCCACAGCACAGGAGCACTTACCACCAAGTGTCTTCTGTCTCCTGCGCGCCGGATAGTGACGCCAGCAGCGTGATCACATGACTTGATCACGCTGCTGGCGTCGCTCTGACCCAGCGTTCAGAGCCTCAATTGTACTCGCAGCTGGTAGATGTCTGCAAGTACAATTGATCTCCGGGAGCCGGTGCGCTGCAGCTTCTCTGTGCCGACTGTCAGCTTGACAGTCGGCACAGAGAACAGCTGACTCCCGTTCCCCGCGGCACACCCGACCATGTGTCGCGGCACACTAGTGTGCCGCGGCACACTGGTTGAAAAACACTGCTCTAGATTGATTCCTTTTTTCTCCAGAGCACCTGTTTTCTAACAGTGAGCACCCCTTATACAATTAATGAAGAAAAAGAACTATATTTTTACCACCAAAATTTTGTTTTAGCCCCAGATTTTATATTTTCACTCAAAAAATGGGTGAAAATGGCACCTCAATTTGTCCAAAAATTTCTACTGAACGGTGGCAATGACCCATATGTGGCTGTACAGTACTACTTAGCCACACAGAGAGTCTCAGGGGGAATAGAGCGATTTTGCCTCCTGGAGCGCAGTTTTTGTAGAACAATTTGCGGACTCCATATGCAGAGTCCCTAATTGCTAGAAGAGCAGAATCCTATCTCAGGGGGCTAAAATGCCGGGAGTGGTGTGGGACTGCACTTGGCACTTAGTGCTGGGTGTCAAATGTCAGAATCAACTAACACCCGGCGCGATCGCACACGCACAGCCTGTGCGCACACGATCCCCATAACGTAATAATTCTTCCCGGGTCAATAAGGCCCAGGGCACAGGGATGGATTATTACATCACATGTCAGAAAGGGGTCAATGCAAATAAGTTATCACCAATCCACAGGTTAGGTAGCTGATAACTTATGGATCGGTGGAATCCGAGCATTGGAAACCGCAATGATCGGAAGAATGGAGAACTTTTATCCATTACAGGGCACTTTTATCCCCATTTTATTCCCATTCTAAAATCCTCTTTGGGGGTTTGCAGAAAAAGGCAAGTGCAGCCCTTTAGGAAATGAATGAATCAATGGTTGAGCCGTATATGCCACCTCACCTTGACCAGACTACATATTATCACCACATAGATCATATATTATCACCACATAGTGGTAACTGAATAATACCACATACAGGGGATAATTACCGTCACGCCATTATCAGATTACATATTACCACCACATAGTGACCTAATAATACCTCATACAAGGAGTAAATACCAAAAGGCCATGACCAGACCACATATTACCACCACATAGCAACAGAATAATACCACATACAGGGGACAAAAACTGCCACACCATGACCAGACCACATATCCCGGAGTGTCTGTTAGACATATCCTCCTTCTTCACCTCTCGCTTCCTAAAACTCAATGTAGACAAAACCGAATTCATCATCTTTCCCCATCTCACGTATCCCCCCTGCCTGAACTATCTATTATAGTAAACGGCATCACGCTCTCTCCCGCACCTGAAATCCGCTGCCTTGGGGTAACTTTCGATTCTGCCCTGTCCTTCAAACCGCACGTCCAAACCCTTGCCACCTCCTGTCGCCTCCAACTCAAAAATATTGCCAGAATCCGTCCCTTCCTCAGCCCACAATCTACTAAAACTCTTGTGCATGCCCTCATCATCTCCCGGCTTGATTTCTGCAACACCCTCCTCTGTGGCCTCCCCGCTAACTCCCTTGCACCACTCCAGTCTGTCCTCAACTCTGCTGCTCGGCTAATCCACCTCTCTCCTCGCTACTCCCCTGCTTCACCCCTCTGCAAATCCCTCCACTGGCTCCCAATTCCCCAACGAATCCAGTTCAAACTACTAACACTGATCTACAAAGCCATCCACAAACTGTCCCCTCCCTATATCTCTGAACTAATCTCCAAATATCTTCCCTCATGTAATCTCCGATCCTCCCAAGACCTCCTTCTCTCCTCCACACTTATTCGTTCCTCACACAACCGCCTCCAAGAATTCTCCCGAATATCCCCCATCCTCTGGAATTCCACACCTCAACACGTCTGATTATCCACCACCCTCGGATCCTTCAGATGGAACCTGAAAACCCATCTCTTCAGGAAAGCCTACAGCCTGCAATAACCATTCAACCGCCATGTCACTGACCGCCCGAGCTGCCGCCACATCACCGACTGCCAGAGCTGCCACCACGTCACCGACCACCCGAGCTGCCGCCATGTCACCGACCACCCGAGCTGCCGCCACATCACCAACCACCCGAGCTGCCACCACGTCACCGACCACCCGAGCTGCCGCTATGACCACCCGAGCTGCCACTTCACCACCACCAGTGCTGCAGCACACCAACCTCCTGTCTCTTCCCCACTATCCTGAAGATTGTAAGTCTGCAAGGATAGGGTCCTCTCCCCTCTGTACCAGTCTGTAACTGTAAATTTTTTTACTGTTAACGATATCTATAACCCTGTATGTAACCTCTTTTCGCATGTACAGCACCATGGAATTAATTGTGCTATATAAATAAATCATAATAATAATAATAATATTACCACCACATAGTGACCGAATAATACCACTTACAGGCAGGGCCGCCATCAGGGCCCGCACGGCAATAGTTAAAAGCCGCCAGCCAATTGCTACGGATCTGCAACACAGGACTAAAGGTACCTTCACACTAAACGATATCGCTAGCGATCTGTGACGTTGCAGCGTCCTGGCTAGCGATATCGTTCAGTTTGACACGCAGCAGCGATTAGAATCCTGCTGTGGTGTCGTTGGTCGGGGCTAGAGGGCCAGCACTTTCTTTGGTCGCTGGCTCTCCCGCTGACATCGCTGAATCGGCGTGTGTGACACCGATTCAGCGATGTCTTCGCTGGTAACCAGGGTAAACATCGGGTTACTAAGCGCAGGGCCGCGCTCAGTAACCCGATGTTTACCCTGGATACCATCCCAAAAGTAAAAAAAACAAACGCTTCATACTTACCTTCAGCTGTCTGTCCCCGGCGCTCTGCTTTCCTGCACTCACTGTGAGCACAGCGGCCGGAAAGCAGAGCGGTGACGTCACCGCTCTGCTTTCCGGCCGCTGTGCTCACAGCCAGTACAGAGAAGCACAGCGCCGGGGACAGACAGCTGAAGGTAAGTATGAAGCGTTTGTTTTTTTTACTTTTAGGATGGTATCCAGGGTAAACATCGGGTTACTAAGCGCGGCCCTGCGCTTAGCAACCCGATGTTTACCCTGGTTACCGGCATCGTTGGTCGCTGGAGAGCGGTCTGTGTGACAGCTCTCCAGCGACCAAACAGCGACGCTGCAGCGATCCGGATCGTTGTCTGGATTGCTGCAGCATCGTTTAGTGTGAAGGTACCTTAAGGTAGAAGGGGGAAAACTGACCCTGCACTATGACTAGGCTGAAACCCTATGAGATACCAGCACTGCACAAATAACACACAATGCAAAGCACCAATCTAGAGCTCAAGCAGATAAACACTGTTGGCCAGCAAGGACTGGGTTGCAGGTGCTAGTTAATAAGGAGTGAAACAAACACCTGACCCAAGACAAACCCAGCACCAGAGGAAAAAGACCAGCAGCCAGAACTCCACAAGAAAATGGCGGATAGTAACAAACTAAACAGATTCTAACAGTACCTCCCCTTTAACGAGGATTCGCTGGATCCTCTAGGCCGGGCCTTATTCGGAAATCTGTGAAAAGCTTTAATTAATAATTAACCTTGAGGCTGAGACATCCACAGCTTTCACCCAGGAATTGTCCTCGGGACCGAAACCCTTACAAGACACAAGATACTGTAACCCTCCTCTATGCCACCTAGAATCAAGAATGCGTGAAATCTCAAACTCGCAGTCTTCATCAATTGGAGGAGCAGATGGCATAGCCACCTTATCTGGTGTGTCAACCTTCTACAGCAAAGATACATGAAAAACTGAATTAATTTTCCAGGACGAAGGAATGTCTACTTTCACCGCTGCCAAATTGACAATGTGAACCACTTTGAAAGGTCCTACAAACTTCGGCCCCAACTTTTTAGAAGGGATCTTCAAACACAGATTCCTAGAGGACAACCAAACCATTTCCCCAACAATAAACCTCACCTCCCTTTTTCTCTTGTCAAAACATTTCTTAGATCTCCTATTAGCCTGTTTAAGATTATGGCGCACACTGCTCCAAACCCTTTCCAAATTTCTTGAAAAACGCTCCTCTTCAGGAACCACTGCCCCAATCCTAGAAAAAGGACCGAAAAATGGATTCTTCCCAGTACAACAAAAGGAGAACACCCAGCTGAAGAAGACGTATAATTATTGAGAGCAAACTCAGCTAATGGTAGATATTCCGACCACATCTCAACGTCCTGGTTCTTCCTCTCGGTCTGTTTATTGGACTGCGGATAATAGCCCGAATGACAAATGAACCTTAAGTCTGTCACAAAAGGCACGCCAAAAGCGAGCCACAAACTGTGGTCCCCTATCGGAGGCAATGTCCGTGGGAACACCATGGAGTCTGACAATCTCTTTCACAAATGTCCTGGCAAGTGTCTTAGAGCAGGGTAATTTATTGAACAGGACCAGATGACACATCTTACTAAACTGGTCCACAACAACCAACAGAAAAACCCTTAGAGACCGGCAGGTCGGTGATAAAATCTATTACAAGATGCATCCATGGAGAACTAGGAACCTCTAAGAGGCAAAGCAACCCTGCCGCCGGAGCATGAGAAACCTTAAACCTAGCGCACACGGTACACTGACGCACCCACTTGACAATTTCTCTTAGCCACCCCGGCCACCAGAAACTCTAACTGATCAACTTTCTTGTTTTGGCAATCCCTGGATGACCCACCAAACAAGACTCTTGACATTCCGTAAACAAAGCTCTCCTCAGGGCTTTAGGCACAAATAATTTTCCATACGGAGTGTTAGGTGGTTCCACATCCTGGTGTGAACAACACCCTATGCAGACATGTGTGCAAATGGAATACTAGGCAGCCCCCCACGGATGTTTGGTGGATTAATATGTGGCCTGTTTTCATTATTTTGCACCTATGCTGCCCTTGCTTTTATCTTGGGGTCCCACTGCATCCTGTTTGTGCATTTGTGTCTGGATATGATATTGCAAGAATGGCGTTTTTTTCTCTTTCAGTGATATTATTTTCCAGGTTTAACAGCAGAAACAGCTGGCCTGTCAACAGCAGTAAAAGGTGCAACAGGAGACAAATAAACTATAGGCACAACAGCTCCAACAACAGCAGCCACAGGAGGTGCTAACACGGCAAATGGAACTCCTCACAGAGTCGGTTTGTGGGAGGCTGGCAGTCTCCTCCCCAACTCCAGGTGATGACTCGTACGTCCGGAAAATGGTAAGACAAGCCATGCAAAAAATGACCCCGGGGATGATGTGGAAGCTTTTTTCGAGAGGGTTGCTGATCCAGAGAAACTTCCGCCAGAGCAGTGGGCGGAGGTGCTGGCACCATATTTCTCGGGAGAACCTCAAAAGGCGTATTATGAATTAGCCCTCCAAGATGTCACTGAATACGCCAAATTAAAAACTGAAGTCTTGGTACACCAGGGAGTAATGATGTCCGATAGAGCTCAGTGAGTCCACTGCTGGGCTTATGCTGGCGACAAACTCCCTCGTTCACAAATGTTTGATTTGTTGCACCTAGTCCAAAAGTGGTTGTAGCCAGAGACTATCACTCCTGCCCAGATGGTCAAGTGGGTAGTGAAGGACAGGATCTCCACTCCTTTTCCAGGCCAATACAGACCTGGGTTGCCCAGGGCAACCCTCGGAGTGCAGAGAAACTGGTCAGCCTGGTTGAGAGATACCAGATTTTTAAGAAATCCCTCTGGAAACCAGATACTGCCACTTCCCAGTACTGGGATACCCAAGGGGGTGGGCTCACCATGGACGGTGGTTATACCCACAAATGGGGTGTCCCAATCTTGCTGAGGGGTCCCCTAAGGCTGTTATTAAGGACATGGTCTGTTGGTGAGCTCACAATCCTGGACACATAGCCGCCTGAACCAATATACTGCAGCCTAGGCAGGCATTGCTCCTATTGTGCCTATCCAGCCTGCAGTGTGGACTGTCAACTTGGCAAGTGGCTGCAGGGATGTACACTGTCTGTCAATGAGGTACTGGTTCTTGTACTTTTGGACTCTGGAAGTCTAGTGACCCTAATCAGTGCTATACTGTCCCACCAGTTAATCCCTAATAAGTTTGTGGGCGTCCGCTGCATACACGGAAATGCCAAGGACTACCCTCTAGCCAGAGTGACCATGGGAACGTACTGTGGTACTAAGTCCCTTGGGGGTTGAGGTAGGAAAAGGGGTAGGAAAAGGCTTAATACAGCTGTGATTTTTTTACTATTTTGGAACTTGTGGCAAAGTGGGCTTCACAGAGTGTCCCAGACATAAGCCAGGTCCCTCTGGAAGAGGCTCCATCAAAAGTAAAGATGGAGGAGTTTCCGCTATGTGTCCTTGCTGGACAGGAGGCTGAGACTGTGACAGAGGAGCCCATCTTCCCTGAGTTAGAAGTGCCCAAAGACAACTTTGGGACTGCTCAACTTAGAGATCTTACATTAAGGGGGGTATTTGATAATATTATTGTATGTATTGGGGTTGCTCAAGAGCCAGGGGCTGACACCAGGTTTCTACACTTTTCCGTCAATGGTGATTTATTTTATTGGTGACCAAACTGAGAGGAGTTGAGATAGAAGAGCAGCTGTTAGTTTCAGGACCCTACCAGCGAAGGGTTTTAGACATGGCCCATTTACATGTTTTGGGAGGACATCTGGGGGTAGAGAAAGCTCAGGAGAAAGTAGGGCGGAGGTTCTATTGGCCAGAATGTTACTGACCGATTCCAAATTATTGTAAGTCCTGCCTCACCTGTCAGATAATCGCTCCTACTTTTCACTTCTGAAATCCCTTAGTCCCATTGCCTGTGATAGAGGTCCCCTTTAAGAGGATTGCCATGGACCTAGTAGGTCCCCTAGTTAAGTTTGCACGGTGCCATCAGTACATCCTAGTGGTCATGGACTATGCAATCCAGTACCCTGAAGTGGTATCACTAAGGAACTCTTCTGCGAAGATTATTGCCTGGGAACTTGTCCATATCTTTACTAGGACAGGCTTGCCAAAGGAGATTTTGATGGGCCAGAGAACCCTCTTCATGAGCAAAGTGATGATGGTGCTGTGTAAAGTCCTCCAGATTGATCAACTGTGAACCTCGGTTAATCATCTGCAGACCGATGGCCTGGTGAAGCGCTTCAATAAGACCTTGAAGGCCATGCCCAAGAAGGTCGTTGAGAAGAACAGTCGAGACTGAGACAATCTGCTTCCATTTCTGCTCTTTTCTATCAGAGAAGTCCCTCGTGCCTCCACTGGCTTCTCGCTGTTTGAGCTCCTGAAGCCACACCAAGTGTACCATGTGAACTTGCTTAAACCATTGCGAGATCAGGAATTGCTGGAAGCTCCTTATCTGGGGACCTATCCCGAAGCAAAAGTGGAGAAGGTCACCATTACAGAGATGCTAACACCAGCCCAGAAGCAACAATGTTGGGAACCACTCCAGCAAAACAGTGATCTGTTCTCATAGTTGCCAGGGCATACACAGGTGGTAGAGATTGACGTGTTAACAGAGCCGCATGTAAGGGTGAACCTCAAGCTCTAAAGGATTCCCGAAGCATGCCGGGCGATAATAACAAAGGAAGTTAAGAGAATGCTAGAACTCAGTGTGATAGACGAGTCAAAAAGTGGATGGTCGAGTTCCATCATCTTCAAGCCGAAGCCTAACGGCAAGTGGCAATTTCGTAATGACTACCGCAGGCTGAATGAGGTGTCCAGTTTTGATGCATACCTGATGCCCCACGTAGACGAACTCATTGAGTGACTCGGGCCTGCTAGGTACATTACAACCCTTCACCTGAAGAAGGGGTACTGGCAGATCACCATGTCCCAGAGTGTCAAGGAGAAGATAGCCTTCTCGATGCCTGATGGGTGTTTCCAGTAAGCCAGAATGCCCTTCGGACTGCAGGGGGCCCAAGCTACCTTCCAGAGGGCAATGGATCTTGTGTCCACATAGGAAGTATGCAGCAGCCTAAATGATTACATTGTCGTCTTCAGCCCTGACTGGAGTTGTCATCTACCAAAGGTACAGGTGATCCTGGATGTGTTAAGAAAATTTGGGTTCACCATAAATCTGAAAAAGTGTGCCATAGGGAAGGAAGAGGCCACGTACTTAGGCTACATCGTTGGGAGAGGCTAAATCAAGCCACAGTTAAACAAGATCGAGGCAATTCAGAAGTGGCCACAATGGCTCTCTAAAAAGCAAGAGAGGGCGTTTCTTAGAATTGTGGGGCATTACCGGCAGTTTATCCCAAATGTTGCCATAATTGCCACATCATAATCGGATGTTCTTAAGGGCATCAAATCTACAATGGTGAAATGGACTGCTGACACAGAGGTCGTATTTCAGGAGCTTAAGCGGTCTCTGTGCAATCATCCGGTTCTGGTAGCACCGAACTTTAGCAAAGAATTCATGGTCCAGATGGATACTTCAGAAATCGGGTGGGGAGCTGTGCTGTCTCAGGAAATAAATGGAGAAGAGCATCCCATCTGGTACCTGAACCAAAAACTCTCTTCCTGCGAGAAAAACTATACGATTGTTGAGGAGTGCTTAGCCATAAAGTGGTCCGTGGATACACTAAAATATTACCTACTAGGCAGAAAGTTCAAACTAGTGTCAGAGCATGCTCCCTCTGAGATGGTTTAGAAAAAAGATGGGTAAGACTAGGTGACTAGACCTTCAAGATTTCAGTTTCGGCGTAGAGCATAAACCAGGAAAGTTACATGGTAACGGGGATGCTCTCCCTCGAATCCCCTGTTTGGTGTTTGAAGGTGGCAAAACCCCTGGTTTTGGGCAGATGAGGGGAATACGTGACATGGTCACTGGCACGGTATATGAGGAAGGGGAGATATGTGTCACAAAGATTGCTTTCTTCCGTGATCTAGAAACCCATACATTTCTCTTCAGCATGCTTGGTGCTGAAGGAGTTAATCAGCCATGTTATGGGATGGGTTTGTAAGTGAAAAGGTAAGAGATGGGTGAGACGCCTACTCACCAAATTTCCACCTTAAGGGTAAGGCTAGGATGTTAAATGTACAGCCACTGTGCTTTTTCTCTGTGTTGTCATTTGGAGAGGAGAGACTCCAGACATGGCTCCAATTGAAGCTGAAGACACATGGTGGTCAGAGCGGGTGAACACCTCAGACATATGGGACTTTGCTATACATTATCTTTTTCTTTTGCCGTTATGCCAGAAAGGCCACGTTTACTTTGCTGAACCCTGCTATGGTTTATTCTGTTATTCTGTTCCAAAATAAACCAGCAGGTGTTTTACCACAAGAAGTGTTCCTGTGTCTACATTTGGAAGAAACCCCTCACAATGGTTATAGAAAGCAATTGATTGCAGTTATTTATTCAAAAGGGTGCGCAACCAAATATTAAGTTGAAGGTGTCAACAATTATGTCTGGCCCCTTTTTGGGGTTTTGTGTGAAATTATATCCAATTTGCCACTGTTTCTCTCACTGTTTTTTTGTGTTGTTTCAATGCGCACAAAGGAAATAAACTTGTGTATAACAAAATGTGTAATTACAATAATTTTCTGGAAGAAATACTTCCTTTTCTAGAACAAGCGTGCCAACACTTTCGACCATGACTGTACTTCTTTTTCTGTTTCTGCACAATACCTGTTCTATAGCTGTGCTCACCTTGCCAATTCTATAATACGTACCAGCCTGACATCATTTAAGACCTCTAAATGCCTTGCATCAGTTGTCTCCCTTATGATATTATGTCACTATGGATTAAATCCACATTGGTGTCGCATGGACAATTGTGACAAAACAACGTTTCCAAGTTTTTCAACATGGCTCCATAGAAATTAATTGATAAAAATTGGTATTATACAGTATTTGTTCTTAGAGTTTTCAGTGTTATATTACATTTGCCATTTCTGAGCCCAACCCTCTAGTTTCTCTGGATCATTTTGCAGTATATTATACAGTTCTGATTCAATCACTGCATGGAACAATAAGTACCAAAATTATCTTTAGGCAAGTCATAGATTTTTAAATTAACACCCAAAAGGTTATCAGAAAATAACCTATTGTTTAAATCAGGTTTTTGTGTTACACATGTTTTCTTAAATGTTGATTCTATTTTTTCCGTATTACGTTCTTTATTAAAATAAAAGAAAATTAGTAATTTTGCAATTTTCACACTGACCATTAGGACTTTTTCAAACATACGTCCTGTCCTTTTAGGAAGAGTTCTCAGAAAAGCTTGTTATCAACACAGGCAGGATTACTGTCACAGGGATACCGGGACAGAGTGGGGTGAGATGATCGCAGCATCTGGTGTCACATACACCTGCGGTAGTTAGGAGAGCTTCACCGTTCTATTAGCAGTTAGCTGGCTTTCTTTGTTCTGATGCTGCAAGGGTTCAACTACTTTAGTTGGACTCCTGGAGTTCTGTCTTGGGTTATATCAGTTGTTCAGAGTTTGTTACTCCAGGCAGGTTATAAGAACCCTCCTCTTTGCTTCTGACCATGCCAGTGATAGCTCATTCTGTCTGGTTTGGTGTTGGATGAGTAGTTCGTGCTTCAAGTAGGCATTTGGAGAGTTGTTCTGGAAATTGCTGCGTAGAGTTGGTTTGACTGCTTATCCTTATCCTCACCTATTTTGTTTCTCCTATCTATCCCTCCCCTATGTTCCACTCTGTTGTTTTGTGAGTGTATTTGCATGATTGTAGTTTTCTTTTACCCTGTCTGTCTTCCCTTGTCTGTCTGGTAGTCCCAAAAACTTCAGCCTCACATCTCTCTGGGTGGGGGAGGGAACAGATAAGAGCTAAGATAGGAACATAGCAAGATACCTGACCCCAGTGTCTCCATCTTCCAGGGTAATCTGGGAAACAGGGATAGACTAGGGTGTCCCTAGTTCGAGGGATTAGGGCTCACAGTCCACAATACACAACTGATAGCACAGGATCCACCAATTACAATAGGTGATAGCATAGCTGAACCCGCTCCATCTCCCTTCACAATGACCTTTGCATAGTCTCATTAGGCATCTCAATACAAAAAGATCAGATCTGGCCATTGTGGCTTTGTACATGTGTTGTTTCCTAAAACAAGATTAAGTTAAGGTCTACAAAAATCCTCAGCAGCAAGCATAAAAACTGAAAGAGTTCTATTTTTTTTATTGTTAATACAGAGTGGGAAGTGTAAAAAAAAAATTGCCAACATCTATTAAAAAATAAATGTAACATGAAAACCTGATTTAAACAATAGGTCACTTTCGGATGACAGCCTCCCTTTAAAATCTATTGTACAGTTATTTTGGTGGATTTCTTTCAACTTGTTTGCCCCGGTCGCTAAAACCCTAGGGATCCCACTTGTATTGAGCTGTGAGGTAACCGCAACTTATAGCAATTGTTGGTCGCACGCCCTATATTGCTGACAAAGTTGATGCATAGTTCCAGCATTGGCCTTACTGGGTGAATCAGGGCTGAGAGTTGCTGAAAAAATGGATGTCCATCCAGTATTTACGACTCAGGGAATTTGGGCATCTAGAGAGCTGGTTGCTCCCATGGTCCCATACAGGAATATCACTGCAACTCCACATGTTTTGTAGAGCTGCATATTTACCTAATAATGTGGTTTTATTGAATCTGTGTCTTTTTACAGGTGATGTGTAGTTATAAACAAATCTAATAAAGTTGTATAATTAGCAAAACTTACTGCTGATCCTTAATAGACATCAATGTTCTGAAAACAGACTGCAATGTTCTAGACGATTCATAGTAATGCTGAGATGTCAGAGTAGCATACATAAAGATACTAATCATAAACATCCACACGGAAGTGAAATCAGAACACCAGTGTCACCACCTCACTTTCACAATCAACTTGGCAACTCTCCCTTTCACATTCCTGTTTCATTCACTTTGCTAGTAGTTTATCTTCTGTCTATTACTGTCTGCAATTAAACAGATTAAGCTATGCATCAGTAATATTCTTATAAATTAAGAATGATTACACGTTAGCCAATTATGAGGCAGAATCGTGTGGCAATTGCAACCACAGGTGGGTGGTTTTGCAAACGTGTGTGACTGTCCTCGCACCCTAAGGCTAGTTTCACATTTGCGTTAGAATCCGCAGCGTTTAATCCACATCCGCAAGTGCTGGAAAAAATGCATAGAAAAGTGTACAAACGCGGCGTTTTTTTTGACGCATGCGGTTAAAAAAACGCTGCGTTTGTACGCTTTTCTATGTGTTTTTGTCTGCGTTTACGTTTTTTGTGCGCATGGTGACAAATTTTACAGGAGAAAAATCTAGATAACCAGACACCGCCAATGGAACTACAGAGGGCATGTATTATGGGTTATCTATATATAGACCCTAGAACTGCTGAAATCTTAACAGTGTGCTACTGTATCCTGTGTCATGATGCATCTTCGCATAGAGAGCTTTTATTTCAACCTGTATTTAAGCATTAAGCTGTTTCTTGCCTGTGCATTTGCTTGGGAGCATGACAGAAATCGCGAAAGATGGAGAAGGAGACGGCGCAGGCATTTTTGGAGACACACCATTATTGAATTACTTGAGAGACGTGGGGCTTATCACACACTGTATGGCGAGCTTAATGAGAACCCTGACAAATTCCCGGAATACACAAGGATGTCGCAAGACTCATTTCGAGATTTGCTTGCTCGTGTTCAAGGAGCCATACGGAGACAGGACACCCAGCTCCGTAGAGCGATTCCACCCGAGGAACGTCTGCTGGTTACATTAAGGTACATAAGAAATGTAAACCAATGCTAGTGCTAATTTTGGGTGTTCTGACATGTGTTTTCTTTTGTTTGGAAATTTCCTTTATGTCTTTAGCATAACCACACCATAAATAGAATTGATTGTAATTTTTCTTTATTATTTATTTTCGTCCAGATTTCTGGCAACCGGAGAGAGTTTATCATCCCTCCATTTCCAATACCGGCTTGGAATATCCACCCTGTCGCGAATAGTTGCGGACACCTGCCGGGCTTTGTGGAATGTACTCCGGAATGAGTTTATACCCCTACCCACCTTGGACATGTGGATTGGAATTGCGGAAAAATTCTGGAGTGTGTGATTTCCTCAACTGTTTGGGAGCAGTGGATGGAAAGCACATCCACATTATCAAACCAGCCAGAATAGGATCGGAGTACTTCAACTATAAGAAATATTTTTCTGTTGTGCTCATGGCAACAGCCGATGCGGACTGTCGCTTCATCGCCGTGGACATTGGAGTTTTTGGCCGTAGCAACAATTCCCAGACTTTCAAGAATTTGGATATGGGCCGCCGTGTGTATGGCAAAAATTGAATTTTCCACAGCCACGACCTCTCCCCAACACTCAAGGTCCACCGATACCATTTGTTATGGTTGGGGATGTGACCTTTCAGATGTGTGAAAACCTACTAAAGCCATATTCCAGACTAAAAGGATCTTTAACTACAGACTGACCAGGGCCCGAAGAACTGTAGAGTGTACCTTTGGGATTCTAGTCTCCAAATGGCGCATTCTTGCATCAGCCATTAATCTAAAAATGGAGACAGTCGACGAGGTGGTCAAAGCCTGTGTGGTTCTGCACAATTACATAATGGCTAAGGAACGGCCCAACATTGAACTGGATGAACCAGTTGCACACACACTGCCCGATTACCAGCATCACCCGCTGTGGTCAATAGCTGAAGGTGGCCACATGCGGGACCAATTTGCTGCCTTTTTTGATTCGGATATTGGACGTGTGTCATGGCAGGACAATGTTGTGTAAATTGTTGTGAAAGGTAATTCAGTACCACAATGGACATAGAGGTCAGAACACATACAGTGACCTGACAATAACCCAAAAACATAGAACGAGCTCTGAGACGTGGGAACTCTGCTGACCGCAATCCCTAATCCTCTCCAACCACACTAGAGGCAGCCGTGGATTGCGCCTAACGCTACCTATGCAACTCGGCACAGCCTGAGAAACTAGCTAACCTGAAGATAGAAAATAAGCCTACCTTGCCTCAGAGAAATACCCCAAAGGAAAAGGCAGCCCCCACATATAATGACTGTGAGTTAAGATGAAAAGACAAACGTAGAGATGAAATAGATTTAGCAAAGTGAGGCCCGACTTTCTGAACAGAGCGAGGATAGGAAAGGTAACTTTGCGGTCAACACAAAACCCTAAAAAAACCACGCAAAGGGGGCAAAAAGACCCTCCGTACCGAACTAACGGCACGGAGGTACACCCTCTGCGTCCCAGAGCTTCCAGCAAGCAGGAAAAAACAAATAGACAAGCTGGACAGAAAAAAACAGCAAACAAAATAGCAAAGCGGAACTTAGCTATGCAGAGCAGCAGGCCACAGGAACGATCCAGGAGGAAACAGGTCCAATACTAGAACATTGACTGGAGGCCAGGATCAAAGCACTAGGTGGAGTTAAATAGAGCAGCACCTAACGACTTCACCACATCACCTGAGGAAGGAAACTCAGAAGCCGCAGTACCACTTTCCTCCACCAACGGAAGCTCACAGAGAGAATCAGCCGAAGTACCACTTGTGACCACAGGAGGGAGCTCTGCCACAGAATTCACAACAGTACCCCCCCTTGAGGAGGGGTCACCGAACCCTCACCAGAGCCCCCAGGACGACCAGGATGAGCCATATGAAAGGCACGAACAAGATCGGGAGCATGGACATCAGAGGCAAAGACCCAGGAATTATCTTCCTGAGCATAACCCTTCCACTTAACCAAATACTGGAGTTTCCGTCTTGAAACACGAGAATCCAAAATCTTCTCCACAATATACTCCAACTCCCCCTCCACCAAAACCAGGGCAGGAGGATCAACAGATGGAATTATAGGTGCCACGTATCTCCGCAACAATGACCTATGGAATACGTTATGTATGGAAAAAGAATCTGGAAGGGTCAGACGAAAAGACACAGGATTAAGAACCTCAGAAATCCTATACGGACCAATGAAACGAGGTTTAAACTTAGGAGAGGAAACCTTCATAGGAATATGACGAGAAGATAACCAAACCAAATCCCCAACACGAAGTCGGGAACCCACACAGCGTCTGCGATTAGCGAAACGTTGAGCCTTCTCCTGGGACAAGGTCAAATTGTCCACTACATGAGTCCAAATCTGCTGCAACCTGTCCACCACAGTATCCACACCAGGACAGTCCGAAGACTCAACCTGCCCTGAAGAGAAACGAGGATGGAACCCAGAGTTGCAGAAAAACAGTGAAACCAAGGTAGCCGAGCTGGCCCGATTATTAAGGGCGAACTCAGCCAAAGGCAAAAAGGACACCCAGTCATCCTGATCAGCAGAAACAAAGCATCTCAGATATGTTTCCAAGGTCTGATTGGTTCGTTCGGTCTGGCCATTAGTCTGAGGATGGAAAGCCGAGGAAAAAGACAAGTCAATGCCCATCCTACCAGAAAAGGCTCGCCAAAACCTCGAAACAAACTGGGAACCTCTGTCAGAAACGATATTCTCTGGAATGCCATGTAAACGAACCACATGCTGGAAGAACAATGGCACCAAATTAGAGGAGGAAGGTAATTTAGACAAGAGTACCAAATGGACCATCTTAGAGAAGCGATCACAGACCACCCAAATGACTGACATCTTTTGAGAGACGGGAAGATCTGAAATAAAATCCATAGAGATATGTGTCCAAGGCCTCTTCGGGACCGGCAAGGGCAAAAGCAACCCACTGGCACGAGAACAGCAGGGCTTAGCCCGAGCACAAATCCCACAGGACTGCACAAAAGTACGCACATCCCGCGACAGAGATGGCCACCAAAAGGATCTAGCCACTAACTCTCTGGTACCAAAGATTCCAGGATGACCAGCCAACACCGAACAATGAACCTCAGAGATAACTTTATTCGTCCACCTATCAGGGACAAACAGTTTCTCCGCTGGGCAACGATCAGGTTTATTAGCCTGAAATTTTTGCAGCACCCGCCGCAAATCAGGGGAGATGGCAGACACAATTACTCCCTCTTTGAGGATACCCGCCGGCTCAGATAAACCCGGAGAGTCGGGCACAAAACTCCTAGACAGAGCATCCGCCTTCACATTTTTAGAGCCCGGAAGGTACGAAACCACAAAGTCAAAACGGGAGAAAAACAGCGACCAGCGAGCCTGTCTAGGATTCAACCGTTTGGCAGACTCGAGATAAGTCAAGTTCTTATGATCAGTCAAGACCACCACGCGATGCTTAGCTCCTTCAAGCCAATGACGCCACTCCTCGAATGCCCACTTCATGGCCAGCAACTCTCGATTGCCCACATAATAATTTTGCTCAGCAGGCGAAAACTTCCTGGAAAAGAAGGCGCATGGTTTCATCACCGAGCAATCAGAACTTCTCTGCGACAAAACAGCCCCTGCTCCAATCTCAGAAGCATCAACCTCGACCTGGAACGGAAGCGAAACATCTGGTTGACACAACACAGGGGCAGAAGAAAAACGACGCTTCAACTCTTGAAAAGCTTCCACAGCAGCAGAAGACCAATTGACCACATCAGCACCCTTCTTGGTCAAATCGGTCAATGGTTTAGCAATGCTAGAAAAATTGCAGATGAAGCGACGATAAAAATTAGCAAAGCCCAGGAACTTTTGCAGACTTTTCAGAGAAGTCGGCTGAGTCCAATCATGGATGGCTTGGACCTTAACAGGGTCCATCTCGATAGTAGAAGGGGAAAAGATGAACCCCAAAAATGAAACCTTCTGAACACCAAAGAGACACTTTGATCCCTTCACAAACAAAGAATTAGCACGCAGGACCTGAAACACCGTTCTGACCTGCTTCACATGAGACTCCCAATCATCCGAGAAGATCAAAATGTCATCCAAGTACACAATCAGGAATTTATCCAGGTACTCTCGGAAGATGTCATGCATAAAGGACTGAAACACTGATGGAGCATTGGCAAGTCCGAATGGCATTACTAGATACTCAAAATGGCCCTCGGGCGTATTAAATGCAGTTTTCCATTCATCGCCTCGCTTAATACGCACAAGATTATACGCACCATGAAGATCTATCTTGGTGAACCAACTAGCCCCCTTAATCCGAGCAAACAAATCAGATAACAACGGCAAGGGGTACTGAAATTTAACCGTGATCTTATTTAGAAGGCGGTAATCTATACAAGGTCTCAGTGAACCATCCTTCTTGGCTACAAAAAAGAACCCTGCTCCTAATGGCGACGATGACGGGCGAATATGCCCCTTCTCCAAGGACTCCTTCACATAACTCCGCATAGCGGCGTGCTCAGGCACAGATAAATTAAACAGTCGACCTTTTGGGAATTTACTACCAGGAACCAAATCGATAGCACAATCACAATCCCTATGCGGAGGTAGGGTATCGGACTTGGGCTCATCAAATACATCCCGGTAATCAGACAAGAACTCTGGAACCTCAGAAGGGGTGGATGACGAAATAGTCAGAAATGGGACATCACCATGTACCCCCTGACAACCCCAGCTGGACACAGACATGGATTTCCAATCTAATACTGGATTATGGACTTGTAGCCATGGCAACCCCAGCACGACCACATCATGCAGATTATGCAACACCAGAAAGCGAATAACCTCCTGATGTGCAGGAGCCATGCACATGGTCAGCTGGGTCCAGTACTGAGGCTTATTCTTGGCCAAAGGCGTAGCATCAATTCCTCTCAATGGAATAGGACACTGCAAGGGCTCCAAGAAAAACCCACAACGCCTAGCATACTCCAAGTCCATCAAATTCAGGGCAGCGCCTGAATCCACAAATGCCATGACAGAATACGATGACAAAGAGCAGATCAAGGTAACGGACAGAAGAAATTTTGACTGTACCGTACCAATGGTGGCAGACCTAGCGAACCGCTTAGTGCGCTTAGGACAATCAGAGATAGCATGAGTGGAATCACCACAGTAGAAACACAGCCCATTCAGACGTCTGTGTTCTTGCCGTTCAACTCTGGTTAAAGTCCTATCGCACTGCATAGGCTCAGGTTTAAGCTCAGGTAATACCGCCAAATGGTGCACAGGTTTACGCTCACGCAAGCGTCGACCGATCTGAATGGCTAAAGACATAGACTCATTCAGACCAGCAGGCATAGGAAATCCCACCATGACATCCTTAAGGGCTTCAGAGAGACCTTTTCTGAAAATAGCTGCGAGTGCACCTTCATTCCATTGAGTGAGTACGGACCACTTCCTAAATTTCTGACAATATACCTCTATCTCATCCTGACCCTGACACAGAGCCAGCAAATTTTTCTCTGCCTGATCCACTGAATTAGGTTCATCGTACAGCAATCCGAGCGCCAGGAAAAACGCATCGATATTACTTAATGCAGGATCTCCCGACGCAAGAGAAAATGCCCAGTCCTGAGGGTCGCCATGTAAAAAAGAAATAATGATCCTAACTTGTTGAACTGGGTCACCAGAGGAGCGAGGTTTCAAAGCCAGAAATAGTTTACAATTATTTTTGAAACTCAGAAATTTAGTTCTATCTCCAAAAAACAAATCAGGAATAGGAATTCTCAGTTCTAACATAGAATTCTGAACCACAAAGTCTTGAATATTTTGTACTCTTGCCGTGAGCTGATCCACACATGAAGACAGACCTTTAATGTCCATCGCTACACCTGTGTCCTGAACCACCCAAATGTCTAGGGGAAAAAAAAGGCAAAACACAGTGCAGAGAAAAAAAAATGGTCTCAGAACTTCTTTTTTCCCTCTATTGAGAATCATTAGTACTTTTGGCCTCCAGTACTGTTGTGAAAGGTAATTCAGTACCACAATGGACATAGAGGTCAGAACACATACAGTGACCTGACAATAACCCAAAAACATAGAACGAGCTCTGAGATGTGGGAACTCTGCTGACCGCAATCCCTAATCCTCTCCAACCACACTAGAGGCAGCCGTGGATTGCGCCTAACGCTACCTATGCAACTCGGCACAGCTTGAGAAAGTAGCTAACCTGAAGATAGAAAATAAGCCTACCGTGCCTCAGAGAAATACCCCAAAGGAAAAGGCAGCCCCCACATATAATGACTGTGAGTTAAGATGAAAAGACAAACGTAGAGATGAAATAGATTTAGCAAAGTGAGGCCCGACTTTCTGAACAGAGCGAGGATAGGAAAGGTAACTTTGCGGTCAACACAAAACCCTAAAAAAACCACGCAAAGGGGGCAAAAAGACCCTCCGTACCGAACTAACGGCACGGAGGTACACCCTCTGCGTCCCAGAGCTTCCAGCAAGCAGGAAAAAACAAATAGACAAGCTGGACAGAAAAAAACAGCAAACAAAATATCAAAGCGGATCTTAGCTATGCAGAGCAGCAGGCCACAGGAACGATCCAGGAGGAAACAGGTCCAATACTAGAACATTGACTGGAGGCCAGGATCAAAGCACTAGGTGGAGTTAAATAGAGCAGCACCTAACAACTTCACCACATACCTGAGGAAGGAAACTCAGAAGCCGCAGTACCACTTTCCTTCACCAACGGAAGCTCACAGAGAGAATCAGCCGAAGTACCACTTGTGACCACAGGAGGGAGCTCTGCCACAGAATTCACAACAGTAATTGTCCTGTTGTTATTTTATCTGTACAAGTTAATTTCTTACATGTTACTAATGTTTCTTGTTAATAAACTTTATTTTTTGGTGTCTTGACCGTGTCTCATATGTATTTCCTCTACAAACCGAGGTTGTCCTCACACTAGCAGTAATTGGTCTGTATTTATTATCAGTATTTGTAATCCAAAACCAGGAGTGGGTGAAAAAGGCTAAGGTGCTAGATATGCTAATATTATACTTTTCCTCTAATTGTTCCACTCCTTGTTTTGGCTTACAAATACTAATGTAAAATACTGACCACATACTGTTAGTGTGACGGCAGCCATGTTGTTTTAGTGATAAGGTTGTTGACGTCATTGCGTCCTGATTCTGTTCTGCTATGCAGCATCCATTGGATACAGACTGAAGAGACAATGGCTGTCATACAAAACAGATCTATACTCATCAAGTCAGGTGGCAGAAATAATGAATTCATGATGCACATATAACAGCCTAATGAATTAACTATTTCTGACACGTGCAGGTGAGCATAGATGTGCCGTGTATGACCGTCATCGTCCCTTCAGTTTGTGTGAAATAGATTATGTAGACAGTCTTATACTTGCTAACTACTGGAGCTATGATGTGGCCCAAAAATAAAGTGTGCGTCGCAGTGTTTTATTTGGCGCACAGTGTGTGTTGCCAGCAGCGAAAGACACAATAAACAAAACATAATTGGGGCCAAAAAACTTGTATTTATTTTTTAACAACCAAAATATTTGTTTAACTGCGCCTGCTTGGGGTAGAGTGATGGAAACAGGGGGTGTGAAGCACCGAGGCCTGGCTAAGTGTGGATGACGCAGGGGTGGCAGGAGAAGGGACAATGAAACTTGTGGGGTCTGGTAGTTCGAGGATAGGGTTTGACACATGAGAGGTCTGAGATGCACTGGAAGGGTGAGACAAACCTGACATAACAGACACACTGGGAGGTGAGGGGGGAGGTATACTAAGAGTCCGTTTTTTTTATTTTTTCTCCCTTTCTGGGATCGCCGGGTTCTGTTAAGCCTCGGTGGGCTCATATGTCGTGGCATGGTCATGGTTGATGACCCGTCAGGGTCCAGCTGCACTGTGCCAGAGTCCATAGTGCTCGTAGAGTGTGCAGCCATGCCAGAGTCCATAGTGCTCGTAGAGCGTGCAGCCATGCCAGAGTCCATAGCGCTTGTAGAGCGGAAGGCCATGCCAGGGTCCTGCTGCTGCATCGTGGTGGAGGCGGTACGGAAGGCCATGCCAGGGTCCTGCTGCTGCATCGTGGTGTCAGTGGAGGAGGTACAAGCAGGAGCAGCGGTTGTCATGGTGGTGGCGGTGGGCTGTCCTACAGCACTCGGCATGGTGGTGGTGCTGTACTGGTGTCCGGCAGTGCTAGGAATGGAGGTGGCCATGCAGTGGTATGCAGCAGAGGTCGGCATTGAGGTTAATCGTGACAGTGAGGGCACAGGTGGATATGCCGACACTGTCTGCTGAAAGTACCGACTCTGCTGCATAGCCTGCACATAAGCAGCATTGCAGGCCTGCATGTCACTAAGCTGGAGATCAGGAGTAAGGTGTTCCGACATGCCCTGCTCAATTTGGTTAAAGAAATGATGTGCTGGCCTCTGGAGGTCGGCTTTTACTTGGTCAAGGCTTTTGGTGACCTCCTGGATACGTATATTCATGTGGCTAAGGGAAATATCCATTCGGTCACCCAAAGCCTTGAGTGCTTCGTGAAAAACCGAGCTCAAGTGCAAAAACTCGGGCATGAGGGACTCGTCCAATGCCCTCCGCCGCTGCCGGGAGGAGCCCAAAAAAAAGGGGCAGAGGCAGAGGACTGGGAAAGGGGAAGACCTGATGGACCAGCTTCCTGCTCTCCAGTTTGTGTGGCAGGCCCACTTGCTGCAGCGCTGCTGGATGGCTGGGACGGGTCCGTGGCTGTCTGATGAAGGACCACTCCAGAACCTGGGCCAACAGTGCTGCTCCATGTGCTGTGAAAAAAGGAAAAACAATTAATAACAAAAATTAACCAGACGCCAACTCCTGTGGAATAGAAACATACAGATTATGGCAATACAACACAACCTAATGCACGGGAGAAATACTTACATTCTCTGGGCAAGGACCGGTCTTAAAAATGCCAGAACGCGATGGTATTTGTACTTTTGGATCCTTGCTCCTGAACCACTGGGAACATGGCTCTCTTGACGCAGGTCCTTTTTGAAGTGGCCCATCATCGAACGCCAACGTGTTTTGACTTTGAGCACTGTTAAAAAAAAAAAATTATGGTTAGACAATATACTTTTGGCCATGCTCACACAACTGTGTGTGATGAGAGAAACTCCGGAGAGTTTCTCTCATCACACACAGTTGTTTGAGCACGGCCAAGGTCTCTGCTGCTTCACACTGCATTCTAATACTTACAAAATGCATTTTGGACCCGAGTAGGGGCATTGCCCCAGCCATCCCACATCGCTTTGGCCACATTATTCCATAGGCGCCGGATCATCACGTTGTCCGAGTGCTGTGGAACCCGAGTGTCCCACAACGGGACTCGCTCCTGGACCAGGAAGATGAGGAGGTCATTTTCCATTAGGTCTTCATCCCGTTCTGGAACCTAAAAAATAAATAAAGACATTAATGTTGGATACATTAACATAAGGAAAAGAAAGAAAACAGAGGATGAGAAATGGCATGAATAAGGAAAGTCAAGATACAAAAGGAGCACAGAAGACAAATGTAAAGGAAGAGTAAAGTAAAGAAAGGAAGATTCAAGAATACTAAAGTGAGGATACAGTAAACAGTCAGCCTTGTATACGTACACGCTGCCGCCTTGCCACCCGACTGTGAGTCCGCTGCTCCTGCCCAGCCTCTGCTGCAGTAGAAGAACTCTAAAAAAAGGAAGAGAAAAAATGTGTAGATGTGATAGTGAATACTTACCAATCTGACGAGGTGAATACTCACTTCACTGACATGTTCGGCTTCAGAAGGCCCAGGACGTTGCTCCTCATCAGAAGAAGAAGACATTCTGATGCATGTAGAAAGAAAGAAATGGAAGACATTAGGACATGTAGAGACAGAAAATAGAAAATACAGGCATTGGGTTTGATATACTCACATTGTTCAGAGTCTCTTTTCCTCCAAGTTGCTTTCCTCTGTGTGGACTGCTTCCCAGTCTGCTGTGTAGTGATCTGGCAATGCCCACTCCCTCCCTTTATCACCTTGTATGTGGGGGGGTGGCTAATCAGTGTCTAGACATGTTTTTCTCTGGTTCAACGCATGCGTTCACGAACGCAAGCAAACACATGTGCTCGTGGCCACATGCGTTCACATAGACAGCAATGCGTTTTTTTTGCGCATTTGTGCCGCTAACAACCGCATACGTTTCTAGGCGGCTAATTGACGCCTACAAAATTACTACATTGTAGTGTTCACCACGCCAAACTACAGACGACGAAACGCAATCAAATGCAAACAATTGCATTTATAATGTTAAATATAGGAATACACAACGTATGCGGATTACTGCGGATGAACTGCTGCGGACACAACCGCAAATGTGAAACCGGCCAGACCTGATTTATCAAACAAATGGGGAAGATACCCTGGAGAATGGGAGTCTTCTCTAGACTTAGTTAATACCTTGAGAAGTTTGATATTTGAAACTGCATAAGGGTAATTCGTATGTAGGACTTCACTTCACCGACTGGGATCGCTGTTTGTGAAAGTATATTGAGTACCTTGTAATATTACCTCAAATCTTTGCAGGCTGGAAATCCGTAGTGATTTTAAAGAGTGGTAAAGTTTTTCTTGTATGCACTATAATTTCAGGATTTAAAAAAATATTTTATTCTTGGGATAACAATATAAACTTCAAAACTTGAAATTTCACTTAAATCAGGTGTAGAGTGTGTAGAGTCTGTAGAGTTGTGCAGAGCACTTGACTGGGAGTGAGTAAAGGCCCCCATACACATTAGAAAAAAGTTAGCTGAACCCATTACTTTCAGTGGGATTGGCCCACCATTTGATTTAATTGAATAATTGTCAGGGGAGATAAGCTGTTTCCAGAGGAATGAGGCAGCAACTTTCTTCACCTTTCTCATAAGTTGAGGGTGTTGAGATAGCTGTTGGCCGAATAGGCATTCGGCTGACAGCTAAACCATCCTTATGGCAAGCCATTCTGTCTGTGTTCCTTATGAGTGCTATTGGAGGGTAGATAAGAGCATATCAATAGTCAGAAAAAAATAATTAGTTCTTATATTATTTGCAATGAATAGTTATGATGCCATAAACTGAGATCTGAGACGATGTCAAGTAATGTTGAATGCTGATCACTTTGAATCAATTGCTCTGCGGCTAGGAGGTAATTGATGTTGGCAAAAGAGAAGTATGTGAAATCTTGGCCTTCCACCAATGTCTACCAGGCATTGTTAAAGTGGTATTCCAATTTAATATTTATTTCAAACTACCTGCCTTTGTTCCAAAATATGAAAAGAAATGCTACTCACCTATTCTCTCCCCCAGTGTCCTGCTTTGATGGTCTTTGGCAAGGAAGGGGGACCTCAAACTGTCCCTGGAACTGGGACCCTAAGTATCCCTGTCACAGGGGTACTCTTGAATGTAGAGAGGTCCGAGTCTCTGACTTTACTATGCTCCTGTTAAACCCTGATCTGTCCCCTCCCCCATACCATGAGACCTGGGACAGAAATATAAGGTAGACAAGACACAAAGATATAACAGGGATAACAGAAAGCAACAAACATACAAACACTCACCAAATGTAAAGAGGTATACAAGAAGGAGAGGAATGTACCAACCAAATAGGAATAGGACAATGAGGAAACCATACACACAAAAACAGCACGCAACAATCTCCAGTAGCAACAACAATCTCCTATTCAGCATAGCATCTCCAAGGAGATAGGAAGCAAAGCTTTCACTGGCAAGGCAGAGGGGTTATTACCAGGTTTTATAGGGAGACATAATGGCCAGATCAGAAGCAGGTGAAATGGAGCTGCAAATTTCTGACCAGCAGCTCTTCAGCACCAAGGGAAACCAAAACCATTTAATATGGGATACAAACACACAGGTTAAATGGAGGATCTGCAATTCATCATACATAGTGGTCGTCTAACCCTAAATCTCCTAGGAGGACGTGACACACAGCAATCCATTGCTGACCTTCCTGCAGGGCTTTCGGTATTTGTTCAAATGTTGATGGCACATAACCGCTGAGACCAAACAGTGCCCATGACAGTCACATGCCATAATATTAATCAAATTATTGAGCACTAATGGAAGTCATAATCACAGTAATATAGCAAATGGCTTCTGGGTCTACTGACTTACTGTAACAGTCATGTACCATAGGCATGTAAGCAAAGACAGGTGGCGCTGAAACACTGGTGGAGAGAAGAGTTGAGTATTGTTGCTTTCATTATTTTAGAACAATGGCAGCTAGTTTTGAAAAAAAATGATAAGCTGGATTCCTTTAATATCATTGGATTCCTGAAAAGTTCGTAAGACCCCACTTCTATCACATAATATTCTTGTGATATAAAAATTGTTTCTTCATTTCCACCAGAGCATCACAGATAAACACATGAACAACCCAAAGCATTCTATGTAAATCAATAATTATTAGGTGGGTCTCTTGTAGATTATCTGTGAGGCGGCTCTTCAATGGCAAACAATTTCAATCTTTTTGTTGGAAGTACACATTTCTGAGAATTATATTCGTAATAGTCCTAAACAATTGTAAGGCCAGGTGCAAACAACTCCCATATAGATGAGGGTGGAAAGAATGTAAAAAGTTCTGATTTGATGTTCAGATTTTAATATCGTGGGTAAGGGTTATCGTGTCGAAAGATCTAGTCATCATGTCCACAGAATCTGGTAACAATGTTTATAAAATCTGGATATCAGGTCTATAGAATATGATTTTCGGTAGTTTCTGTTTTATCAGTTCTTTATTCTCAAACATGATGCATGTACTTTTACCATTTTGGTTCTCGTATGCATGACACAAATGACTATGTACAGTGCCTTGCGAAAGTATTCGGCCCCCTGGAACTTTTTAACCTTTTCCCACATATCGTGCTTCAAACATAAAGATACCAAATGTAAATTTTTGGTGAAGAATCAACAATAAGTGGAACACAATTGTGAAGCTGAACGAAATTTATTGCTTATTTTACATTTTTGTGGAAATTCAAAAACCGTAAAGTGGGGCGTGCAATATTATTCGGCCCTTTTAATTTAATACTTTGTTGCGCCACCTTTTGTTGCAATTGTCTCTATAAGTTTGGTACATCGAGAGACTGAAATTCTTGCCACACCAAACATGTGGAAGAAGGTGCTCTGGTCAGATGAAACCAAAATCAAACTTTTTGGACAAATGATATCTTTGGCGTAAAGGCAACACAGCTCATCACCCTGAACACACCATCCCCACTGTCAAACATGGTGGTGGCAGCATCATGGTTTGGGCCTGCTTTTCTTCAGCAGGGACAGGGAAGATGGTTAAAATTGATGGGAAGATGGATGGAGCCATATAACTATTCTTGAAGAAAACCTGTTGGAGTCTTCAAAAGACCTGACACTGGGACGGAGATTTTTCTTCCAACAAGACAATGATCCCAAACATAAAGCAAAATCTACAATGGAATGGTTCACAAATAAACGTATCCAGATGTTAGAATGGCCAAGTCAAAGTCCAGACCTTAATCCAATCGAGAATCTGTGGAAAGAGCTGAAAACTGCTGTTAACAAATGATCTTCATCAAACCTCACTGAGCTCGAGCTGTTTGCCAAGGAAAAATGGGCAAGAATTTCAGTCTCTCGATGTACAAAACTGATAGGGACATACCGCAAGTGACTTGCATCTGTAATCGCAGCAAAAGGGGGGCGCAACAAAGTATTACGTTAAAGGGGCCAAAGAATATTGCACGCCCCACTTTTCAGTTGTTGAATTTCCACAAAAATTTACATTAAGCAATAAATTTCATTCAACTTCACAATTGTGTTCCTTTTGTTGTTGATTCTTCACCAAAAATTTACATTTGGTATCTTTATGTTTGAAGCCTGATATGTGGCAAAAGGTTGAAAAGTTCCAGGGGGCCGAATACTTTCGCAAGGCTCTGTACCGGTGTGACCATACAGGTAACCACTTATTACAGCAATTATTAAACAACATATGATCATTTATGGCTGCATCCGTTATCCTGCACTTTTACTGCTGCTGCACTATGTTCAGGCTCACATGTTATAGAAAAACACCGTATGTACTACGAGACGTGGTGCATAAATAGGGTCCCACACCATACATATAGAAGAAAATAAACTTAGGCACTCAACTTATGCAGAGTTTTTTGCATGAATGTAGACATTAAATCACAAAAAACTCTGCATAAGTTGAGTGCCTAAGTTTATTTTCTTCTATATGTATGGTACAGGCTCACATGTTGACACTACATACACGTATTAGTACTTTCTCACTGTAGATAGACTAGCCACTGTGGTCGTACAATCTATCACATCTATTGCATATTCACTTTATCTCTATCTCTTATTTAGTGCAACTTTATTCATGCAGTTTTTTTACCTTTTTTTTTTGTTTCATAATGGCCAGTCTAAGGGCATATGATATGCTGACATTCGCGTTCATTCTACTCTAAAAGGGGACACACATGCACTTTACTTCTTATGCTTATATCATCTTCATATATGTATCTTTGACGTCAGTTTGATAGATTTTACAAATTGTGTAAGCATTGTTTACAATTTTATGTCCTTTAGTCTCTATTTATTCATGCATATAAGCATAATTTGTATAGTACATTTCCCACATATACTTTTTCATATATATATATATATATATATATATATATATATATATATATATATTTCTACCATATGTATATGTGGCACCCCTAGGGGTATTTGCCACAAAAATAGTTACTGACAGTAAATACAAATACTAAAATAGCAAGACTGCACTACCACCTCCGGCCAGAAGGGGGAGCTCCAGAGACTCCCCTTGATCCATTCTGGTCTGAGAGAAGAAATGGCAGTTGGGCTAAGGAGCTGATAGTGAGAGGTCATACAGCTGAATTTCTAACAGTCCTGTGACAGTTTCCAGGCCTAAATCACCGGTCTGAGGAGAAGAGGGACAGAGAAAAAGGATATTGTGAGAACCGGGTAGCATTAATCACTACCCAGAACAGGCGCAAAGACGGATACCGGATCCGTGGCTGTATTCATTATATATAATACAGCAACCGGAAAAACGTGAGGTGATATCAGCTTCACTAGGGCCGGACGCAGCAACAGACACAGAGTTCAGCGGTACTCCCGGAGGGGGTAAGCTGATAAAAGGACTCGGGTTGCCCGTCGAACCAGGACCCGGAGGGGACAGATTGGGCCGGCAGCCAGTTCACATACAGCAGCAGGGCCACACAGAAACTGCGTACAATAAGAGGCGAAGACCCCGGCAGGGTCAAAGTAACTCAGAGTTCCTATACAGACTCCGGTGACAGGACTGGTTGTAAATCCCTTTATGTTGAAGTAAACTGGTTAAACGTTTCAGTGCCTCAGACTTTCATTTTGACAATAGCTATCTATCCAGGATCAGGATCATCACCGCTGAGAGAACCTGCTGCTGATCAAGTAAGTGCCTGTTCCCTCATGATACCCCTTACACTGTGCATTTCCTGAGGCCACAGCACCGGGTCAAGCCACCCGTGACATCTCCCTCAAGAGACAGACCTCATTGGTCCGGTGCTGGGTACCCCGGTCTCCTGGGCGTCACATTTGGCGTCACGAACAGGATTCAGCCAGCCCGTATACCGGGTATTGTGTGCCGTGATTGGAGCCCAAAACTGTGAAAACTTGGATGAAAAATCTTGAAAATTGACTTTATTAAAGAAAATTCCATTTCCCATTAAAAACTATTGAAAGTGACTTTTCCCCATTGGTTATAATGGAGTAAAGATGGCCGCCATCACCTCATAACCGTTAGGCACGAGACTGTTAATTGAGTTACGCCATTACCTGAGCCCCAGTCTGACTGAAAAACTTCAGAATCCGCCATTACAGAGCGCGTGGTCGGCTGGAGCAGCAGGGGGTGTGTCATTGTGGGCGGTACCAAGCTGATCGCTCTGACGTTAGAGCAAGGGGAAAACCAATCCTGCTGCACAGCGGAAAGAATCTACACTATCCCGACGGAAGCGGAGGACCGGAAGGGTCCGGATTAACTAAGGGGGCACAGTATGTCGCAGCACGGAGATGCCGCAGCACCCGGCGACGCTAATGCAGCTGAAAGACAGAGTGTCGATAGAGAGTCCGGCAGTGCAGCGGTGCAAGGAGTGGCGCCCATCATGTCGGTGCTGATGCCATATACCCCGGGTGGCCCGTGGCTTCCAATGTATGAAGGTGAGCCTAATACCCTTGATGATTTCAGAGAAAAGATGCTTGCCCATTTTGACATGTTCCCCGTGGGTGAAGTTCAGTGTGTTAGTCTCCTGATGATGCAGTTAAGTGGCCATGCTAAGCGAGAAGTCATAGCATGGGCAGCTGATCTAAAAGGCACTGTTGAACGCATATTTGCTGGATTAAAAGCTACATTTGAAACCACTGCCAGCAGCAAAGCTAAAGTACGATTCTTTAATTGAAAACAAAAAGTTAATGAGGGCGTGAGAGACTTTGCCTTAAACCTGCAGGAAGCCCTTAAATCACTTACACTGGCTGAACCCATTTTTAACACCGGAGCGGATAAACTGCTAAGAGATCAATTTATTGAGGGACTCTACACCCCTTCTCACCGGGGGCATGTGAGCATGCTTGTTTTTAAGAACCCTGAATTGACATTTGCCCAATTAAAGGAGGGTGTTATACGTCTCCAGCTGGCAGAGGCACCTCGGGATCAGGAGCCTGCGCAACTCATGGCAGAGGCTCCTCAACAACATGGAGTACCAGTGACATCAGCTATGTCCGGGGCCATTGCTAAGCCCCTGGGGCCCAGTACTAATGAGGCTCTTCAACAAAAGCTTGACTCTTTAACTGATGTTGTTGCTTCAATGGCTAAAACCATGCAGGAGATGAGAGGACCCAAGATGGAGTTGTCAAACCGTAGAGAAGGTGTTCCATGGATGAGACCCCGGAGATACCCGACATGGAGAGGACGACCCCGCGACCGCTACCAACCGGATGGACAGCCCATTTGCCGCCGTTGCCAGCAGCCAGGCCACTTTGCACGAGATTGTGATTTAAACGGGAATCCCCTGGGAATGCGGGCCGCTTCGCAGGAATGAACTTTCAAGGCCCAACACCCTGGCACGACAGGTACATCGGAGGACGACCCATTATCCCTATCGTGCTGGATGGAATGCCCCTCAACGCTTTGCTGGACACAGGTTCCCAGATTTCATCTATACCGTATATCCTTTATAAGAGGTACTGGGCTGATGCAGATATTGATAAAGGGCCCTCTGATGTTGAACTAGATATATGGGCCAGTAATGGTAAGTTGGTACCGAAACTAGGATTCAGGGAGATGACCATAAAGATTGGTAAAGTAGAATTGAAGAAACAGGGTATAATTGTTGTTGATGTTGACCGGCGGAACTGTGAACCAACTGTATTGATAGGAATGAATGTGTTAGAGAACTGCTTTTCCGAAGTCATTTCTGTCTTACAGCAAATTGCTGAAACTGCCCAATCCTGCCAGCAGAGAGTTCTCCGGAGGGAAATAAAAGTATTGATGTTAAGGCAACAGGTAGAAGTTGCAGGTGGAGAAATCGGCAGTGTGAGGGTAAGTGATCCAACGTCTATTGTAATCCCACCAAAAACAGAAATGCTGGTATGGTGTAGAGCAGCCATTGGTACTAAGGGACGAGATTATCAAGCCTTAATAGAACCAGTGTACACCGACAGCAGGCCCACTATACTCACAGCACGAGGGGTAGTCGAGGTACACCGGGGACGAGTGCCGGTACGACTTTTGAACTGTGGAGAGGAAGAGGTCACTTTGCCAAGGTATGCTATAGTGGCAAAGCTATATACTGTTGACAACAATGCCATCACAACCATTGAGCCCTTAGAACCAACCTGTCAGGTGGAAGTCAACGGCTCAGATGGAGAATTGGAGGATTGGTGCCAACAGCTACACGTGGGCATAAATTCAACAACTACCCATCAAAAACAAGGGGTGTATAGGCTAGTGACGGAATATGAACAAGTCTTCAGTAAACACCCATTGGACTTCGGACGGATAGAAGGGGTAGAACACACAATCCCCACCGGTGACCATCCCCCAATAAAAGAAAGATATAGACCCATACCGCCCGCTCACTATCAATGTGCAAAAGATATGCTGAGGGAGATGAAACAGGCCGGGGTAATAAGAGACAGCTGTAGCCCCTGGGCGGCCCCTCTAGTGATTGTCAAAAAAAAGGACGGAACCATGAGAATGTGCGTAGACTACCGTCGGATTAATAACATCACCCATAAAGACGCCTACCCCTTGCCTAGGATAGAAGAGTCCTTGACTGCTTTGAAATCTGCTAATTATTTTTCCACCTTAGACTTAACAAGTGGGTATTGGCAAGTCCCTGTGGCTGAGAGAGATAAGGAAAAGACGGCATTCACCACACCAATGGGTCTATGTGAATTTAATCGCATGCCATTCGGACTCTGCAACGCATCCGGTACCTTCCAGCGGCTGATGGAATGCTGCCTCGGACACAAGAACTTCGAGACCGTCCTCCTGTACCTAGATGATGTGATCGTCTGCTCAAAGACTTACGAACAACACTTAAAAGACCTGGCAGAAGTGTTCGAAGCCTTATCCAGGTATGGCATGAAAATCAAGCCATCCAAATGTCACCTTCTCAAGCCAAAGGTACAGTACCTGGGACACATCGTGAGTTCGGAGGGAGTAGCACCGGATCCCGAGAAAATAAGCGTCATAAGGGATTGGCCGAGACCTACCAGCGCAAAAGAAGTGAGGCAATTCCTGGGATTGGTGGGTTACTATCGCAGATTTATAAAAGGATTTACCAAGTTGGCAGCACCCTTGCAAGACGCCTTGGTAGGGCAGACGAAGAAACCTTCAAACCGAAACCCTCCTTTCCAGTGGAACGACGAAAGGGAAGACTCCTTTGAACAACTAAAGAAGGCACTAACCGGAGAAGAGGTTCTGGCATTCCCAGATTACCATCAACCTTTCATCCTCTACACCGATGCCAGTAATGTGGGACTAGGAGCGGTGCTGTCACAAAAGCAAGAAGGTCGGGAGAAAGTCATCGCCTTTGCAAGTAGAAAGCTCCGGCCTACTGAAAGAAATCCAGAAAATTATAGCTCCTTCAAATTGGAACTACTGGCAGTAGTTTGGGCTGTGATGGAACGTTTCAAACACTATCTGGCCGCTGCAGAATTTATTGTCTATGCTGACAACAATCCGTTGACCCACCTGGACACAGCCAAATTAGGTGCGTTAGAACAGCGATGGATAGCCCAGTTATCTAATTACAACTTCAAGATCAAGTATCGAGCAGGTCGCAAGAATGGAAATGCCGATGCCCTATCCCGGATGCCACACTTGAGAGATGTAGAAGAAGAAACGGGGGAGCTTGAAGAAATTGAACTACCAGCCTTCCATCATCCCAAGGCAAAACATCATCAGTCAAGTACCTATCAGAAACAACAAGAGGTGAATTTTAATCCGTTAGCACACCATAGATGGGCTGACACCCAAGACAGCAATCCAGCTGTGAAGTTGGTGAAGGAACTGCTGACTGAGCAAAGTGCATATCCCGATGAGGATGCCCCAGAAGAGACGCATCAACTCTGGAAAGAGAGAGGCAAAATGTTCCTGTATCAAGGGAAGCTCTGTAGAAGGTACACCAATCCGAAAACACATGAATTGGTTTGGCAAATTATCGTGCCTAAACAAGATGTCAAGATGGTCCTCGAAGCTTACCATAATGGTGCTGGTCACTTTGGTTGGAAAAAGTTGGAAGTACTTCTAAGAGAAAGATTTTATTGGGTCGGGATGAGAAAATCAATCGAACAGTGGTGCAGAAATTGTGGCCCGTGCAACCTCAGAAGAAACGATCAAAAGAACCAAAGAGCACCACTGCAGCCCATAATCACCAAACAACCACTTGAACTTGTAGCCATGGACCACGTGAAGTTGACACCAAGCCGGTCCGGCTATGTCTATGCCTTGACCATCGTGGATCATTATTCACGCTTCTTGGTAGTAGTACCCGTAAAAGATCTGGCAGCAAAAACAGCAGCCAAAGTGTTCCAAACGTACTTTTGTAGACCCCATGGATATCCGGAACAGGTTCTCACCGACCAAGGTACAGCCTTTGAATCAGAGATCTTCAGAGAATTCTGTAATATGTATGGTTGCAAAAAGATCCGGACGACGGCCTATCATCCACAAACAAACGGCTTATGCGAGAAGATGAACCATATTGTAATAGACCTACTAAAGACTATACCTGAGACAGAAAGGAATCAATGGCCAGAGAAATTGCCTGACTTGGTGGATCTGTATAATCATGTCCCGGTGAGCTCCACCAACTGCACCCCAGCTTACCTTATGCGTGCAAGACCCGGCCAATTACCAATCGATCTAGAAATGGGAATTCTGAAACCAGACGCAGAAGTTCAAGACTCCAATTGGGATATCATACGGCAAAAGCAGTATTGCCAAGTGCAAGAGAGTGTGGAAAGAAGCCTTCAGCAAACTAGAGAAAGACAAGAGCGAACTTTCAACCAGAATGCTCTAGCGACCCCATTAAGACCGGGTGACCAAGTGCTCAAGAGAAATCGTCGAACCAATAAACTGGACAATCAGTGGGAAGCCGTACCCTACACAGTTTTACCAACAAGAATGGATAATCCTAAAATGTGTCTCATTAGCAAAAACGGAGGCTTAACATCTGTACTAGTGTCAAGAGACAATCTTAAATTATGTCCGGAAGCATTGAAAGAGCCAGAAGTTGTCCAGCCAGAATCGGAAGTTATTCAACCCATACAGGTTCAACGAGTAAAGGAAAAAGAAGAGGAAATGTATCACACCTGTATAGGAGACTTTCCCAAAACCCTACTAACATACCATGGTGCAGTAGTGGTTCCCATGGTGGCCTTTTACCCAACACCGAACCCAATACCAGAAGTCCCAAGACAGGAAGAGGCTGACCCCGTACTACGGGAGGTTCCAGGCCAGGAAGAACAGATTCCTGATCAGAGTAATCCCATTCACGGTGGACTTGCCAACTCCATAGTCATGGAATTATCTTTAGCAGAGCGGGCAGATACTACATCCGCAGTAGACAGTAGTACACCACATGAAGAGATACCGCTATTACGTAGATCACAGCGTAGTACCCAGGGTCAATTACCGGCCAGGTATGCAGATTACCAATTATAAAACTATAGTCATTGTTATCATTCTGCAACGTTTAAGCCCAGTACCTACAGAGACTTGTCTGTATGAACTTCTTGCATATTCTTGAACTTGTTATCAGCCCGGGGGCACTAAATCAAAGCTCCGGAAAGACTGCTTTTTGAACTTTGCTTTTTGCTCTTTTTGAACTTTCTTTAGACGTTATATTGATAACTCCGTTGGAAAAATTGAACTGAATTCCTGGACACCAGGTGCAGTGCCTTTCCTAGTACCTTCAAGGGTAGAACTGTATTAATGGACGCTATTTGAAGTGACTTTTTACAGAACTCTATTTTTGTTTCCTTGAGTGGTTTTTGTAACTTTTCATTTTTAAGACTCTGTACATATTAATTGTTATTTCAAAATGTTATCGTCCCTCAGTCCCGGAGTACTGTTCTTAACTAAGGGGGAATCTGGCACCCCTAGGGGTATTTGCCACAAAAATAGTTACTGACAGTAAATACAAATACTAAAATAGCAAGACTGCACTACCACCTCCGGCCAGAAGGGGGAGCTCCAGAGACTCCCCTTGATCCATTCTGGTCTGAGAGAAGAAATGGCAGTTGGGCTAAGGAGCTGAAAGTGAGAGGTCATACAGCTGAATTTCTAACAGTCCTGTGTCTGTTTCCAGGCCTAAATCACCGACCTGAGGAGAAGAGGGACAGAGAAAAAGGACATTGTGAGAACCGGGTAGCATTAATCACTACCCAGAACAGGCGCAAAGACGGATACTGGATCCGTGGCTGTATTCATTATATATAATACAGCAACCGGAAAAACGTGAGGTGATATCAGCTTCACTAGGGCCGGACGCAGCAACAGACACAGAGTTCAGCGGTACTCCCGGAGGGGGTAAGCTGATAAAAGGACTCGGGTTGCCCGTCGAACCAGGACCCGGAGGGGACAGATTGGGCCGGCAGCCTGTTCACATACAGCAGCAGGGCCACACAGAAACTGCGTACAATAAGAGGCGAAGACCCCGGCAGGGTCAAAGTAACTCAGAGTTCCTATACAGACTCCGGTGACAGGACTGGTTGTAAATCCCTTTATGTTGAAGTAAACTGGTTAAACGTTTCAGTGCCTCAGACTTTCATTTGGACAATAGCTATCTATCCAGGATCAGGATCATCACCGCTGAGAGAACCTGCTGCTGATCAAGTAAATGCCTGTTCCCTCATGATACCCCTTACACTGTGCATTTCCTGAGGCCACAGCACCGGGTCAAGCCACCCGTGACATCCCCCTCAAGAGACAGACCTCATTGGTCCGGTGCTGGGTACCCCGGTCTCCTGGGCGTCACATTTGGCGTCACGAACAGGATTCAGCCAGCCCGTATACCGGGTATTGTGTGCCGTGACTGGAGCCCAAAACTGTGAAAACTTGGATGAAAAATCTTGAAAATTGACTTTATTAAAGAAAATTCCATTTCCCATTAAAAACTATTGAAAGTGACTTTTCAAATTGGTTATAATGGAGTAAAGATGGCCGCCATCACCTCATAACCGTTAGGCACGAGACTGTTAATTGAGTTACGCCATTACCTGAGCCCCAGTCTGACTGAAAAACTTCAGAATCCGCCATTACAAAGCGCGTGGTCGGCGGGAGCAGCAGGGGGCGTGTCATTGTGGGCGGTACCAAGCTGATCGCTCTGACGTCAGAGCAAGGGGAAAACCAATCCTGCTGCACAGCGGAACGAATCTACACTATCCCGACGGAAGCGGAGGACCGGAAGGGTCCGGATTAACTAAGGGGGCACAGTATGTCGCAGCACGGAGATGCCGCAGCACCCGGTGACGCTAATGCAGCTGAAAGACAGAGTGTCGATAGAGAGTCCGGCAGTGCAGCGGTGCAAGGAGTGGCGCCCATCATGTCGGTGCTGATGCCATATACCCCGGGTGGCCCGTGGCTTCCAATGTATGAAGGTGAGCCTAATACCCTTGACAATTTCAGAGAAAAGATGCTTGCCCATTTTGACATGTTCCCCGTGGGTGAAGTTCAGCGTGTTAGTCTCCTGATGATGCAGTTAAGTGGCCATGCTAAGCGAGAAGTCACAGCATGGGCAGCTGATCTAAAAGGCACTGTTGAACGCATATTTGCTGGATTAAAAGCTACATTTGAAACCACTGCCAGCAGCAAAGCTAAAGTACGATTCTTTAATTGCAAACAAAAAGTTAATGAGGGCGTGAGAGACTTTGCCTTAAACCTGCAGGAAGCCCTTAAATCACTTACACTGGCTGAACCCATTTTTAACACCGGAGCGGATAAACTGCTAAGAGATCAATTTATTGAGGGACTCTACACCCCTTCTCACCGGGGGCATGTGAGCATGCTTGTTTTTAAGAACCCTGAATTGACATTTGCCCAATTAAAGGAGGGTGTTATACGTCTCCAGCTGGCAGAGGCACCTCGGGATCAGGAGCCTGCGCAACTCATGGCAGAGGCTCCTCAACAACATGGAGTACCAGTGACATCAGCTATGTCCGGGGCCATTGCTAAGCCCCTGGGGCCCAGTACTAATGAGGCTCTTCAACAAAAGCTTGACTCTTTAACTGATGTTGTTGCTTCAATGGCTAAAACCATGCAGGAGATGAGAGGACCTAAGATGGAGTTGTCAAACCGTAGAGCAGGTGTTCCATGGATGAGACCCCGGAGATACCCGACATGGAGAGGACAACCCCGCGACCGCTACCAACCGGATGGACAGCCCATTTGCCGCCGTTGCCAGCAGCCAGGCCACTTTGCACGAGATTGTGATTTAAACGGGAATCCCCTGGGAATGCGGGCCGCTTCGCAGGAATGAACTTTCAAGGCCCAACACCCTGGCACGACAGGTACATCGGAGGACGACCCATTATCCCTATCGTGCTGGATGGAATGCCCCTCAACGCTTTGCTGGACACAGGTTCCCAGATTTCATCTATACCGTATATCCTTTATAAGAGGTACTGGGCTGATGCAGATATTGATAAAGGGCCCTCTGATGTTGAACTAGATATATGGGCCAGTAATGGTAAGTTGGTACCGAAACTAGGATTCAGGGAGATGACCATAAAGATTGGTAAAGTAGAATTGAAGAAACAGGGTATAATTGTTGTTGATGTTGACCGGCGGAACTGTGAACCAACTGTATTGATAGGAATGAATGTGTTAGAGAACTGCTTTTCCGAAGTCATTTCTGTCTTACAGCAAATTGCTGAAACTGCCCAATCCTGCCAGCAGAGAGTTCTCCGGAGGGAAATAAAAGTATTGATGTTAAGGCAACAGGTAGAAGTTGCAGGTGGAGAAATCGGCAGTGTGAGGGTAAGTGATCCAACGTCTATTGTAATCCCACCAAAAACAGAAATGCTGGTATGGTGTAGAGCAGCCATTGGTACTAAGGGACGAGATTATCAAGCCTTAATAGAACCAGTGTACACCGACAGCAGGCCCACTATACTCACAGCACGAGGGGTAGTCGAGGTACACCGGGGACGAGTGCCGGTACGACTTTTGAACTGTGGAGAGGAAGAGGTCACTTTGCCAAGGTATGCTATAGTGGCAAAGCTATATACTGTTGACAACAATGCCATCACAACCATTGAGCCCTTAGAACCAACCTGTCAGGTGGAAGTCAACGGCTCAGATGGAGAATTGGAGGATTGGTGCCAACAGCTACACGTGGGCATAAATTCAACAACTACCCATCAAAAACAAGGGGTGTATAGGCTAGTGACGGAATATGAACAAGTCTTCAGTAAACACCCATTGGACTTCGGACGGATAGAAGGGGTAGAACACACAATCCCCACCGGTGACCATCCCCCAATAAAAGAAAGATATAGACCCATACCGCCCGCTCACTATCAATGTGCAAAAGATATGCTGAGGGAGATGAAACAGGCCGGGGTAATAAGAGACAGCTGTAGCCCCTGGGCGGCCCCTCTAGTGATTGTCAAAAAAAAGGACGGAACCATGAGAATGTGCGTAGACTACCGTCGGATTAATAACATCACCCATAAAGACGCCTACCCCTTGCCTAGGATAGAAGAGTCCTTGACTGCTTTGAAATCTGCTAATTATTTTTCAACCTTAGACTTAACAAGTGGGTATTGGCAAGTCCCTGTGGCTGAGAGAGATAAGGAAAAGACGGCATTCACCACACCAATGGGTCTATGTGAATTTAATCGCATGCCATTCGGACTCTGCAACGCATCCGGTACCTTCCAGCGGCTGATGGAATGCTGCCTCGGACACAAGAACTTCGAGACCGTCCTCCTGTACCTAGATGATGTGATCGTCTGCTCAAAGACTTACGAACAACACTTAAAAGACCTGGCAGAAGTGTTCGAAGCCTTATCCAGGTATGGCATGAAAATCAAGCCATGCAAATGTCACCTTCTCAAGCCAAAGGTACAGTACCTGGGACACATCGTGAGTTCGGAGGGAGTAGCACCGGATCCCGAGAAAATAAGCGTCATAAGGGATTGGCCGAGACCTACCAGCGCAAAAGAAGTGAGGCAATTCCTGGGATTGGTGGGTTACTATCGCAGATTTATAAAAGGATTTACCAAGTTGGCAGCACCCTTGCAAGACGCCTTGGTAGGGCAGACGAAGAAACCTTCAAACCGAAACCCTCCTTTCCAGTGGAACGACGAAAGGGAAGACTCCTTTGAACAACTAAAGAAGGCACTAACCGGAGAAGAGGTTCTGGCATACCCAGATTACCATCAACCTTTCATCCTCTACACCGATGCCAGTAATGTGGGACTAGGAGCGGTGCTGTCACAAAAGCAAGAAGGTCGGGAGAAAGTCATCGCCTTTCCAAGTAGAAAGCTCCGGCCTACTGAAAGAAATCCAGAAAATTATAGCTCCTTCAAATTGGAACTACTGGCAGTAGTTTGGGCTGTGACGGAACGTTTCAAACACTATCTGGCCGCTGCAGAATTTATTGTCTATACTGACAACAATCCGTTGACCCACCTGGACACAGCCAAATTAGGTGCGTTAGAACAGCGATGGATAGCCCGGTTATCTAATTACAACTTCAAGATCAAGTATCGAGCAGGTCGCAAGAATGGAAATGCCGATGCCCTATCCCGGATGCCACACTTGAGAGATGTAGAAGAAGAAACGGGGGAGCTTGAAGAAATTGAACTACCAGCCTTCCATTATCCCAAGGCAAAACATCATCAGTCAAGTACCTATCAGAAACAACAAGAGGTGAATTTTAATCCGTTAGCACACCATAGATGGGCTGACACCCAAGACAGCAATCCGGCTGTGAAGTTGGTGAAGGAACTGCTGACTGAGCAAAGTGCATATCCCGATGAGGATGCCCCAGAAGAGACGCATCAACTCTGGAAAGAGAGAGGCAAAATGTTCCTGTATCAAGGGAAGCTCTGTAGAAGGTACACCAATCCGAAAACACATGAATTGGTTTGGCAAATTATCGTGCCTAAACAAGATGTCAAGATGGTCCTCGAAGCTTACCATAATGGTGCTGGTCACTTTGGTTGGAAAAAGTTAGAAGTACTTCTAAGAGAAAGATTTTATTGGGTCGGGATGAGAAAATCAATCGAACAGTGGTGCAGAAATTGTGGCCCGTGCAACCTCAGAAGAAACGATCAAAAGAACCAAAGAGCACCACTGCAGCCCATAATCACCAAACAACCACTTGAACTTGTAGCCATGGACCACGTGAAGTTGACACCAAGCCGGTCCGGCTATGTCTATGCCTTGACCATCGTGGATCATTATTCACGCTTCTTGGTAGTAGTACCCGTAAAAGATCTGGCAGCAAAAACAGCAGCCAAAGCGTTCCAAACGTACTTTTGTAGACCCCATGGATATCCGGAACAGGTTCTCACCGACCAAGGTACAGCCTTTGAATCAGAGATCTTCAGAGAATTCTGTAATATGTATGGTTGCAAAAAGATCCGGACGACGGCCTATCATCCACAAACAAACGGCTTATGCGAGAAGATGAACCATATTGTAATAGACCTACTAAAGACTTTACCTGAGACAGAAAGGAATCAATGGCCAGAGAAATTGCCTGACTTGGTGGATCTGTATAATCATGTCCCGGTGAGCTCCACCAACTGCACCCCAGCTTACCTTATGCGTGCAAGACCCGGCCAATTACCAATCGATCTAGAAATGGGAATTCTGAAACCAGACGCAGAAGTTCAAGACTCCAATTGGGATATCATACGGCAAAAGCAGTATCGCCAAGTGCAAGAGAGTGTGGAAAGAAGCCTTCAGCAAACTAGAGAAAGACAAGAGCGAACTTTCAACCAGAATGCTGTAGCGACCCCATTAAGACCGGGTGACCAAGTGCTCAAGAGAAATCGTCGAACCAATAAACTAGACAATCAGTGGGAAGCCGTACCCTACACAGTTTTACCAACAAGAATGGATAATCCTAAAATGTGTCTCATTAGCAAAAACGGAGGCTTAACATCTGTACTAGTGTCAAGAGACAATCTTAAATTATGTCCGGAAGCATTGAAAGAGCCAGAAGTTGTCCAGCCAGAATCGGAAGTTATTCAACCCATACAGGTTCAACGAGTAAAGGAAAAAGAAGAGGAAATGTATCACACCTGTATAGGAGACTTTCCCAAAACCCTACTAACATACCATGGTGCAGTAGTGGTTCCCATGGTGGCCTTTTACCCAACACCGAACCCAATACCAGAAGTCCCAAGACAGGAAGAGGCTGACCCCGTACTACGGGAGGTTCCAGGCCAGGAAGAACAGATTCCTGATCAGAGTAATCCCATTCACGGTGGACTTGCCAACTCCATAGTCATGGAATTATCTTTAGCAGAGCGGGCAGATACTACATCCGCAGTAGACAGTAGTACACCACATGAAGAGATACCGCTATTACGTAGATCACAGCGTAGTACCCAGGGTCAATTACCGGCCAGGTATGCAGATTACCAATTATAAAACTATAGTCATTGTTATCATTCTGCAACGTTTAAGCCCAGTACCTACAGAGACTTGTCTGTATGAACTTCTTGCATATTCTTGAACTTGTTATCAGCCCGGGGGGCACTAAATAAAAGCTCCGGAAAGACTGCTTTTTGAACTTTGCTTTTTGCTCTTTTTGAACTTTCTTTAGACGTTATATTGATAACTCCGTTGGAAAAATTGAACTGAATTCCTGGACACCAGGTGCAGTGCCTTTCCTAGTACCTTCAAGGGTAGAACTGTATTAATGGACGCTATTTGAAGTGACTTTTTACAGAACTCTATTTTTGTTTCCTTGAGTGGTTTTTGTAACTTTTCATTTTTAAGACTCTGTACATATTAATTGTTATTTCAAAATGTTATCGTCCCACAGTCCCGGAGTACTGTTCTTAACTAAGGGGGAATGTGGCACCCCTAGGGGTATTTGCCACAAAAATAGTTACTGACAGTAAATACAAATACTAAAATAGCAAGACTGCACTACCACCTCCGGCCAGAAGGGGGAGCTCCAGAGACTCCCCTTGATCCATTCTGGTCTGAGAGAAGAAATGGCAGTTGGGCTAAGGAGCTGAAAGTGAGAGGTCATACAGCTGAATTTCTAACAGTCCTGTGTCTGTTTCCAGGCCTAAATCACCGGCCTGAGGAGAAGAGGGACAGAGAAAAAGGACATTGTGAGAACCGGGTAGCATTAATCACTACCCAGAACAGGCGCAAAGACGGATACCGGATCCGTGGCTGTATTCATTATATATAATACAGCAACCGGAAAAACGTGAGGTGATATCAGCTTCACTAGGGCCGGACGCAGCAACAGACACAGAGTTCAGCGGTACTCCCGGAGGGGGTAAGCTGATAAAAGGACTCGGGTTGCCCGTCGAACCAGGACCCGGAGGGGACAGATTGGGCCGGCAGCCAGTTCACATACAGCAGCAGGGCCACACAGAAACTGCGTACAATAAGAGGCGAAGACCCCGGCAGGGTCAAAGTAACTCAGAGTTCCTATACAAACTCCGGTGACAGGACTGGTTGTAAATCCCTTTATGTTGAAGTAAACTGGTTAAACGTTTCAGTGCCTCAGACTTTCATTTGGACAATAGCTATCTATCCAGGATCAGGATCATCACCGCTGAGAGAACCTGCTGCTGATCAAGTAAGTGCCTGTTCCCTCATGATACCCCTTACACTGTGCATTGCCTGAGGCCACAGCACCGGGTCAAGCCACCCGTGACATCTCCCTCAAGAGACAGACCCCATTGGTCCGGTGCTGGGTAGGCGTCACATTTATATATAATTTTTTCTTTTATTTTTTTCTTTCTATAGCATCTTTAGCCTCTATCATTTTCATAATTTTTCACTGCCGTGTCATTTTTGCTTTTTGTCAGCTGTTATGTCCCATGAATGAGACATTTTACAGACTGTCCTGTGCAATTTACATGCTGTATTGCAGTATCTCATATTGTTTATTGTTGGTATGTGTTCCTGTGTTTCGCATAGCTGATATCCTCCCTTTCCATGAAGTTTGTCCCTTCTGTCTCCCTGTCGCCCTCTGCTGGGTGTCATGTCACTTCCTTCTTCTCCCTCTGTCTCCATCTTGTCTTCATTAGAGGCACATGTGCTTGTCTGAAGAAAGTCTTTTTTACCTGCTGCTGTTTGTATGCATTCAACAAGAATTCTTAAAGAAATCAAAATCTCTTCTGGATTCTTCATAACATGTGTGCCAGCAGCTGAGTTAAGCTATCTGCGACCGTCGACAACTGTAAGTAAGGTGAAGAGAATCAGCATCTCACAGAGCCATATTTGCAGCCACAGGCCCCAGGGACAGAATGGTAAAAAAAGACTTACCAGATTCATCTATAAAGCCACCCACAGCTTCTATAAAGCTACAGAACTTCCTGCAGAGCATACGCTCTCAGCATACAAGAGACTATACAGCTCCCCTTCTCCCTGTGAATCTGCCAGACCCATTGTTAGAAGAAGACTGCATAGAACTTGATCCACCATCTAGTAAGAAGGCTAGACATCCCACAAAGCCCACATGGAAAGTAAGGGAGAATCTAGAATCCAGTAAACGTGATCTTCTCCGTGCTATAGCAGAGCTATGGCAAAAACTGCTGAGTCACATAGACAGCCTGTCTCAGCCTGCTTTTCTCAATCTATCACCAGAGGGAACCCTTGCACAACTGTGTTCAGACTATCAACTGTATGCAGAAACAGCAGATCAGTACATCTCCGTGATACAGAGACTTAACCCGGCACTTCCCTGCAAAGAGCTGCAAGCTTTCCAACAACTTAACTCTGAGCGAGAAAGCATGGTGCGCGATATAAAAGCCAAGACAGAGGCAAGATTTGTGCTAATAGCTGAGATGTCATCTTGTATTTCCGGCTCAGCCAGACAGTCAAAGCGATCATCTAAGGCACGCTCTTCAAAATCCTCACCCCTCAGCGAACAGCAAGTAAGAGCACGTGCAGAAGCTGAGGCCACTAAAATACAAGCTGCCTTCGCTCAAAAGAAAGCTGAGATGGAAATAGATGCAGCTGAAGCAGTGCGCAGAAATGCAGAAATAGAGGCCCTAGAGAAGAAAAGAAAGGCAGAAACAGAGGCCCTAGATAAGAAAAGAAAGGCAGAAACAGAGGCCCTAGAGAAGAAAAAAAAAGCAGAAATAGAGGCCCTAGAGAAGGAATGCGAACACGCCACTGCCGTGGCAAGGTTAAAGGTCCTGGAACAAGCCATCAGTGGCAGCCAAAGAAACAGTGTCAGTTTAAGTGATTTTGATACTGAAGACCCTCTTAGGCGTACTAGAGACTATGTACAAAGCCAATACAGCGCTCTCCCTGCTCCTGCAACCCTTCCTTACCACACTACAAAAAGGGCAAAAGAGACATGCGCATACGCAGGGATCAACATGAAAAAATTAACACATTTTATTTATTTAATGTCCTTTGACCACACAACTCTCAAAGTTTAAAAACATTTAAAACCACAAATAACATAATATACCCAAAAGAGAATAGGGAAAAAACAATAGAACACATGGGTCCGGTCCATTATCTAAGCCTTCTTTACATAATATTTTCTCCTAAACAGTGCAATAAATAATATTACATTGGTTTAATCCAATTTGTACTGAGGAGAGAATATATCAATCCTAATACTGCAGATTGGTGCCCAATATAGATCCAGAAAGTGCACAATACAATCTCTGTAGCAGCCTAAGAGGAGGTAATAGATATACTAAATACACAGGGAATAGTTAATGCCATAGCAATAGACATCTTAGCAGAGATAACCACAGTTTACAAGTAAACAAAACATTTTCCCAAAACATCCAATATAGGCACCTAATGGACATGCTCACACCATGCATTTAGCTGGAAAGGACAGGATAAAAGTCCGGAACCGGCTCCCATGTAACCCACCCAACGCGTGTCGTCACATCGGTGACTTCATCAGGGGCAAAGTAGTGTGGTTAACTGACAAACATTATGGTATTTATACATTCACAGATTATAGAATTCAATGCAGCTGCAGCACGAGTCACGCCAGAGCAGAACGCTAAGGCTACGTTCAGACTAGCGTTGTGCTAGTGTGCATCGGGTTAGCATCGGGCGACGCAGCGGTGACGCACGCATCATGCGCCCCTATGTTTAACATGGGGGACGCATGCGTTTTTGTTTGTTGCGTTTTGCGACTCATGCGTCTTTTTTGCCGCAAGCGTCGGACCAAGAAAACGCAACAAGTTGCTTTTTTCTTGCGTCCGATTTTCGGCAAAAAACGACGCACGCGTTTTTGCGTGCGTTTTGCCACGTTTTTGCGTGCGTTGTGCGTTGCGTCGCCGACGCAGCGGCGCACAACACTAGTCTGAACGTAGCCTAACACATTATCCATATTAAATACCGGAAGTAGCTGATGCGCATGGGCAGTAATCACCATAGAGATGAGACGGCGTTGACTCTGTTGCGCAAGCGCAGCAACTTGGATAACACCAAAGACCTAAATTAGCAACGAATCACTACTGAGAGAACGCAATTGACAAAGCGGTTATATACGCAAATATACACAGCGCTCCTCAAAGCGATGGGTTTGTTGCGGGGTACTTAAATGTACAGATACCCCTTTCATGACATTCACAATATAAAAGATTATCACCGCGCAAGGGCAGGGGTTGCCATGGAGATAAATCAGTGTCTCACCTATTGCGCACGCGCCATGAAACACACATCGCCACACATACAGATTCGGGTCCGTTCACCTTCCAAGTAAAAAGAATCTGCCGACTGTGCATGCGTCCCCCAAAACAAAGGCCCCTCAAGGCACAGAACTCATTCTAAATTTAGGCGTATAGTCCATTTCCAGTCCTAACCACATTTAGCAATACTAAAGTATATGTCAAAAGGGCACAGGTGGAACCAAAGTTCCACCAATAATAGTTTGAACCCGACCAGTTTTAACCCTCCAAAAAGAGGGAACTATCATCGCCATCAGGAATACTTTTTATATCCCCTACACCAGTATTTTTACATAGATGTTATTATTTTAAGAAACAAACAACTTAAATTAATTTTCCCAATCAATTTCAGCTGATTTTGTAGGCCCCTCTGCATGCCCTACATTGGGTACCAATCAGTTTGAAATTAACCATGTACCAACCGTTTAAATTAAAGAACACTCCTGCCTGTAATATTTGCCTATGAATATGACACAAAAACATAGCTAGGGTATATCAGAAAGTGCCTTTTGTTTAATTTTACCCCAAACATGTGTAGTAACGGCGCGAAAAAAATGCATCAAAATAGCATACAGTCACAAAGGTAATTCCTAAGATGGCAGAAAGGAGACTATTTCCCTATATTGCGTACCAATCAAAAAAGAAGAAAAGGGGGAATTATCATCAACAAATCTCTTTTGACAAATTGATATTTCCATAGGCAGAGTCCCCCAAAGCGAAAATGATGTTAAAGTTGCTTGTAGCAACCGGTGAACAGAAGTTCTTCATTCAGTCCGACAGGTGTGAGGCTCCGTATCTTGTATATCCATTTGGATTCACATCTCAGTAGTTGGTTTGTTACATTTCCACCCTTAATGGTCATATTGATACCCTCTAGTCCCATAATTCTTAGACCTCTGGTGCTGCTTCTATGAGTGTCCAAAAAATGTGCCGCCACCGAAGTAATTGTCTTCCCTTTTTTCCGATCCTGCTTTGCTGTTGTAATATTGGAGATATGTTGTTGGCTTCTCCTCCTCAACTCCTGAGTTTTTTGGCCAACATATAGTTTTATGCAATCGCAGAGGATCACATACACAAGGTTTCTTGACCTGCAGTTGAAAGGGTAATGTGGCAATAGAGATTCGCTCCTGTGCAACCATAAATTGGCACATGTTGCACCCCCCACAGGGGTCAGTACCAAGAGTTTTTTTTACCCACTCTGAGTTTCCCTTTAGGACGTTGGAAGTGGCTATGACACAGTTGGTCCTTCAAATTGCAAGCTCTCTTAGCCACTATTTTAGGGGTTGGTGCAATATGCGAGGAGAGTCTTGGTTCGCACAACAAAATATTCAAATTTTTTGTTAAGATTTTGTAAATGTCTGACCACTGGTTGTTGTAAGTGGTGATGAGAGACAACGGATGGTCTTGTTCACGCACCTGTTTCTTAAGGAGACTCGGTCTGTCCCTCTGTCTGGCTTCCTGGAATCCTTTGATACAATTCTGCGTGGGTATTGCCTATTAATAAAATGAGTGGTTAAGTCTTTTGCCATCGTCCGAAAATCATCTGGCAAACTACAGTTTCTACGGAGTCTCAAGAACTGACCTTTCGGTATTCCATTCCTCAAGTGTGCTGGATGAAAACTGGAGTAGTTTAATAAATTATTTGTCGCTGTAGATTTGTGCTATAGACATGAAGAGACACGATTCTCCTTCCTTCACAGATAATTTGATGTCAAAGAAGTCAACTGTGATTTCAGAGATAGTTGAGGTGAGCCTGATATTCAAGGAATTGCGATTAAGATCTTCAATGAAGTTCCTGCATTCATCTAGGGATCCTGTCCACAAAAAAAGGATGTCATCTATATATCATCGCCAGGTAATAATTTTTGTGGAAAACATCTCATGTTTATACACCACAGTCTCCTCCCACCACCCTAAAAACAGGTTTGCATATGAGGGCGCACACCCCCATAGCCGTCCCAGAGATCTGCCTGTAATATTTCCTGTCAAAAATAAAATAATTTTTGTCGAGGACAAAGTGGAGTAGTTCCAACAAAAACAGATTGTGTTCACCGTCACCTTGATGTTTATCCAAAAAGAAGGAGACCGCTTGGATTCCTTGATCATGTGCAATCTAGAAAGATTCCACATCAAGACTAATCAAGATGTTGCCCTCCGGGATGAACAGCTCCTCAAGATGTGTCATCAGATGCACTGAGTCTCTTACATAAGAATCTAAGGAGAGAGCTAATGGCTGAAGAAAATGATCCAAATATAGGCATGGCCGTTCCATAATGCCACCAATGCCGGATACTATCGGCCTCCCAGGGGGTTTGATGAGTGACTTATGCACTTTTGGCAATATGTAGAATGTAGGAACCACAGGATGGTGAGTAACAAGGAAATCAGCTTCTTTCTTATTCAGGTGCCCTCATGCATTGCGTTTTTTATCAAATGATCCAATTTATCCTTGAATACCCATGTAGGGTCTGAGGGAAGAGCATGATAATAGTTAGTATTATTAAGTTGGTGTAGTGCCTCCATAACATGCATATCATGTGGCCAAAGGACCACGTTTCCTCCTTTATCTGCCTCCCGAATTAAAAATTCCTCATTAGTACGCAGTTCCTGTAAGGCTCTGCTTTCTTCAATGTTCAAATTATTATATCTGTTAGTATCTAATTTGAGGCTTTTGATGGCTATGCATACACTCTCAAAAAAAATTTGCACCGCTGGAAAAAGCGACAAAGAGGGTGTCACCTGTGATGGGGTTCTCCTGGTGAACCTCGTATAGTCTGATGAATTCTCATTCTCCTGTAGGAGTTCTAGGAGGTCCCGGAAGGTCTGCTTCTCATTCTCAGGAAAGGAGTCAACTAAAGATGGTTTATGACATAATAACTTGAATGTCATCTGTCGACAAAATAAATACAGGTCTTTAACCAGAGTAAATTTATCTAAGATGTTCATAGGTGAAAAAGAAAGACCCCGTGTTAACACTGATTTCTCAACATCTGACAAGATATATGTAGATAATTTTATCACTTGTAAATCCTCTCTGGTCGTTGGTTGCGTTGACATACCTGGTTTAGTCAGCGTTTCTGATTGAATCTGGACTCTCTCTTGTAGGTTGGTGACCAGTTCCGATAACCTTTCCCCTTCCTTTTGTTTGGACCCGGTCTTCCGTCTGCCCCTCCTCCTCCTCCTCCTCCTCCTATAGCTCACTCGATATCACTCTGATCCGAGGACAAAAAAATCGCTGGAAGATAACTCGTATCTCTGAGGCTGTTTACTTGGGTTAGTGTTAGAGCTGAGTTGGTCACTGTTAGTATACTGTCTATTGCCATGGTGTACCCATTTACAGGCCTGACCCCTGTTGAAGTCTACCTTATCCCTGTGGAATTTGTTCCTTTTTCCATTAATTATTTCTTTTTCAAACTGATCTAACGTAATTTTCTATTTTGAGTGAAAGGGAGTAACCATGGTCTCTTTGTCAAAGGAACCAAGTTTGACTTCACAGGTTTTTATATCCTCCTTAATTTTTAACAGGAGGGCCTGATCGTGTTCTATGAGCATGTCCATTAGTATTGTAGAGCATTTCAAAAGCCCTGTTTCCCAAGTTTTTTTAAAGGCTCCAGTTGCCTCCCATGCAGGGAAGATTTGCACTTGCAGACCCTTAGGTACAAAGCCTGCTTTTTTATATTCCTCCAAACTCCTCACATTCCACCATACACGAGTTAAAGTTTTATATAAATTAGTGACCTCCAAAGAAACTGTGTGGAAGTCAGGGTTTGTTTCTGGGGATTCTGCACTGTCAGCAGGTCCTGAAAAAATACCATGTGCTCGTTGGCTCCAAGCGGTCTCTCTAGCCGCAAGATTCATTGTTTCAACTGAATACAAAAATACTATAAATAGATAAGAATAATGATGTGCCAACACTCAAGAAATGGTGGAAAAAGAGTCCACCAAAAAAACATGTAGCAAAGCACTAGAAATAGAGGGCACCATCAACAACAATACTCCATGTGTTCAACCTGCAGCATGTCAAAATACAAGCAATACAAAAAGGGCAAAAGAAACATGCGCATACGCAGGGATCAACATGAAAAAATTAACAAATTTTATTTATTTAATGTCTTTCGACCACATAACTCTCAAAGTTGCTTGCGCAACAGAGTCGACGCCGTCTCATCTCTATGCTGATTTCTGCCCATGCGCATCAGCTATTTCCGGTATTTAATATGGATAATGTGTTAGCGTTCTGCTCTGGCGTGACTTGTGCTGCAGCTGCATTGAATTCTATAACGCGTTGGGTTGGTTACATGGGAGCCGGTTCCGGACTTTTATCCTGTCCTTTCCAGCTAAATGCACGGTGTGAGCATGTCCATGAGGTGCTTATATTGAATGTTTTGGGAAAATGTTTTGCTTACTTGTAAACTGTGGTTATCTTTGCTAAGATGTCTTTATTGCTATGGCATTAACTATTCCCTGTGTATTTAGTATATCTATTACCTCCTCTTAGGCTGCTACAGAGATTGTATTGTGCACTTTCTGGATCTATATTGGGTACCAATCTGTAGTATTAGGATTGATATATTCTCTTCTCAGTACAAATTGGATTAAACCAATGTGATATTGTTTATTACACTGTTTAGGAGAACATATGATGTAAAGAAGTCTTAGATAATGGACCGGACCCATGTGTTCTATTCTTTTTCCCCCTATCTCTTTTGGGTATATTATGTTATTTGTGATTTTAAATGTTTTTAAACTTTGAGAGTTGTGTGGTCAAAAGTCATTAAATAAATAAAATTTGTTAATTTTTTCATGTTGATCCCTGCGTATGCACATGTCTCTTTTGCCCTTTTTGTATTGCTTGTATTTTGACATGCTGCAGGTTGAACACATGGAGTATTGTTGTTGATGGTGCCCTCTATTTCTAGTGCCTTCCTAAACCGCACAGATGCTCCCCTGAGACAACAGGACACAGAGTGTTTACTCGCATCCTGCACCCAAGGTCAGTACAATACGCTGCCAACCCTGCCGGAAACCTGCACCTTACCAAACCTTATACACAGAAACATACGTGCAGGCCAATATGCAGGCAAGTCACCACACTCCGGTCAGTAACACAATTCCAGTCCCATGTGTGGCAGAAACTAAGCTCATTAAGCCAGTTAATAGACTGAACGCCTACGCTGCCCCATATGTTCCTGCATTCCCAGGTCAAAGCACAGACTGTATGGACAATGCTACCCAGCCAGCAACAGTCCTTCCAAAATCAGAGAATGCCGATATGACTGGCTTTGCAAGGTACATGATTCGGCGTGATCTAACTAAGACCAATCAATCTTACAAAGTTTGACGATAAACCTGAGAACTACAGGGGTTGGAAGTGCACCTTTAAAACCACAATCAGTGACCTCGGCATCACCGTCGCTGAATAGCTAGAACTGCTAATCAGGTGACTTGGACCACAATCCACGGATCTGGTCAAGAGACTTAAATCCGTCCACATCAATAATCCTATCGCGGGTTTCACCGCTGCATGGAAGAGGCTATAAAGAAGCTATGGCAGTCCTGAAGCCATAGAAAAAGCCCTGTTCAAGCGACTAGAGGATTTTCCAAAGGTATCTAGTAAGGACAGTACAAGGTTCCAAGAGCTCAGTGACCTTCTGTTAGAGCTTCATCTGGTCAAAGCAGACCCGTACCTTCCTGGCCTCTGCTACCTGTACACTGCTCATGGGGTAACCCCAATAGTTTCCAAGCTGCCGTCCAATATCCAAAATAAGTGGGTCATGCTTGGATCAAAATACAAAAGGGAAAACCAAGTCTCCTTCCCTCCATTTTCCTACTTCTGCGAGTTCATCGAAAATATTGCAGAGTGTAAGACTGATCCAAGTTTTTCCTATGGAGAACTCAGCGACCCTGTTTCATCTCCTAAACACGAGAGTCCACGTCTTAACTACAGGAACCGCTGAGCTCCAATGTCCATCAAGAAGACTGATGTTCTTCCCACACCTACAGTATCACAAGATAAGAGCAACAAAGGTGAGAAGGTTGAGAATCCTAATTGTATGTGTCCCATTCACAAGAAACCTCACCCCTTAAAGAAGTGCATTGGCTTCAGAAAGAAGCCCCTCCAGGAGCGCAAAGAGCTTCTGAAGAACTTTGGGATATGTTACAGGTGCTGCGCTTCTACTGAACACTTTGCTAAGGACTATAAAATATCTATTAAGTGTTTGGAGTGCGACAGTGAGGAGCATATGCAAGCACTCCATCCATCCCAATCTAACGCTGCACAACTTACACCTTAGCCCACCACAAGGCAAGGCGGGGAGGATGCTATTCAAACAGTGAGTTCTATTACAATATCTTCTTCATGCACAGAAGTCTACGGAGAAGGCCTCTGGGACAAGTCGTGTGCGAAGATATGGCTACTGAAGACTAAGAACACAGCAGTTGTTCGAAATGCGTTCAGTTGTCCATGGCTGCTCCCTAACTATTTTGCTGGTCATTTGCAAGCCCTTGTTCTAATTTTTAAATGTTTGAATAAAGTATTTTTTTATATTTTACATCCTAGAGCTAGATTCCTATATTTTTCTTCTTCAATTTTCTACGTCCTGGCAGAGATGTCATTTCCGTGCTCGGATGATACCACCACAGCGATTTAACTTCTAATGGGTGAGCTGAATTAATTTTTTTGTAAGTGTGCGAAGATATGCCTGGTGAATGTGTATCCCAAGGGTCGACCAGAGAAAACCGCAAGGGTGTATGTTATCCTGGACGATCAGAGCAACCGGTCACTTGCAAGGTCAGAACTCTTTGATATGTTTGACTTAAAGGGAAACTCACCCCTACGCCCTGGGCACCTGCAGCAGTGTTACGGAGGTCTCTGGGAGAAGAGCCAATGGACTCATGGTGTCTTCTCTTCAGAACAATCTGGAGATACCCTTACCCACTCTGGTCGAATGCAACCAGATACCATCCAACAAAGAGGAAATCCCAACTCCAGAGGCTGCACTCCATCACCCTCATCTAAGGACTTTGGCAGGCAAGATACCAGCTCTCGACAACAGCGCAAACATTCTGATCTTGCTTGGCAGAGACTTTACAAGGTACGTCAGCAAATCAACAGGCCACACGACGCTCCATTTGCTCAACGCTTTGACCTAGGCTGGGTTGTCTATAAAGGAAAGATGAAGAGACCCACGAGGATTTCCTCATTTAAGACTCACATCCTACCAAATGGTCGTAGCACTTACTTTCAACCATGCCCACATCATTACTGGGTGAAAGAGAAGATAAGCGATAACAAGTGGAAGAAAGAAACCTCTGACGACACGAACATATTACTGTTCCACAATGATGACCTCGGGTCAACAGTGTTCAACTCTACAAAAGAAGGCAACCAGCTAGCACCTGCAAGGGAGGACAAAGAGTTCATAAAAATTATGGAAAAGGAATTCGCCCAAGACGATTCAAACAGCTGGGCAGCACCTTTACCTTTTCGTTCTCCAAGAACAAGGCTACCTGATAATCTGCAGCAAGCAACGGCAAGGTTTTCATCCCTATAACGCAACTTAAAGAGAAGGCCAGAGATGGAGAAACATTTTGTCGACTTCATGCAGAATATCTTCGACAGAGATCACGCAAAACCCGCACCCCCGCTAAAAGAAGGTGAAGAATGCTGGTATCTCCCATCCTTTGGTGTCTACCATCCTCGCAAACCCGACCAAATTAGAGTGGTGTTTGACTCCAGTGCTCAGTATGAAGGCATCTCCCTAAATAGCCTGCTCCTCACTGGGCCTAATCTAAACAAAAACCTTATAGGAGTACTGATTCGCTTCAGACAAGAACCTGTCGCAGTAATGGCCGACATTCAACAAATGTTTCATTGTTTTATCGTGTGAGAAGACAGCAGAAACTACCTCAGATTCCTATGGCACAAAGACAACAACGTCCGCAACAAGGTCATAGACTACAAGATCATCTCCAACAGTAAAAAGGTAATGAAAGCATTTCCATCTGAGGATCACACTGCTGATGTAAGGGATCTTGTTCTGGGTTCTGACGTTCCTCCCATGCAATGCAGCTTTGGTCTGCTTTGGGATATTAAGCAGGACACGTTCACTTTCCAGGTGTCAGCTTGTGATAAACCTTTCACTAAATGAGGAGTCCTATCTGTTGTGAACAGCATCTATGATCCTCTCAGGTTTATCACACTAATCACCATTCAAGGCAACATACTATTGAAACAGTTGACTGCCGAGAGTACGGATTGGGACACTCCACTACCATCTCAGAAACAACAAAGGTGGGAGGCGTGGAAGAAGTCTCTGAAGGTCTTAGGGCATTTCCAAGTCCCACGTTGTTATTCCCCAGGCACCCTTTCAGCCACCATCAGAAGAGAAGTCCACATTTTCTCCAACGCTTCTACAGAGGCTATAGCTGCCGTAGCCTACCTGAAGACCTTGGAAGAAGGTAACAAGGTGCATTGTCGATTCATCCTCGGTAAGGCAAAACTAACCCCGAAACTTGCTCACTCCGTTCCAAGACTTGAACTTTGTGCCGCCGTTCTGGCAGTGGAGTTAGCTGAAGCTATAAAGGACGAAATGGACATTGCTATTGATTCATTTACCTTCTACACAGACAGTAAAGTGGTACTTGGTTACATCTATAACCAAACAAAACAATTTTATGTCTACATCAGCAAGAGTAGAGCATATCAGAAGCTTTTCTACCCCTGACCAGTGGTACTACGTCCCTACTGACATTAATCCAGCTGACCGAGGGACGAGACTCACTGCCGCATCTAAACTCAATGACAACATGTGGGTGTCACCTCCAAGGCTCTTGTATGAGGATTCCAGTTCAAGGGACTTCAACAACATTTACGAGCTGGTGGAACCAGCGTCTGACAAAGAGATCAGACCAATCATTTCTACTCACTACACTTCTGTGATGCCAAAATTGAAACAGATCTCTCCACTTTGAGTGCTTCTCAAAATGGTCAGCTGTCGTGCGGGCCATAGCTCGTCTAATTCACATCACCCATTCCTTTCTCGGTAACAAGACATCAGAGTGTTATGGCTGGCATATGTGTAGAGGACACCCTACCATTGCTGATATCAGATATGCCGAGCAATTCATCATCCGATGTGTGCAACAAGAAAAATATGGTCACGAGATTTACAGTATCACAAGGGGTACTAGCCTGTCTAAGAACAGTTCTCTGTTTGAATTGAACCCAATGATCGATCATCACGGATTGTTAAAGGTGGGTGGTCGTATAGAGAAGTCTGACCTATGTGATAAGGAGCAGAATCCTATCATCATCCCGGGTCGGCAATACATTGCTACGCTGTTGGTCCGTCACTATCATGAACGAGTGCAGCGCCAAGGAAGGCAGTTTACCGAAGGAGGTATAAGGTTCGCTGGCCTATGGATCGTGGGAATGAAGAGATGTGTCTCCTCAGTGCTCCATAAATTCATTAAATGTCAAAAATTAAGAGGAAAACAACAACATCAACAAATGGCAAATCTTCCAGCAGACCGGCTAAACACAGACCAGCCATTCTCGTACGTTGGCGTTGATGTTTTTGGCCCCTGGTCAGTTGTTACAAGAAGGACCCGTGGTGGAGCTGCAAATAGTAAGTGGAGGGCCGTGCTGTTCACCTGTCTTAGCATCCGAGCAGTTCACATTGAGGTAATTGAATCCATGGATTCCTCTTGTTTCATCAATGCCCTCAGAAGATTCTTTTCTATCCGGGGACCCGCCAAGCAGCTCAGATCTGACTGTGGCACTAACTTTGTGGGAGCGTGCAAAGAACTACAGTTGGATAACTTTTTGACTGACAATGGGTGTACTTGGGTTTTCAACCCTCCACATTCCTCGCATATGGGAGGGTCCTGGGAACATATGATCGGCATTACTCGAAGAATCCTAGATTCGATGTTACTGGATCACAAGTTACCCCTCACCCATGAAGTGTTGGTTACCATCCTGGCCGAAGTGTCTGCCATGATAACCGCAAGACCATTGGTACTAGTAACATCGGATCCTGATGCACTAATGATCCTTACTCCTGCTACACTTCTTACTCAGAAGGTTGGAGCTGCTGCAACCCCTCCAGGGAAGTTTGTGGACAGGGACATTTACAGACGTCAGTGGAAACAGGTACAACATTTGTCCAATGTCTTTTGGCACTGCTGGAAAACTGAATACCTGCACTTGCTTCAAAGCAGTCAAAAATGGCAGACTGCAAAACCTAATCTCCATGAGGGAGACCTCGTCCTCCTTAAAGATAAAGAAGCTCATCACAACAACCGGCCAATGGGTCTTATCACCAAGGTTACACCAAGCAATGACGGATAGATCCGTAAGGTAGAAGTCAAGGTTACGAAAGGTGGTTCAACTTGTATTTTCTTCCGTCCAGTCACTGAGCTTGTGTTACTTTTACCAAAGGAGGAACTCACATGAAAGTCATTGTTTATGGACACAGCTCACGGCGGGGAGCCTACCACCATATATTCCTCCAGCTGTGTTGGAACATTCGAACATTTAAACTTTCTCCAGTGTATTGTTGGGTTGGTGGAAGTGTTTGCACATTGTGGCTTCCCCAATCTGAAGATGGATTTACGTTTGCACTCAGACTATCCCGATGTTTAGGACTTCATGCCTCCAACTGAAGATTTGACCATGGCAATTGGACTACAATTGTTGTTACTTGCATGCTTGTTTTCCTTTTGTTTTTCAGGTCTACTGTGACATCCCCAGAGAACATCATAAGATATATGAAATCTAAAGATTTCAGACGGGGAGTGTTATGTCCCATGAATGAGACATTTTACAGACTGTCCTCTACATTTTACATGATGTATTGCAGTCTCTCATATTGTTTATTGTTGCTATGTGTTCTCCCTTTCCATGAAGTTTGTCCTTTCTGTCTCCCTGTCTCTCTCTGCTGGGTGTCATGTCACTTCCTTCTTCTTCTCCCTGTGTCTCTGTCTTCATCTTTGAAAAACAAGAAAAAAAAGCTGAATGGCACTAAGAAACAGGTGAGTACTCACTGTTTGAGCAGTCTAGCAGAGTCCAGTAGGATGAGCTGAGTCGACAACCCCACCAAACGGTAATCCAATAAGGCGTGCTTGCTTGAAAAAACATGAGTGGAAATCCAGACAGAAAGAAAATAGCAGCACCACACAAGTCTTCCAATAAAAAAACCCTTATCCTTTATTTCAACAATGTGCTGTGGACATTGTTACAGAGGGCAGGATAGTTGCAAGACGAACTGGTTAGGTTAATGGACTACGGCCGTTTTGCGTGGTATACTCCTCAACGGGTCCAGATGAGGCCAAGTCGACCTGTCATTGGCTACACCAAAACAAAGTGAAGGTTCTGGATTGGCCATCTGTTTCCTGACCTCGTTATCATTGAGCCACTCTTCGGAGATCTCAAGTAAGCAGTTCATTCTAGACAGCACAAGAATTTACAGGGACTGGAGGCTTTTTGTCAAGAAGAGTGGGCAGCTTTACCATCTGTGAAAATAAATAACCTCATCCACAACTACCACAAAAGACTTGAAGCTGTCATTGAAGTTAGAGGGGGCAATACACGGTATTAAGAAATGGGGTATGTGAACTTTTGATCAGGGTCATTTGGATGTTTTGGTTTGGGTTGTCAATACAATTTAAAAAAAAAAAATACAGTAGTATGACAATAAATGGCTTCACCCAACCACTATCCATGAGTGGTGAAAAAGTTGTGGTGCTATCATTCATATTCTCTGAAAAATGGCCAAGGAAGTAAAAATTCTGCCGGGGTATGTAAAATTTGAGCCCAACTGTATGTTGCCATTATACTGCATGGAACATTATATAGGGCTATTATACAGTGTGGAGCATTATCTGGGTCCATTATATTGTGTGGAGCAATACAGTTGTGGCCAAAAGTATTGACACCTCTGCAATTCCATGCCATGGGCCATGGGCTTTAAATACTTTTGGCCACAACTGTATATGGGGCACATTATACTGTATGGAACACTATACAGGTACAATTACATATTGTGTGGAGCAATATATGGGGCCATTACACTGTATGGAGCAATATATAAGGTCATTATACTGCATGGAGCATTTTATGGGGCCTACTATGCTGCATGGAGCATTATATGGGGCATATTATGCTGTATGGAGCATTATATGGGGCTCCTTATACTGTATGGAGCATTATATGGGGTCCATTATACTGTATGGAGCATTATATGGGGCCCATTATACTGTACGGAGCATTATATGGGCCTATTATACTGTATGTAAAATTAAATGGGGCCCATTATACTGTATGAAGCAATATTAGGGGTTATGATATACTGTATGGAGCACAATGTGGGGCCCAGTATACTGTATGGGGCATTATATGGGCCCATCTGTTGTGAATTCTGTGGCTGAGTTCACTTCTGTGGTCACAAGTGGTATTGCAGTCTCTGGGCTTCCTCCCTCAGGTGTTTTGGTGAGCTCGTTGGCTGCCTTGCTATTTAGCTCCACCTGAGTCTGTCTTCCTTGCTCCTTGTCAATGTTCCAGTGTTGGATCTGAGCTACTGCATCTTTCCTTGGGCCTGCTGCTCTGCTAGATAAGTGCTTCTAGTTTGTTTTCTGTTTTTTCTGTCCAGCTTGTTATTATCTTTTGCTGGAAGCTCTGAGAAGCAAAGGGGTGCACCGCCGTGCTGTTAGTTCGGCACGGTGGGTCTTTTTGCCCCTTTGCGTGGTTTTCGTTTTAGGGTTTTTTGTAGACTGCATAGTTCTCTTTACTATCCTCGCTCTGTCTAGAATATCGGGCCTCACTTTGCTGAATCTATTTCATTCCTACGTTTGTCTTTTCATCTTGCTAACAGTCATTATATGTGGGGGGCTGCCTATTCCTTTGGGGTATTTCTCTGAGGTAAGTCAGGCTTGTATTTCTATCTTCAGGCTAGTCAGCTCCTCAGGCAGTGCCGAGTTGCATAGGTAGTGGATAGGCGCAATCCACTGCTGCTTCCAGTTGTGTGAGGATAGATCAGGTACTGCAGTCTACAGAGATTCCACGTCTCAGAGCTCGTCCTATTGTTTTGGGTTATTGCCAGATCTCTGTATGTGCGCTGATTACTGCACGCTGTGTTGCCTGATTGCCAGCCACAACAGTACAAGGAGCCATTCAATGATTTCCAATAGAGGGAAAAAAGAAATCCTGACATCATTTTTTTTTCTTAGCTCTGTCTTCAGTCTTTTTTTTTTTCCCCTAGACATTAGAGTGCTTCAGGACACAGCTGTGGACATGGATATTCAGGCTCTGTGCTCCTCAATGGATAATCTCGTTGTAAATGTACAAAAGATTCAAGATACTATTGATCAGAAATCGATGCTAGAACCAAGAATTCCGATTCCTGATTTGTTTTTTGGTGACAGAACGAAGTTCCTGAGCTTCAGAAATAATTGTAAGCTATTTTTGGCCTTGAAACCTCATTCTTCTGGTAATCCTATTCAACAGGTTTTGATTATTATTTCTTTTTTGCGCGGCGACCCACAGGACTGGGCGTTTTCTCTTGCACCAGGAGATTCTGCATTGAGTATCTGGTGATGCCGTTCGGACTTGCCAATGCTCCATCTGTTTTTCAGTCTTTTATGCATGACATTTTCCGTGAGTATCTGGATAAATTCTTGATTGTTTACTTGGATGACATTTTGATCTTCTCAGATGATTGGGAGTCTCATGTGAAGCAAGTCAGAATGGTTTTCCAGGTACTGCGTGCTAATTCCTTGTTCGTGAAGGGATCAAAGTGTCTCTTCGGTGTGCAGAAAGTTTCATTTTTGGGGTTCATCTTTTCCCCTTCTACTATCGAGATGGATCCGGTTAAGGTTCAGGCCATCCAGGATTGGACTCAGCCGACATCTCTAAAAAGTTTGCAGAAATTCCTGGGCTTTGCTAATTTTTATCGTCGCTTCATCTGTAATTTTTCTAGCATTGCCAGACCATTGACCGATTTGACCAAGAAGGGTGCTGATTTGGTTAATTGGTCTTCTGCTGCCGTGGAAGCTTTTCAGGAGTTGAAGCGTCGTTTTTGCTGTGCCCCTGTGTTGTGTCAACCTGATGTTTCTCTTCCGTTCCAGGTCGAGGTTGATGCTTCTGAGATTGGTGCAGGGGCGGTTTTGTCACAGAGAGGTTCTGGTTGCTCAGTGTTCAAACCATGTGCTTTCTTTTCCAGGAAATTTTCTGCTGCTGAGCGTAATTATGATGTGGGCAACCGAGAGTTGCTGGCCATGAAGTGGGCATTCGAGGAGTGGCGTCATTGGCTTGAGGGTGCTAAGCATCGCGTGGTGGTTTTGACTGATCATAAGAACCTTACTTATCTTGAGTCTGCCAAGCGCTTGAATCCTAGACAGGCCCGTTGGTCGTTGTTTTTTGCTCGTTTTGATTTTGTGATTTCATACCTTCCGGGCTCTAAAAATGTGAAGGCGGATGCTCTGTCTAGGAGTTTTGTGCCCGACTCTCCGGGGTTATCCGAGCCGGCGAGTATCCTCAAGGAAGGAGTCATTGTGTCTGCCATCTCCCCTGATTTGCGGAGAGTGTTGCAGAAATTTCAGGCTAATAAACCTGATCGTTGTCCGGCCGAGAAACTGTTCGTCCCTGATAGGTGGACTAGTAAAGTTATCTCTGAACTTCATTGTTCGGTGCTGGCCGGTCATCCAGGAATCTTTGGTACCAGGGAGTTGGTTGCTAGATCCTTCTGGTGGCCATCTCTGTCACGGGATGTGCGTGCTTTTGTGCAGTCCTGTGGAATTTGTGCTAGGGCTAAGCCCTGCTGTTCACGTGCCAGTGGGTTGCTTTTGCCCTTGCCGGTCCCGAAGAGGCCTTGGACACATATTTCGATGGATTTCATTTCTGACCTTCCCGTTTCTCAAAAGATGTCTGTCATTTGGGTGGTCTGTGATCGCTTTTCTAAAATGGTCCATCTGGTGCCCTTGGTTAAATTGCCTTCCTCCTCTGATTTGGTGCCTTTGTTCTTCCAGCATGTGGTTCGTTTACATGGCATTCCTGAGAATATTGTTTCTGACAGAGGTTCCCAGTTTGTCTCGAGGTTCTGGCGAGCCTTTTGTGGTAGGATGGGCATTGACCTATCTTTTTCCTCGGCCTTCCATCCTCAGACTAATGGCCAGACCGAACGAACCAATCAGACCTTGGAAACATATCTGAGATGTTTTGTTTCCGCTGACCAGGATGATTGGGTGTCATTTTTGCCGTTGGCTGAGTTCGCCCTTAATAATCGGGCCAGCTCGGCTACCTTGGTCTCTCCATTTTTCTGCAATTCTGGGTTCCATCCTCGTTTCTCTTCAGGACAGGTTGAGTCTTCGGACTGTCCTGGTGTGGATAATGTGGTGGACAGGTTGCAGCAGATCTGGACTCAGGTAGTGGACAATTTGACCTTGTCCCAGGAGAAGGCTCAGCTTTTCGCTAATCGCAGACGCCGTGTGGGACCCCGACTTCGTGTTGGGGATCTGGTTTGGTTATCTTCTCGTCATATACCTATGAAGGTTTCCTCTCCTAAATTTAAACCTCGTTTTATTGGTCCGTATAGGATTTCTGAGATTCTTAATCCGGTGTCTTTTCGTCTGACCCTCCCAGACTCCTTTTCCATACATAATGTATTCCATAGGTCGTTGTTGAGGAGATACGTGGCACCTATGGTTCCATCTGTGGAGCCTCCTGCCCCTGTTTTGGTGGAGGGGGAATTGGAGTATATTGTGGAGAAGATTTTGGATTCTCGTGTCTCTAGACGGAAACTCCAGTATCTGGTCAAATGGAAGGGTTATGCTCAGGAAGATAATTCCTGGGTTTTTGCCTCTGATGTCCATGCCCCAGATCTTGTTCGTGCCTTTCATGTGGCTCATCCTGGTCGGCCTGGGGGTTCTGGTGAGGGTTCGGTGACCCCTCCTCAAGGGGGGGGTACTGTTGTGAATTCTGTGGCTGAGTTCACTTCTGTGGTCACAAGTGGTATTGCAGTCTCTGGGCTTCCTCCCTCAGGTGTTTTGGTGAGCTCGTTGGCTGCCTTGCTATTTAGCTCCACCTGAGTCTGTCTTCCTTGCTCCTTGTCAATGTTCCAGTGTTGGATCTGAGCTACTGCATCTTTCCTTGGGCCTGCTGCTCTGCTAGATAAGTGCTTCTAGTTTGTTTTCTGTTTTTTCTGTCCAGCTTGTTATTATCTTTTGCTGGAAGCTCTGAGAAGCAAAGGGGTGCACCGCCGTGCTGTTAGTTCGGCACGGTGGGTCTTTTTGCCCCTTTGCGTGGTTTTCGTTTTAGGGTTTTTTGTAGACTGCATAGTTCTCTTTGCTATCCTCGCTCTGTCTAGAATATCGGGCCTCACTTTGCTGAATCTATTTCATTCCTACGTTTGTCTTTTCATCTTGCTAACAGTCATTATATGTGGGGGGCTGCCTATTCCTTTGGGGTATTTCTCTGAGGTAAGTCAGGCTTGTATTTCTATCTTCAGGCTAGTCAGCTCCTCAGGCAGTGCCGAGTTGCATAGGTAGTGGATAGGCGCAATCCACTGCTGCTTCCAGTTGTGTGAGGATAGATCAGGTACTGCAGTCTACAGAGATTCCACGTCTCAGAGCTCGTCCTATTGTTTTGGGTTATTGCCAGATCTCTGTATGTGCGCTGATTACTGCACGCTGTGTTGCCTGATTGCCAGCCACAACACCCATCATACTGTATGGAGCATTATATGGGGCACATTATACTGTATGGAGCATTACATGGGGCCCATTATACTGTATGGAACAATATATGGGGTCATTATACTGTATGGAACATTATATGGGCCCATTATACTGTATGGAACAATATATGGGGCCATTATTCTGTATGGAGCAGTATGTTGGGGCCATTATTCTGTATTGAGAAATATATGGGGCCCATTATACTGTATTGAGCAACATATTGGGTCCATTATACTGTATGCACTAATATATGGGGCCCATTATACTGTATGGAGAAATATATGAGGCCCATTATACTGCATGGAGCAATATATGGGGACAGAAAGAGACATGATCCAGCTGGAGGTGGAGGCAGTTCAGACTTTGTGAGACTTTATTAGACGACTAAAGCGATAAAAAGTTCTTCAACAAGAAAAATCTTTACATAGCAAACACCTGGCACACCAGTGAGGAGGATCAACGCGTTTCAACTATGAAGTCTTACTCATGATCCCCTCCAGCTGGATCATTTCTCTTTCTGTCTTCATTTGCTGTGGGTGCTCACCCCGAACCGTGCTGGGTGTTGGCAGGTCTGGGGATTTCGTCTAAGACCGGTAAGCTGACTACATTCCTTTTTTCTTTAATATATGGGGACGTTATACTACATGGGGCCAAAATATACTGTATGGAACAATATATAGGGGCATTGTAGTATATGGATTAATATATGGGGCCCATTATACGTATGGAGCACTATATTTGGCCATTATACTATATACACTATATACAGAGCTCCTGTGTATAATGGTACTGGTCATCACTGTATTACCTGTACACTGACACTATATACAGAGGCCCTGTATATAATGTCACTAGTGATCACTGCACTATCTGTACCCTGACATTATATACAGAGCTCTTGTGTATAATGTCACAGGTGATCACTGTATTACCTTTACACTGAAACTATATACAGAGTTCCTGTGTGTAATTTCACCAGTGGTAATAACAGTGTCAATAGTATTGTGGTTTTTATTAATGATCATTATTGTAGTATTCAGTCACTATGAGGTGGTAATAGGTGGTCTGGTCATGGTGTGACAGTATTTATTTCCTGTATGTCGCATTATTCGGCCACTGTGAGAGGGTAATATGTGGTTTGTTCATTGTGTGGCAGTATTTATCCACTGTATGTGCAATTATTTGGTCACTATGTGGTGGTAATATGTGGTCTAGTCATGGTGTGGTGGTATTTATCCCATTTGTGGTATTATTTGGTCACTGTCTGGTAATAATATGCAGTCTGGTCATGGTGTGGCTGTATTTGTCCCTTGTATGTGGTATTATTGGTCTTGGTATAGTGGATTGTGCTGTGCATGGAGGTCACTTGTTCTCTCTGATATCAGTAAGGGGAAAATTCTTGATTTCAAATAGAGATTAATTATTTGGATGTTCAACCCCTCCCTGTCCTGTGACTATTACACAGTAACAAATATGCACTTACAGGGGTTCTACAGTCAAAACAAGTAATCATCTATCCTAAGGCCATGTTGACAAGTTCAGTATTTGGTCAGGATTTTGCATTAGTATTTGTAAAAGAAAGCCAGCAAAAAAAAATGGGTCAAAGCCCAATAGAATATCTTTTACAATATAGTGTGTAAGCCTTAGAGAACGTGTTAAAAAATAATTTTTGTTTAAATCATTAAAATAAAATAAAGCTACCCAAGGAGGGGAAGTGAGGGTAACAAGTGCAAATAGAATATTATAAAGGAAACTTCACTCATCTCATTATGAAAGTTGAACGTTGAATATATGGATATCTAAATGTGGTGAGGCATACAGCAGCAGAAACCAACGTATATATTATATCAGACAACAATATCCAGTTCTGCAAAATAGATCCATTCACTCTGTCTATACAAACAACATGCACAAGAAGTACAAAAAATACAAAAAATACATAAAATGACAGTTCATGCAGGGTATATTAGATAGAAATCACTTGACAGTGGTAAAAAAATCAGGATAGATAAAACACTAGTAGAACCACCATATGTCACAAAGTTGTATGTGTGAGTGCAGGTAGGGCCTGTTTTAGACAAAACGGGGCCTTGACCACTGATCCATTCATTCCCTATTTGGCTGCACTTGGCTTTTCCTCCCTAATCATCATCATCATGATCCTCCATATATATGAATTGGTCACATTATTACTATGGGGGGTCTGGCTACTATAAATAGATGTGTATAATCATGGGTCTGTAAATTTTAGGAGTGTATAAAAGGGCCCTGCTCTGTCATCTGAAATTTTTAGTGGATCTAATCTAATTTTTAGAGGTCTTTATATACGTAAGAGAATCACCTGTAATTTTTGAGGAATCTGATTACAAAAAAAAGTGTTTATAATCAATTGAAGATATTTAAAAGAGTACAGATAATAAAGCAGTTTTTCAGATCTCCATATTTTTCTTTAGATAGGATATAATTCTCATCGAACTTTCAAACAATCATTGACTTTATTAAGACTTAAAAATCAGTTAGCCAATTTATGTACGTAACACCATCTTCTTACCCCCCCTCCTTGTACTTGGATCTCGTACTTTGTGGAAAATCAAGAAACCCCCACCGAGGCAGGTATTACAGATTACAGTAATCGTCCAGGCTGTAGGTGCTGGTTTCACTAGTGATACTTTCCTTGGTACAGTGCTCTTAAATGCATACACGCAACACATCCTGTCACTGCTCTCCTGGGAGTGTCAATTATATAGAACCTGTTGGTCCACAACTACTTAGCTCTCAGCCCAAGTTACTTTTCGGGAACTTCTGCAGCTTCAAACACTCAGGAAGGGCTGGAATAATTGGCTCTCTCTCAGAATAAGGTAGCACTTCACAAACATACACTGCTCGCCACTGGTACTGACACTTTCATCTCTGACCTGCTGAAGGTAAGGACTTCATACTTGTCCTTCAACGATTTAGCCTGATGGCACATATTTTCAAGTAATTACATAGTAAATTGATCATGTATAGATTTTTTTTTACTTTTTTTGAGTATAGTCATCTCATCGTCTGTTTAGGGTTTTACCTTATAACATCCATGTATCTAAAAAGTCACTTTTAAATATTTTTCATCTTAACAATGCATAATCATTAGTGTAAATGTACCATCACAACTTTACTCCAATCAATCTGGACTTAATATTCACTTCAGCTGATACAGTGTTTGAATAGCAGTTATTGTTGGAAATATATACTGGATATTTCTGAATTTGGTGTTGATTTGACCTTGTCCATTCTTTACTTCTAGTCCATTTCATATGTGATCTTCTAGCTGCAGTCAAAAGGTTACAAAATTTGCAGCCTGTTGGGTCTTTTTCATGTTCTGTACATATATTAGTTGGATTAAGGTGTGAATGGACTGTTCTGTTTCCTGATGTGGTTATCAAGATTATGAATAATCAAACAGATGGTATTAATTGTCCTATAACTTTTATATTAATATGAGCTTTGAGGTTCAGGCTATAAGTATGTTTTATGGTCTGGGACCGTTGGTGACGTTGTATTTCAGACAAGTAGCAGGAACATCTTTTAGTCACATGTACTTTGAATGGCTCTGATGTAGGAGTAAACCAAACCAAAAATAAGACTATAGGACCCAAGATATATGCATGTGCTGTATATATACAGTTGCAATCAAAATTATTCATCCCCCGTTACAAATTAAGTTCAGTAGAATAATTTACATACTTGCCTTTGCTTTTTGTATCCTTTTTCTTGTTTGTTGCAAGACAGTAATCTCTTTTTTAAACTTTTTGGACCACTGTCTTACAACTATATACGGTACTTCCTTATAAGTACATTCTATGGACAAAAGTATTGAGAAATACTGCTTACTCTCTGAATTCAGGTTTCTATCTCAGTCCCATTGCAATAGGTCTATAAAATAAACCACCTAGCCATGTAAATAGATAAACAAAATCATAGAAGTTGATTACAGTCTGAGCAATTACATTATAAATGCAATATCTACCAACAGGTTTATACCTGTATTTATAAACAGCAACTCTAAAACAGTTACATAAATTACCCAAAAATGATCAAAGCACCAATGGTAGGATAACAAGTGTATACAATAGTTAGTCTATAGCAAGCAATAGAAATGCTTATCCTTAAATATCTCCTCCTGTTGGAATGACATGAACCTGGAAGCACATTTCGGCGCAAACTTTCATCAAGCGTTAGTATGAATCAGAGTTACATGAACAGCCAGTTATTGGGGCAATCCTTCATCACTCCCTGAAATGACCGTCACCATTCACCAACAGATGTAAACATGTATGGGTAAGCATTTCTATTGCACCATACGACTAACTAATGCGTACACTTCTTATGCAAAAATCAGTGGTTTGATAATTTTGCACATACTTTTACAGAGCTGCTATTAATATTTACATTTGTAATGTTTAAGCCTTTTGGCTTCCCATTTAATTGCCTAGACTGTAATGCACCTCTACAATTTACAATTACATTTTTAAGCCAATTCAGTTGTTACCAGCCATCATCACATTTCAAACCATACAGGAACCATACTACTGATTATACATAGTATGATATATAAGCATTTACATCCAGATACCTTACAAGTGATTTCTTCTCTGAACAGAGCTGTTCTCATTCCTTTTTTACTCCATATGGTTCAGAAATCAAAATGGCTTTTCACATCCACAGTTTGTCTCTACAGACTTTTGTATTCTCCAGCCATGTCTAGCAAATCCTGACTCAATGACCTTTAAAATAACTGTGGTATTTTAATACCCTCTGAAAAAAATATATCTGCCCATGCTGTGTCCCTGAAAAAATGTTTGCCCCTCACTGTTTATCCTATAAAAAACATTACCCTAGACTGTTCCTCATATTGTACATTTCTATAAATTATTGCCTCCTCACCTTTCCGCCTCATGAACTACAATCACCACACTATCCCCATTTATGGACTGTAACAACCACATCATCCCTCTTATGAACTATAAGTACCACACTGTCCTCTCTTCTTATGAACCATATCCATGTTCTACAACTCTCACTTCATCCCCCTAATGAACTACAACTGTCACAATGTCCCCCTTATGAACTACAACCACCTCACTGTCCATTCTAATGAGGTATACAGTGGGGGAAATAAGGGTAGGTTAATTTAAACATTGAGCGATAGAATATGAAAAATTAAATCCCAAAAATTGCATTGTATAAATTATATAAATTTATTTGCATTTTGCAGTGAGAAATAAGTATTTGATCCCTCTTGCAAACAAGACATAATACTTGGTGGCAAAACCCTTGTTGGCAAGCACAGCAGTCAGACATTTTTTGTAGTTGATGATGAGATTTGCGCACAAGTCAGGAGGAATTTTGGCCCACTCCTCTTTGCAGAACATCTCTAAATCATTAAGATTTTGAGGCTATCGCTCGGCAATTTGAAGCTTCAACTCCCTCCATAAGTTTTCTATGGGATTAAGGTTTGGAGACTGGCTAGGCCACTCTGTGACCTTAATGTGCTTCTTTTTGAGCCACTCCTTTGTTGCCTTGGCTGTATGTTTTGGGTCATTGTCTTGCTGAAGACCCAGCCACGACCCGTTTTTATTTTCCTGGTGAAGGGAAGGAGGTTGTCACTCAGGATTTTACGGTACAAGGCTCTATCCATTCTCCCATTGATGCAGTGAAGTAGTCCTGTGCCCTTAGCAGAGATACACCCTCAAAACATAACCTTTCCACCTCCATGCTTGACAGTGGGGACAGTGTTCTTTGGGTCATAGGCAGCATTTCTTTTCCTCCAAACACGGCGAGTTGAATTAATGCCAAAGACCTCAATTTTTGTCTCATCTGACAACAGCACATTCTCCCAATCACTCACAGAATCATCCAGGTGTTAATTAGAAAATTTCAGACGGGCCTGTACATGTGCCTTCTTGAGCAGGGGGACCTTGCGGGCACTGCAGGATTTTAAACCTTTATGCCGTAATGTGTTACCAATGGTTTTCTTGGTGACTGTGGTCCCAGCTGCCTTGAGATCATTATCAAGTTCCCCCTGTGTAGTTTAAGGCTCATCTCTCACTTTCCTCATGATCAAGGATACCCCACGATGTGAGATTTTGCATGGTACCCCAGATCGATTTCTATTCACTGTCATTTTGTATTTTTTTCATTTTCTTACTATTGCACCAACAGTTGACTCCTTCTCACCCAGCGTCTTACTTATGGTTTTGTAGACCATTGCAACTTTGTGTAGGTCTATGATCTTGTCCCTGACATCCTTATAAAGCTCTTTGGTCTTGCCCATGTTGTAGAGATTAGAGTCTGACTGATTACCGTATATACTCGAGTATAAGCTGAGATTTTCAGTCCACTTTTTTGGGCTGAAAGTCCCCCTCTCAGCTTATACTCGAGTCATACCCAGGGGTCAGCAGGTGAGGGGGAGTGGGGGCTGTCTAATTATACTCACCTACTCCTGGCGCGGTCCCTGCAGGTCCCTGGCTTCCTGGCACCGGCAGCTTCCTCCTGTACTGAGTGGTCACATGGTACCGCTCATTACAGTAATGAATATGCGGCTCTACCTCCCATAGAGGTGGAGCCGCATATTCATTACTGTAATGAGCGGTAACGGTGACCGCTCACTACAGGAAGAAGCTGCAACGCCGGGGAAGCAGGTGAGTATAACGGGGAGGGGAACGCAGCGCTGCGCGATAGTCACCTGCTCCTCGTTCCTTAGCCGCTCCATCTTCAGCAGTGACGCTCAGGTCAGAGGGCGCAGTGACGTAGTTAGTGCCTGAGCAATGGAGAGGTGAGTATGTGATTTTTTTTTTATCACAGCAAAAGATAAGAAAATTTTATCGCAGCACTATATGGGGCAAGTGTTTGTATGGGGCCATAACGTTTGTGCAGCACTATATGGGGCCATAACGTTTGTGCAGCACTATATGGGACCATAACATTTGTGCAGAACTAAACTATATGGGGCCATAACGTTTATGCAGCACTGTATGGGGCCATAACATTTGTGCAGCACTATATGGGGCAAATATCTTTATGGAGCATCTTATGGGGCCATCATAAACTTTATGGAGCATATATATATGGGGCTCCTGATTCAATATGGATATTCAAAAACACTTAACCTACTGATGTCTCAATTAATTTTACTTTTATTGGTATCTATTTTTACTTTTGACATTTACTGGTAGCTGCTGCATTTCCCACCCTAGACTTATACTCGAGTCATTAAGTTTTCCCAGTTTTGTGTGGCAAAATTAGGGGGGTCGGCTTATACTCGGGTCAGCTTATACTCGAGTATATACAGTAATTGAGTCTGTGGACAGGAGTCTTTTATAAAGGTGACTATGTAAGACAGCTGTCTTTAATGCAGGTAATGAGTTTATTAGGAGCATCTAACTGGTCTTTAGCAGCTAGAACCCTTAATGGTTGGTAGGGGACCAAATACTAATTTCTCACTGCAAAATGCAAATAAATTTATATAATTTATACAATGTGATTTCTGGATTTTATTTTTGATATTCTATCTCTCAATATTAAAATTAACCTACCCTTAAAATTATAGACTGTTCATGTCTTTGTCAGTGGGCAAACTTACAAAATCAGCAAGAGATCAAATACTTATTTCCCCCACTGTATCTGCCACTCCGTCAGCTCTTATGAACTGTAAACACTAACACCATCCACCTATATCAACTATATCTGCCACAAAATCCATCACTATGAACCCTAACCTCTACACTGCAGCCACTTATGAACTATAACTGCCACACTGTCTGGCTTATGAACTATGATGCCACGTCATCTTTATGAACTAGAAACACCACATCTTATTAATTATTACAACTGCCACACCAACTTTATTTGATGAACTATGGCTTAAATACTGTCTCTCCTACACATTGTTCCTTCCTTATTAACTATGGCCGCCACTTTATGCTGTCCTCCACTTCTCCACTGTTTATCCTCATGCAATCACTTTCACCAAACTGTTTGCCTCTCACTTGCCTCTTTCAATGCTGTCCTCATCTTCACATTGCCCCCGACTCTGAACCCTTTCCACAATTTACCCCTAATTACATGCCGCTCCCCACCATATTGTGCCTTCTCTTTATACTGTGCCATCACACTGCCCACCACACTGGCCATTCTCTGTGCTCTACTGCCTCTTCACACTGTGCCCTCAAACTGTCCTCCTATGCTGCCTCCTGTCCATACTGTGCAGCCTCTCCATACTGTGAAATCAGAGTGTTCTCGTCTCTCCACTATGCCCTCATATTGTTTCCCTCATTATATCTCTCTTTATTTTGTATCTTCACAGTTTCTGTCTCTGTATATCTACCCCAATCTACAGTAAGATATGAATACAAGTGAATGATTCAAATACAATTTCATGTAGAAAGCAGGAAACCAAATTGGCACTCTGTGTTCTACCATTTGTCATTTAAACAACTGGTTTGAGCAAACCTGTGAGAGCTGGCCAAATCCGATCCCCATCTTCAGCATACCAAGATATTTTGAACAATTCTAAATTTTCAATTTTATGATGACAGTTTGTGAAGGCCCTTTTCTGTTCCCGCATAATTGTGATTCAGAGCATAAAGCAAATTTTCTTAAGGTATGTTGGATGATGTTAGTTTGGAAGAACTTGAATGGCCCTCACAGAGATCTGATCTCAAACCCATCAAACACCTTTAGGATCAACTAGAACTGAGATTTAGAGCCCAGCCCTCTAGTCCAACATTAGTATCTGACCTCACAAATACTTGAGCTGTATGTTCTTAGGCTTGAGAAAGGCCAATTGTGGCTGAAACATTACTTTTTGTTTTCCAGTTTTAACTAATATGGAATAAAGTTCAAGTAGTTTTTTTGTTATTAAGAACCTGCTGTTTTGGTGACTTGGCTTCTCTGAATCTTGTAAGTTATTTTTGGACCTGGTGGGAGACCCTGCTAAACAATGGTGCATATGAATCTACTATTGACCTCACAAATACTCTTCTGGATGAATGGGCAAAAACTTCTGCCAACGCCCTCCAAAATCCTATAGTAAGCTTTCCGAGAAGATGAATAGGATATCATAATAATACTAGTAGGTATAAGGAATTGGTGTCCTAATATTGTTTGTGAAATAATTTATATAGAAACAACACATATATACTTCACGCTTAATCAGTAGAATGGTCGGAGAAAAAAAAGGAAAGAGCCTTGTATAGCCTTATTAATCCAGTAGAGGGTTTATAGCTTGCATTTAGAAATGATCAATGGTAGATCAATTTGGTAGTGTTCATTTGGCATTTGATTGAGCATTACAATATGATATGATTCTTGAGTTAGGGCTTACTTAGTGAAAATATCAACCTTCCAGAACTACTGATTTAGATAGTATAATGTATTTACTGTCTTCTACCACCCTTTTTCTTTGTCAACATGTTTGTAAAAATCAGTGGAGAGGAACTTACAAACATGATTGGCACTTTATGAATCACAAGAACAATTTAAAAATTTGGATGGTAAAATTAGTCAACATTTTGTTGAACTAGAAGATATGATCATTACTTCCTTCGGGGCATAACATATTATTAACAAAATGCGGTGTTTAACTTACATTAAATTGCAGAGAAAGGGTAGAAAACATGCTTGTTGTTGTTGAAAAAATGTTTGCTTGGGTGACACAGATGACTCATAAAATACCATGGTATTCTTTCATCTCATTTTATCAGGTCACCCAGACTCCTTCCATAAGTCAACGAGTGATTGTTTGAATAGAAGCATAACACAATTCTAAACAATAGTAGACCAGAAAGATATATAGGAAAGCTGGTCATAATCATCTTAGAGAAGATACCCTCAGAATCGGCAGAAATCTGTATTGTAATTTATCTAATTATACTTTATTAGAATCACAGACTGATTCATTTAGGACAATTCTAGGGATGAGTGAAATTTTCTTCTATTGCAGAGATTACAATGTGAATCTATGGATAGCAAAGATGAGTTACTTTTGTCCTTCTCCTGGAGTAATCCTGATTTGTACTATGTGCTTATTTGGTCTTTAGCCATGAATGGATTTAAGGGACTGGTGGTGGAGGAATGGGTTAAATCGGTTGTTACTGTCAGTACATGTAATTTCATTAGTAATCTAACTACATCTGAGAAATTAGCTTTAGAGGAACTAGGGAACAATGAAGAACTTTTGATAAAGGAAGAAGACTACGGTGGTTTAGTGGCTATTTTGGATTCGGGTAAGTATTGGCTAACAATACTTACCATAAACTAAAATAGGTGCCCACTGTAGATTTATCAGTGCACATTGGGAATCTACTTCAAAGAGGTATACCTATGAGTGCTATTATCAAAAAAGTTACAGATTTTCTGTTACCCCCAATACTGTCACATTTTTCATACTTATTCAAAAGTACACAATAATTTGTTTCTCACTTTCAGGCCTATAATTGTGGGGATAGGGTGCCTCAATGAACGTTTGGGGGCCTAGTTGAATCATTGTCTACACTTTTTGGTCCTCAAACACCCAGTTACTAACAGAATACTAAAAATGTTTTATATGTCATACATAAGCTCCGTTGGTATGAAGATTATGATTTTGACTTATAGTATTTTGTCAATGTATTCATCTATAACCCAGGCTTTAGGCATCAAGCTTTTGAAATGTTACTTGGATACTTATAGTACTTAGAGTAATGAATTTAAGAGCTTCATTATGCTTACAGCCTACATAATTGCATTTAATGTATCAGGGAGTATTATTTGCAAGCGAAGCGTGCCTCAATAGAGGCAAAATACCCCTCTCATTTGAAAATATGTTTAAGGTGGCTTGGGAGGAATGTTTTTTGTTTAGTGCTGATAGTCCAATCATTGGTCATATCAAATGTAGGCAAGATTCATTAACAACTGCCTTTTAATTTGGCATGGTACTAAGAATGCCTTTTCAGATTTTTTCACATATACAGCTCTGGCAAAAGTTAAGAAACCACCACATCAAAACCCTGTCATGGCCAGCCTCATCTCCAGACCTGAACCTCATTGAAAACTTCTGGAATGTAATGAAGAGGATGATGGATAGTCACAAGCCATCAAACAAAGAAGAACTGCTTACATTTTTGCACCAGAAGCAGTGTGAAAGACTGGTGGAAAGCATGCCAAGACGCATGAAAGCTGTGACTAAAAATCATGGTTATTCCACACAATATTGATTTCTGAACTCTTCCTGAGATAAAACATTAGTATTGTTGTTTCTAAATGATTATGAACTTGTTTTCTTTACATTATTTGAGGTCTGAAAGCCTTTTCAGAAAAAAAATACAAAAAATGTATTGCTTGGAAATTTGAAGACATTATCAGAAGATTATGGAATAATTGAACAATTTTCATTTTACTGAAAAATATACCTATAAAGAGAAAAATCTGACAAACTGAACATTTTGCAGTGGTCTCTTAATTTTTGCCAGAGCTGTATTTAATTATGAATTAAAGATTCAATTCTGTATTTGACAGACACAGGACTTTTTTCCTGGACATTAAATTGTAATGTCAATTGTCAATTGTGGTATCTCAATACAGAAAAGAGGTGGCTGGAAATTCTTTTAGCCACATATTGTCATCCAAAGCATGTCAAATAAAGTATCCCTTATTGTGAATGAGTAAGATTAAGAGTCCGTGAAGGCACAAAAGATAGCACTTTTGAAGTAAACTTGGAAATACTTAGGAACGTCTAAGAGCATTATTTGATGAAGCTAGAAATAGAGCATGAAATTTAATACAGAGTGATCTCATTAAAGAATAAACTCCTTATAGAGGTTGAAGTAAATCCAAACAGGATGTGATATTTGTGACTCCATAAATCAAACAGTTTCCTGAAGTGAAGTGTATCATGACTAAATGTTAGCCCATTTTGTAACAGTATGCGTAGTTAAGAGAAATTCTAAGTCCAGGTGTTTAAATAGTATCTAGACGATCACTGACTTTAGGCTGAATAGACAATCTTGGTTGTCATGTACTGGCTTCTATAAATGTGACTACCATAAGTGTACAAATACGGAAGGACTTAGTTTATTTTTCCAATAGTTGGGTGGTTCATGAAATAAATTGCCACAAGTTCTGGTCTCCAGTGTATAAGAAAGACATAGCTGAACTGGAGCGGGTGCAGAGACGAGCGACCAAGGTTATTAGAGGACTGGGGGGTCTGCAATACCAAGATAGGTTATTACACTTGGGGCTATTTAGTTTGGAAACACGAAGGCTAAGGGGTGATCTTATTTTAATGTATAAATATATGAGGGGACAGTACAAAGACCTTTCTGATGATCTTTTTAATCATAGACCTGAGACAGGGACAAGGGGACATCCTCTACGTCTGGAGGAAAGAAGGTTTAAGCATAATAACAGACACGGATTCTTTACTGTAAGAGCAGTGAGACTATGGAACTCTCTGCTGTATGATGTTGTAATGAGTGAATCATTACTTAAATTTAAGAGGGGCTGGATAAATTTCTGGAAAAGTATAATGTTACAGGGTATATACACTAGATTCCTTGATAGGGCGTTGATCCAGGGAACTGGTCTGATTGCCGTATGAGGAGTCGGGAAGGAATTGTTTTCCCCAGTGTGGAGCTTACTCTTTGCCACATGGGTTTTTTTGCCGTCCTCTGGATCAACATGTTAGGGCATGTTGGGTTAGCCTATGGGTTGAACTAGATGGACTTAAAGTCTTCCTTCAACCTTAATAACTATGTTACTATGTTACTATGTTACATGTACAATGTGTAATTTAAAATATATGGATTTCACATCGAATGCTTTAAAGGTAGGTAAAGATGAGAGTTATGCATGCAACCGTAATACTGTTACTGTTGCCATGTTCTCTCGCCATTTTGAGCAACAACACATTGGCAATAATTTTAATTTGAGGTTTAGTGGTAGAGTAAAAGTATACTGCCCTGAACATGTGTATGGCAGTATGGTAGTGTGGCTAAATGTTCAGCTGCGAGGGAAGGTGGCCCTGTGAGCGCTTGGTTTCACGTGGGTGGGCGGTGGAGAGAACTATGGGCATAAGAGCTCTGTATGTGCTGGATGCAGAATTGGTGCTTAATAAACCAAGACCGATTTGGTATCATGAAAAACTCATAAATAAAAAGCTAGGATGCACCGTATGACCACTGGGATATCATGATACTGAACTAGATCTAGATGAAAAAGATCCTTTATTACACATGATTAGAAGCTGGTTGCAGGGGGACGAGGGTAGCGCTGTGGACAATGACCATTTCGCAGATCTATTTTATGGGGTGGTGTCACTTTTTTCCTCTCATTGAGAACATTTGCATTATAGGTGCTTACATTGTTTTTCAGCTGATGTCCTGCTCTGCAGTGTGCGCTACTATGGTGTGTAGGTCAAGACGGCAACAGTAATATTAGCATGGTCACTTAGTGAGGCACTTGTGGCTAGTGGCTCCTGGTGTTGCACAGTTGGTTGTGGCTTGTGGACCACTGGGGGTGTGTGGGTTTTGGTTTTCTCCTTGCAGCCAGACATCAGTTTGAATGGTTACATATGTTTGAGGCAGTGTTTGCCTGCTGACTGACAGTCAGGATTGGGTCCCCACCTTTTATTTGGTGGTCAGTGTTCATTTAATAGAGATTCCGTTAGACAGAGGCCAACATACCATTGATGCATTCTATGCAGCTGCGCAGGGACGTTCCGTCAGTGGTAAGAAGTCCCACTTCTATCTCCATAACAGGTTGAAAACATTGAGGTATAATTTGCATAAAGCTCACAAGATGTACAGAATAGTAAGGATGTACCATTTAAGGGATAAGAATTTTGGCTCATTTGATAATATCCTCACCCTGTTAATGACTAGACAGCATGAAAATATTATAGTGGTTTGCAAAAATATTCACCGCATTCAATATTTCACTGGTTTTTTGAAGGGCTGCATCAGTTCATGTAAAGAACATGCCTACAACTGTGAACATTTGCTTTTTTTTATGAAGCAAATAACAAATAGGACAAAATTACTGAAAAATTCAGTGTGTAGAACTATTCACTCCTCTAAAGTCAGTACTTTGTAGAGCCTCCTTTTGTAGTAATTACAGCTGCAAGTCGCTTTGGATAAGTCTCTATGAGCTTTTCACATCTTGTCACTGGGTTTTTGTCCATTCCTCCAGGTAAATCTGCTCCAGCTTCTACAAATTATATGTTTTCCTCTGTTGAACAGCAATCTTCAAGTCTCACCACATATTCTCAACTGGATTAAGGTCTGGGCTTTGACTGCTCCAAAACATTTACACGTTCCTCCTTAAACCACTCGAGTGTTGCTTTAGCTGTATGATTTGGGTCATTGTCTTGTTGGAAGGAGAATCTCTATCCCAGAATCAAATCATTGACCAACTGAAACAGGTTTTGCTCAAGAATATTCCTGTATTTTGCACCATCCATCTTCCCTTTGACTCAGACCATTTTCCCTGCCCATGCTGTCAAAAACATTCCCACAATATGGTGCTGCCACCACCATGTTTCACTGTGGTGATTATGTTCTTGGGGTGATGAGTTGTGTTGGTCTGGCATGAGACATAGTGTTTACCTTGGTGGCCAAAAAGTTAATTTGGTCTCATCTGACCACAGCACCTTCCTCCATACATTTGAAGAATCTCCAACATTTTTTTTTTGGCAAACTCAAAATGAGCCTTACATTTTTTGTGTGTAAGTAAAAGCTTTTTTTTGCCAACTCTTTCATAAAGGCCACCTCTATGGAGTGTATGGCGTGTTGTGGTACCATGCTCTTTCCATTTGATGATAATAGACTTGATGGTGCTCTGATGATGGGGAACATCAGAGATTGGGATTTTTTTTTTATATCCCAGCCTTGACTTGTACTTTTCAACAACTTTGTCCCTGACTTGTTTGGAGATCTCCTTGGTCTTCATGGTGTTGTTTGGTTAGTGGTGCTTCTTTCTTAATGGTGTTGCAGCCTCTGTGGCCTTTCAGAAAAGGTGTGTATATACTGACAGACCCTGTGATACTTTCTGTAGATTGCACTCATGTGGACTTCCATTCACTAAGCATGTGACTTATGCAGGTAGTTTCTTGCACCAGAAATTTTTAGAGGCCTCATGGTAAACAGGGTGAATACATCTACACATGGCAATTTTTAGTTATTCGATCCTATACATTTAATTTATGCCTACATTTTCAAATTTCACTTCACCAACTAAAGGTACCGTTACACTTAACGATTTGATTTACCAACGATCACGACCAGCGATACGACCTGGCCGTGATCGTTGGTAAGTCGTTGTGTGGTCGCTGGAGAGCTGTCACACAGACAGCTCTCCAGCGACCAACGATGCCGAAGTCCCCGGGTAACCAGGGTAAACATCGGGTAACTAAGCGCAGGGCCGCGCTTAGCAACCCGATGTTTACCCTGTTTACCATTGGTCGCTGTCACACAGAACGATTTCGTTAACGATATCGTTGCAACGTCACAAAAAGCAACGATATCGTTAAAGAAATCGTTATGTGTGGCGGTACCTTTAGACCATTTATTGCAGATGCATCACACACAAATCGGATTACAAAAATATTTAAACACAGGTTGCAATGTAGCAAAATACGTAAAAAGCCAAGGCAGGTGAATTCTTTCACAAGCCACTGTATTAAACAGTGGAATAAAATCAGTTTGTTTTGCTGCTAAAATCTAAAAATGTTATCAATAGTGATGAGCAAGTGTACTCGTTGCTCGGGTGTTCCTAAGCATGCTCGGGTGGTCTCTGGGTATTTGTAAGTGCTCGGAGATTTAGTTTTCCTCACTTCAGCTGAAAGATTTACAGCTGATAGACAGCTTGAATACATGTGGGGATTCCCTAGCAACCAGGCAACCCCCGCATGCACTCAGGCTGGCTAGTAGCCGTAAATCATGCAGCTGTGTCAACAAAAACTAAATCTCCGAGCAGTTACAAATACTCGGAGACCACCCGAGCGTGCTTTTCCCGAGCAACGAGTACACTTGCTCATGACTAGTTATCAAGCATATATATTTCTTAATCTGCAAAAAATATCAGTTGTCATTGACATTTATACATGACTTTTGCATGTATGGTTTTAAAGGGGATCTGTCACCAGATGAAAAGTGGGCAATTTTTGCTCTTATCTTAATTCTGCTGCTGTTTTTTTAAATCTGCTATTCTGTTCCAGAGAACGGATCCTCTGATAAATCCCTCTTTAATTTTTTTAAATGATTCTAGAGATATGGGCCTTTTTATTTAGTACGAATTTTATGGTCATTATCAAGGGGGCAGGGGTAATTATACAAAGCAGCTTAAGGACAAACAACTAAAGAATCTTGCTAACCATGACCCTAAGTAAAAACCATAAAAATTAGCACTAAGTAAAAAAGGTCTATATCTCTGGAATCATTAGGTGAATTAATAAAAAACTTGGAATACTCAGAGAATCAGTGGGAATAAAATAAGAGTAAAAACTGGCTACTTTGGACCTGGTGACAGGCCCTCCTTAACTGTATCCCACCCTCTTTGTGAATCATTTGTTTCAATATAACAGCATTGTAAAAGGGTATGGGGGAGTCTGGGAGTTTGCACTCAGCCATGACTAAGGTTTAATTACTGAAATATGCTTGCGTGCAGAGAGGATCCTGTCCTGTTGTTATGTTTTTACTGCAACATAGAAAAAGTGATGTTTTATTGGAAATTCCTTAATTGCTAGATCTTCGATGTTCTCCATTATAAGCAATCAGTGATAGAAGCTAAATCTTTCAGTTTCTTTGAATAAATGTAAGGATTCCAAAATTAAAAATTGATTTTCCAAAAGAAAAGTCTTCTAATGCAATACTAAGTGCTCTTTATGTAGTCATGAATAGTCACACTCTTTATGTCCAAGGAAAGATAACTTGATGCTTAAAGGGGATGTCCACTACTAGGATTTATTGATCAAAATGTTTGGCCTCAATAAAATAATAAAGCCAATACTCCCCTCCCGTGCCAATGCTATTCCCGCGGTGTCGGCACTTTCTCTCCCCAGGGCTCTTGTGCGGTGTTGTGACACGTGATGCCGACGTCCAATCAGCACTGATGTCACTGTCTCCGCCTTTGGGCACATCGAAAAAAAGAAGCCCAGACTTCCTCTTCATGTTTCATTTGTTCGAAGGTGGAGTCAATGACACCAGCGCTGATTGGGCTCTGGCGTCAAGTGTCATAACAACAGCACAGGAGCCCCATGAGAACTAATGCCGACACCGTGGGAACGGCGCCGGCACGGGAGGTGGTTATCGGCTTTACTATTTTATAGGGGTCAAGCATGAAGTATGGGAAGAAGTTGTCCAAGTAATGAACAACGTCCTTACTATGATCAGGTTACTGCTCACCTTCCACAACTCCTATGCACATATGTAATGAATGATATTTAAGAATCTGCAAATATCAGTTTCCCTGTTAACAAAAGTTTAGAAATTGGGGTAGAGGTCAAGGAACCATGGCAAAAAGCCCCTCATACAGATACATTTATGTTGAGTTCAATATTTGCCAAAAGAGTTAACTGTTGCTTAAATGGTCATTCCTATCTTTATAAATGAATATTGTAGGATAGTGCAAGCAAATTTTCCATAGAATGTAAGTCCGCAAGGACAGGGTCCTCTAGCCTCTGTACCAGTCTGTCACTGTAAACCTGCTTACTGTAAACGTTATCTATAACTCTGTATGTAACCCCTTTCTCATGTACAGCACCATGGAATTAATGGTGCTATGTGAATAAATAATAATAATAATTAATAATAATAATAATACCTTTTCAATTCACTGTTTACTAAAATTTTTAGCAGTCTTGGGAATACTAACACTTTTCTATTCTTTTGTTTACAGCTCAATGAGTTGGAGAAAGACCACCATTGCTAGATAGTGGAACATGGCAGTACTTAGAAAATATTTTCTCATGAGCTCATAAGCACTGTTTTGAAGCTGGCTGGGGTTATTGGAGCGTAATGTTACCTCCAAATTTCAGCCAGTTTCAATGCAGTACTTAAAAGCTTGACAGCAGGAGTTGTCAGTTTCCTAGGCAATGAGCTGTGTCCAAAAGAAAAGTGTTAATATCTGAAGAACAATCTGCAAATTTGAATAGCCAGTAAATTGCAAATGTGCTGTTTTTACAGGCATAATCTGACAGAATCATTATACATGAAGATGGGAATAACTTTTTAACCCCTTTCCGACATCAGGTGTATATTTATGCTGATGATGGACTCCCTCCCTTTGATGCCGGCTCCGGCGGTGAGCCCACATCTTTCCCGGCACATGTCAGCTGTTTTGAACAGCTGACATGTGCCAGGAAGAGCAGGGGGTGGAATCGCGATCCACCTGTGCCTATTAACCCGTTAATTGCAGCTGTGAAAACGCTGACAGCGGCATTTAAAAAGCGTTTACGGCTTCCTCTATGGTTGTCACTGCTGGCTTGCTGTGACTTCCGCCCAGTGGTCGAAGCTCATAGCAAGTGAGTAATTCAGCTACATATAGACAAACTGATCACTGCTTGTATGTAGCAGAGCCGATCGGGTTATTGCAGCTTCATGGAGACTGTTGAAGCATGCCAAAAATAAAAAAAAGATGTTTTTCAAACTATATAAAACATTTTTTTAAATGTTCAAATCACCTCCCTTTCGCCCCATTCAAAATAAAACAATACAAAAAAACAAACATACACATATTTAGTATCGTTCAGAATCGTCCGATCAATAAATAAAAAAAGTCAGAAAACACCAGAATTAAGCTTTTTGGTCACCGTGACATTGCATTAAAATGCAATAGCGGGTGATCAAAAGATCGTATCTACACCAAAATAGCATCATTAAAAACGACAGCTTAGCGCGCAAAAAACAAGCCCTCACCCAAGCCGAGATCATGAAAAATGGAGACGCTACAGGTATTAGAAAAGTCACAATTTATTTTAGTTTTTTACAAAGTTTGGAATTTTGTTTCACCACTTAGATAAAACAGAACCTAGACTCGTAATGAACTGGAGAATCATAATGGCAGGTCAGTTTTACCATTTAGTGAACCTACTAAAAAAGCCTAACAAAAATAAGTGTGGGATTGCAAGTTTTTTGCAATTTCACCGCATTTGGAAATTTTTTCCTGTTTTCTAGTACACGACATGGTAAAACAAATGGTGTCATTCAAAAGTACAACTTGTCCGGCAAAAAAAAAGCCCTCACATGACCATATTGACAGAAAAATAAAAACATTATGGCTCTGGGAAGAAGGGGAGTGAAAAACGAAAACGCAAAAAATGAAAATACCTTCGAGATTAAGGGTCTAAATTTAAAACAACTATGGTGGTAAGGACTAGAGATGAGAGAATATTTCAATGTTTGTTCCTATTATGATAGCCGAATTTGCAATATTTGTCGATTTGTTCATCAAATAGTAGCCGAAAATAGCCGAATGCCATTCAAGTCAGTGGGAGGCAAAAATAAACACATGCACAACACCTTATAATGGCCCCAAAAGCTGCCAAAACACACCAAAAGAGGGACAGACACCAGGAAAGTGGCCTCAATTCACCCACAGTACAAATTGTAGCACGGCACTTCAGCAATCAGCCAGGCATGAGGTATTGGGGTCTGGGACAGCATTTACAGCTTTCAATTGAACCAAAGTAAGACGAGGTGGGTGAAGGATTGGTGTAGGAAGGCTGTGCTGGGAGCCCTGATACACAGCTGAACCTGCTTTCATGCTGAGCCATACTCAGGTGGCACAAATATCAGTTTCATAGACTACCATTGCCAGAAAAATCAAGGGATAGTAGTAACATGGGTAGTTGACTCTAATGAAGTGGATTCCTGATGGTCTCGGAGGCCTACTGCTGCAGGCAGCACACATGAAGGAGATCCAACCAGGAGTGTTCACATTTCCAAAAATTATTGGCAGACACCACCAAAGTGCCATCAATTTCTGCACAGTAGAAATAGTATAATAGGGACTGACAGGTCTTCCTTCCACTACACCCAACCCAACAGATGGACACCTACCCAGGAGTTTTCTAATGTAAAAAATGATAGCCTGACACCACAAAAGTGGCATAAATGTCATGAGAGTAGAAATAGTATAATAGGGACTTACAGGTCTTCCTCTACTCCCAATCCATCAGATGGGCACCCAATGAGGAGTGTTCCCATTTCCAAAAAATTATTGGCAGATATTATCAAAGTGCCAGCAATTTCACCACAGTAGAAATAGTATAATATGGACTGACAGGTCTTCTACTACACCCAACACAGCAGATGGACACCCAACCAAGAGTTTTCAAATTAAAAAAAGAGAGCCTGACACCACAGAAGTGGTATAAATTTCACTAGAGTATAAATAGTATTATAGGGACTGACAGGTCTTCCACTACACCCAGTCCAACAGATGGACACCCAACCAGGAGTGTTTACATTTCCAAAAATTGTTGGCAGACACTACCAAAATGGCATCAATTTCACCACAGTAGAAATAGTATAATAGGAACCAACAGGTCTTCCACTACACCCAACCTAGGAGATGGACACATGACTAAGGGACATTCAGTAGATGCAGAAGACTGCAGGGTGTAGACTGAATTCTGACACTGTCCGCTGTATCTAGGACATTTAGGACCAGAGATGAGTGGCTTGACTCATGGGGCTTCGGTGCAGCTTCCAGGTCATTGCTACCTGGTGGCTGGATGGGAACTCAGTGACTCTCTTACCGTCTGGCTTCCCCACCATGGCTGGTGTGACATCACCTGTGCATCATACTCATCTCCAGCTGAGACATATGGAGTTGTCTTTTTGTTCTTTCATTGATAGTCTTAGCAGACAGAACTTTGTCATGTTTATGTAAGCTTCACTATATGACTGCTGGGTTTTTGTGTCTGTAAGGCCAGGTTCACGCATTGCATAAATAATGTGTTTCTTTTTTTATGTTTTGTAGGTGCCAACACCAAACTACACAATAACAATATTCTCTGGTTATTGCATTTTCTATGCACTTTCCTCCTCATTTGATGGTTCTTGGTGTAGATTTTAAGCAACAGTTTTATGTGCATTTCTTTAAGGCCAGGGTCAAACTTGGGAGTGTAATGCGAGAAACTCACGCAAGTCTCTCTCATCAATACCCGGCACTGCCGCCTACACTCGGACCGGAGAGTGCGGCTGCATGTATTTCTAATCAGCCGCACGCTTGTTTTGTTAAGGTTCAATGAATTGTGATGAATAAATAAATGCTCACACAAAAATTGAATAAACAAAAATGAATTTAATTAACCCCTTCATGACCCAGCCTATTTTGACCTTAATGACCTGGCCGTTTTTTGCAATTCTGACCAGTGTCCCTTTATGAGGTAATAACTCAGGAACGCTTCAACGGATCCTAGCGGTTCTTAGATTCTTTTTTCGTGACATATTGGGCTTCATGTTAGTGGTAAATTTAGGTCAATAAATTCTGCGTTTATTTGTGATAAAAATGGAAATTTGGCGAAAATTTTGAAAATTTCGCAATTTTCACATTTTGAATTTTTATTCTGTTAAACCAGAGAGTTATGTGACACAAAATAGTTAATAAATAACGTTTCCCACATGTATACTTTACATTAGCACAATTTTGGAAACAAATTTTTTTTTTCTAGGAAGTTATAAGGGTTAAAATTTGACCAGCGATTTCTCATTTTTACAATGAAATTTACAAAACCATTTTTTTAGGGACCACCTCATATTTGAAGTCAGTTTGAGGGGTCTATATGGCTGAAAATACCCCAAAGTGACACCATTCTAAAAACTGCACCCCTCAAGGTGCACAAAACCACATTCAAGAAGTTTATTCACCCTTCAGGTGCTTCACAGCAGCAGAAGCAACATGGAAGGAAAAAATTAACATTTAACTTTTTAGTCACAAAAATGATCTTTTAACAACAATTTTTTTATTTTCCCAACGTTAAAAGGAGAAACTGAATCAAGAAAGTTGTTGTCCAATTTGTCCTGAGTACGCTAATACCTTATATGTGGGGGTAAACCACTGTTTGGGTGCACGGCAGGGGTTGGAAGGGAAGGAGCGCCATTTGACTTTTTGAATGAAAAATTGGCTCCACTCTTTAGCGGACACCATGTCATGTTTGGAGAGCCCCCGTGTGCCTAAAAATTGGAGCTCCCCCACAAGTGACCACATTTTGGAAACTAGACCCCCCAAGGAACTTATCTAGATGCATAATGAGCACTTTAAACCCCCAGGTGCTTCACAGAAGTTTATAACGCAGAGCCATGAAAATAAAAAAAAAATTTTCTTTCCTCAAAAATGATTTTTAGCCTGGAATTTCCTATTTTGCCAAGGGTAATAGGAGAAATTGGACCCCAAATGTTGTTGTCCAGTTTGTCCTGAGTCCGCTGATACCCCATATGTGGGGGTAAACCACTGTTTGGGCGCACGGCAGGACTCGGAAGGGAAGGCACGCCATTTGGCTTTTTAAATGGAAAATTAGCTCCAATCATTAGCGGACACCATGTCACGTTTGGAGAGCCCCTGTGTGCCTAAACATTGGAGATCCCCCACAAATGACCCCATTTTGGAAACTAGACCCCCAAAGGAACTAATCTAGATGTGTGGTGAGCACTTTGAACCCCCAAGTGCTTCACAGAAGTTTATAACGCAGAGCCATGAAAATAAAAAAAATTTTTTCTTTTTTAGCCTGCAATTTTTTATTTTCCCAAGGGTAACAGGAGAAATTTGACCCCAATATTTGTTGTCCTGTTTCTCCTGAGTAAGATGATACCCCATATGTGGGGGTAAACTACTGTTTGGGCACATGCCGGGGCTCGGAAGTGAAGTAGTGACGTTTTGAAATGCAGACTTTGATGGAATGCTCTGCGGGCGTCACGCTGTGTTTGCAGAGACCTTGATGTGGCTAAACAGTAGAAACCCCCCACAAATGACCCCATTTTAGAAACTAGACCCCGAAAGGAACTTATCTAGATATGTGGTGAGCACTTTGAACCCCCAAGTGCTTCACAGAAGTTTATAACGCAGAGCCGTAAAAATAATAAATACGTTTTCTTTCCTCAAAAATAATTTTTTAGCCCAGAATTTTTTAGTTTCCCAAGGGTTACAGGAGAAATTGGACCCCAAAAGTTGTTGTCCAGTTTCTCCTGAGTACGCAGATACCCCATGTGTGGGGGTATACCATTGTTTGGGCACACGTCGGAGCTCAGAAGGGAAGTAGTGACTTTTGAAATGCAGACTTTGATGGAATGGTCTGCGGGCATCACGTTGCGTTTGCAGAGCCCCTGGTGTGCCTAAACAGTAGAAACCCCACACAAGTGACCCCATTTTAGAAACTAGACCCCCCCCAAGGAACTTATCTAGATATGTGGTGAGCACTTTGAACCCACAAGTGCTTCACAGACGTTTACAATGCAGAGCCGTGAAAATAAAACATCATTTTTCTTTCCTCAAAAATGATGTTTTAGCAAGCAATTTTTTATTTTCACAAGGGTAACAGGAGAAATTGGACCCCAGTGATTGTTGAGCAGTTTGTCCTGAGTATGCTGGTACCCCATATGTGGGGGTAAACCACTGTTTGGGCGCACGTCGGGGCTCGGAAGTGAGGGAGCACCATTTGACTTTTTGAATACAAAATTGGCTGGAATCAATGGTGGCGCCATGTTGCGTTTGGAGACCCCTGATGTGCCTAAACAGTGGAAACCCCTCAATTCTACCTCCAACACTAACCCCAACACACCCCTAACCCTAATCCCAACTGTAGCAATAACCCTAATCACAACCCTAACCACAAACCTAATTCCAACCCTAACCCTAAGGCTATGTGCCCACGTTGCGGATTCGTGTGAGATATTTCAGCACCATTTTTGAAAAATCCGTGGGTAAAAGGCACTGCGTTTTACCTGCGGATTTACCGCGGATTTCCAGTGTTTTTTGTGCGGATTTCACCTGCGGATTCCTATTGAGGAACAGGTGTAAAACGCTGCGGAATCCGCACAAAGAATTGACATGCTGCGGAAAATACAACGCAGCATTTCCGCGCGGTATTTTCCGCACCATGGGCACAGCGGATTTGGTTTTCCATAGGTTTACATGGAACTGTAAACCTGATGGAACACTGCTGCGGATCCGCAGCCAAATCCGCACCGTGTGCACATAGCCTACTTCTAAAGGTATGTGCACACGCTGCGGAAAACGCTGCGGAAAACGCTGCGGATCCGCAGCAGTTTCCCATGAGTTTACCTATGGGAAACAAAAATCGCTGTACACATGCTGCAGAAAAACTGCACAGAAACGCAGCAGTTTACATTCCGCAGCATGTCACTTCTTTCTGCGGATTCCGCAGCGGTTTTACAACTGCTCCAATAGAAAATCGCAGTTGTAAAACCGCAGTGAAATGCGCAGAAAAACCGCGGTAAATCCGCCATAAATCCGCAGCGGTCTAGCACTGCGGATTTATCAAATCCGCAGCGGAAAAATCCGCAGAGGACCAGAATACGTGTGCACATACCGAAACCCTAACCCTAACCCTAACCCTAATTCTAACCTTATTGGGAAAAAAAATTCTTTATTTTATTATTGTCCCTACCTATGGGAGTGACAAAGGGGGGGGGGGGATCATTTACTATTTTTTTTATTTTGATCACTGTGATAGGTTTTATCACAGTGATCAAAATGCATTGGAACGAATCTGCCGGCCGGCAGATTCGGCGGGCGCACTGCGCATGCGCCCGCCATTTTGGAAGATGGTGGTGCCCATGGAGAAGATGGACGGACCCCGGGAGGCTCGGTAAGTATGATGGGGTGGGGGGAGCACGGGGGGTGGATCGGAGCATGGGGGGTGGATCGGAGCATGGGGGGTGGATTGGAGCACGGGGGTGGATCGGAGCACGGGGGGTGGATCGAAGTGCAGGGGGTTGGATCGGAGCACGGGGGGTGGGATTGGAGCACGGGGGGAGTGGACAAGAGCACGAGGGGAGCGGACAGGAGGATGGAGGGGAGCGGAGCTCGTAAAGGACAGATCGGTGGCTTGGGGGGGCGATCAGTGGGGTGGGGGGGCAGACCAGTGTTTCCAGCCATGGCCGATGATATTGCAGCATCGGCCATGGCTGGATTGTAATATTTCACCAGTTTTAATAGGTGAAATATTACAAATCGTTCTGATTGGCAGTTTCACATTCAACAGCCAATCAGAGCGATCGTAGCCACGGGGGGGTGAAGCCACCCCCCCTGGGCTAAACTACCACTCCCCCTGTCCCTGCAGATCGGGTGAAATTGGAGTTAACCCTTTCACCCGATCTGCAGGGATGCGATCTTTCCATGACGCCACATAGGCATCACAGGTCGGATTGGCACCGACTTTCATGACTCCTACGTGGCGTCAAAGGTCGGGAAGGGGTTAATAAAAGATAATAAATAAACAGTCACTCAAATAGCACATAATCAATAAAGTCAATAGAAGTGAATCAGGCTTGTCCCATCTCTCTTCCATCTGTGTGTGTCCTTCCTCATCTCTTCCATCTGTGTGTGTCCCCCTGTCTCTGTGGCATCTCTTTTTATATGTTAAAACTGTCCTGCCAACTAATGTAAAAGCTTTTGATCTTTATCATGGTCCACCAGTATGAAACTCCCTTAGGACAAATAGATATAAACAAGTATCTATCTAACATATAAGTAAAGGTACCATCACACTCAGCAACTTTCCAACGATCACGACCAGCGATACGACCTGGCCATGATCGTTGGAAAGTCCTTGTGTGGTCGCTGGAGAGCTGTCGCACAGACAGCTCTCCAGCGACCAACGATGCCGAAGTCCCCGGGTAACCAGGGTAAACATCGGGTTACTAAGCGCAGGGCCGCGCTTAGTAATCCGATGTTTACCCTGGTTACCATTGTAAATGTAAAAAAAAAAAAAAACACATGCTCACATTCCGGTGCCTGTCACATCCCCGGCGTCCGCTTCCCTGCACTCTTCCTGCATCCTGTGTAAGCGCCGGCCGTAAAGCAGAGCGGTGACGTCACCGCTGTGCTCTGCTTTACGGCCGTCCGGCACTGACACAGGATGCAGGAAGAGTGCAGGGAAGCGGACGCAAGGGGATGCGACAGACACCGGAATGTAAGTATGTAGTGTTTTTTTTTTTACATTTACAATGGTAACCAGGGTAAATATCGGGTTACTAAGCGCAGCCCTGCGCTTAGTAACCCGATGTTTACCCTGGTTACAAGTGAAGATATGGCTGGATCGGCGTCACACACGCCGATTCAGCGATGTCTGCAGGGAGTCCAGCGATGAAATAAAGTTCTGGCCTTCTAGCTCCGACCAGCGATGTCACAGCAGGATCCTGATCGTTGCTGCGTGTCAAACACAACGATATCGCTATCCAGGACGCTGCAACGTCACGGATCGCTATCGTTATCGTTGTAATGTTGTTCAGTGTGAAGGTACCTTAACATATATATATGATACCCTCTCCTGAGAAAGATCTTATCAGGTAGCTCTCATCTTTGAAATGCCAACAATCCTTTGTTAGTAGATAAACAAATTACTGGTCATTTACTTTCCTTTGTTAGATTGACCATCTGGCTAAAGGTACATTTAAGCTTCAATGACCTTCTGCGCACTCTATACAGTAAAGATATACTGAATATTATATAATGAACTGATTGAAACCATATCAATATCTCAATAATTAGTATTAATTCATTGGAGTGTTGAAATCATTAAAAAATATAGCATGCTACACATTCCACCCCTGGTTTCAACCACTTTAATTAATTATCCTACCACTAAACTATGCAAATTCTTCATAAACCATTTTAACATTGTTCCCTATATATTTATTTGTTTGCTACCAATAGAAAAACACTTTGGTACAAAAACAATGGACAAAAAAAATACATTGGACCAAACACAAAAAAACAAAAACATTGGACCAACAGGTACTGGAATATCAAATGTCTTTGCAGAAATCTTCCTTTCTTCAGATCTTCTTAGACCACAAATCTAAATTGGTCTCTGGTGCAGGGAAAGCAAGGGGATTATTATGCCCTCATCATCTTAAATGCCAAGATGACGTCACTACTTTCCCTGGAATAGCAAAAGAACAGACTCATAAAAGTAATCTGTACCTGCCCTTTATGACATTAACCCCTCATTTCTTCAAAGCAATGGGTGAGAGGAATGCAGGTGTCCATTCATCTTCTATTGCTGCAGCTGGTCAGGGCCTCACTTTATATGTCATTTGGATTCAGGCAAAAGCTTCTAGGGTTAGTTCTCCCCTCGCTTGTCATCAGCTGGCGGTTCTGAGGTTCACCCTAGTGACGGTTTAGCAGCATCTGGGCTCAGTCTCAGCTGGACATTTGCAGCATATGCACAGATACAGCCTGTATTATGGGAAAATGAAATTCAAAGTCACACTTGAAAAAAGTTCCAAAATCCTGGCAGAGATAAATTCAGTCCAAAGCAACAGTCCAAGATAGATTAACTTGGTCCATGATAACTCAGTCCATTATTCCTTTTAAAACCAAACACAATACAAACAAATTTAAAAGAATGAGAAACAAAGAAAAAATTAAAATACCTCTTGGATTTTCTCTTTGGCTATGAACCAATTTAAACAAAGGATATCCATGACAAATACAGGGGTTTGTACAAACAATATACAGTGACAAAACCATAATAAGTCATCTATTACTTCAGTCAACCCCCCATAATATTATAAGTCATCTTACTAGTCTTAAATTCATTGTCATTTCACTCCCTCTTTTCCTTGTATGTCTCTTTCACATGGCTTCCACATACAGAGTCATCTTGCATCTGTTGTGGTCTTTTGCCATTTAAAAACATCAAGGTCTAGCACCAAGTGACAGCAGTCTGTCAGTTGGAAGGTATTACAAACCCTCAAATAAGAAATGCACATTTATGCATCACCAAGACCAAACCCAATTAATCATATATCTCAGCCAGTGCATACATCATAGTATGCTCACAGGAATATTTCTCTTCTTAAAAAAAACCTCTCGAATTAAAACAAACATCATTAGACATCAAAAATGACAAAGCTGTTCAAACACAATTCTCATGGAATGTTCCACAACTTTTATCTAAAAATCTTCAATTAGATTAGTCCATGAGGGAATAAAGACTTGGAGTGAAAGGGTCCGGTACAGTAGGGACTTGTCATCAGGTGTCCCACCTCTATCTTTCCAACCCCCTATCTCATTTGTCACCACCCTCCTTGGTGGAGCTGTCTGCAACTTGCCTTTTCTCCTCAGATCTTGCCTTCTTCTGAACAGGTCACTAGTAGAGATCCATTCTATCTCCATTAATGGAACTCCACTAGCTATCAGGTCACAAAACAACTCTTTCTAATTTGGGTATTATCCCCTTTTTTTTTTAATCTACTGTGCAACTTTTTTACACGTTTGCTTTTTCTAGAGCAGATAACTGGGAGATTAAATTGCATGCTGTATAGACAGTAGAATTTCCCATAAGCGCACTGAACATGGTAAATAATAGGGATTTGTAAGCAGCTGGGGCACCTTCTATGAACTTATTTTTCATCATTGATTCCAATCCTCAACAACAGCAACGTGATCACTCATATCTGGCAAGGGATTGCGAGTTATACCACCTAAGCATGCAATTTCTCTCAGTCTCTGAACTCCGCCTGCAAGAGACTCCCATCATGTTTGTGGTATTAATTCAGTAGGAGAATCATACACTTGTGCCACAGAATCCCTCACCAAATGCAATAGAGAAAAATTCTCTGCAGTGTCCCTTGCACGTCTCATTTTTAGATGTACCATGGGATCAATGCAAATATTACCAATTCCTACTGCCTCAAAGGGTTCAAAATTATCATATCGGCACCCTGATCCCATAATCTGAGAATCCATGCTAACAAATGCTCTCCTGCTTGCTGCCTGTACCTAGTAGCTAATTCCACCAACTTTCCTGCGGTAAAACTCCTAGATTCCTCTGTCATTGCGGCTTTTGCCTCAACAGGTGCATTTCCTGCATCCGTCCTATCTCCCCTACGCTGTGTGAATTCTCTCCTAGTTTTTGTTATTACAATTGGTCTGGCATGCCTTTGTCCCTCATTTGTCTCACTTTCAGAGACATCCCATTCTAGCCAATTAGACTATTTCTCATATGTGATCATGGTTCAAATCTGTGCAGTATGAATAGCTGACACTGGCTACTTGTCCTCCTGTGCTTATTCTTATTCACGTTTTTTACCACATAAGCTTCAAAACTCCTTTGCATATCATCATGCTGTTTCACTTGGTCTCTCAAGGCTGATTGCAAGCTGATCCTTTGCTCTATAGCTGTATGCAGTTATCAATCTCCTCCTGCAAACTTTGAAGTGCCTGGACACATACCCATCCAACGGCTGCTGCTGATTTCTGTTCCTTTGAATCATACCTTGAGAGATTAAATTTGGTAGCTACATCCTGGAGATTTGGTAAACGCTGTCCCTCCATATATTTATTACATTCCTGTGCCATCGGGGTCCATGGTCCTGATAGCACCCATTCTGGCAAAGATCTGACACTCTCAACTGCTTTCCTATTCTTAACAAACTTATTCAATTTTGCAAACATTTTTATTCAAAACAAATCCCACTGCTGCCACCACTTTTATACCCTCTCCTGAGACAGAGAGACAAGCCTGATTCACTTCTACCATACTAATGTAATGTATGACTTTATTGATTATGTGCTGTTTGAGTGACTGTTTATTTATTATCTTTTATTAAGTGAATACATTTTTGTTTATTCAATTTTTGTGTGAGCATTTATTTATTCATCACAATTCCTTGAACCTTAAGAAAACAACGCTCCGGTCCGAGTGTCGGCAGCAGTGCCGGTAATTGATGCAAGTTTCTTGCATCATACTCGCAAGTGTGACCCCGGCCTTAGGCTCCACATAGAAGCATCTAGAGAAAAAAAAAGTGGCAAAACTGCACGTTTCGGCAGCGTCTACAGTCGCACAGTGGGCACAGTTTTCATGAAAACACATCCATGTAAAAAAAAAAAATACTGTTGCAATTGTAAGTGCAGCATCAAAATTCTGTACTATTAAAAAGGCATCAAAAATGCACCTTCACATCTGCACTGAAAACACATCAAATAAGGTGGAAAATGCATAAAAGAAATGCAGCAAACATGCGATTGTCAGAGATTGTTATTGCATTGTGTGGTGTGGACACCTGCAAAAATTGTGCAGAAAAAAAACAGCACAAAAACAGCATTATTTACACTACAGGGGTTAAAGTCTTAGTGTTGCGTTTTTATTACATTTTTTGAGTTTCATGGAGAGAAAAAAAAACAATCATGCCTTTTAGATCTCCCCATAAATAATCTTATCATTGTGTTTTATGGGTTGTTATGATTAGAGGGATGCCAATTATGTGTATATTACTTACTGGTTTGTGATGTTTATTGTTTAATTTTTAAAAGCACATTAAAAATGTTATTATTGTAATCGTTTTTTTCATTATTATTTTTTAGTATTTTTATAGGAAGAAAAAAATCTAACTTTAATTTTACCTCTACGATACAGGTACATACGACACCACTATAAAAAGATGTACATTTGTATATCAGTATAATCTGCGAGTGGGCTTTAAGTATAGAAAATCTTCACATTCTCATCAATGTAGGCTGTGGCTCATTGCTTTATCTGTTGCCTGCAATGTTACTGGTCATAGGTTTGATTCCTGAGATAGCCATATCTCAGGAAGGGAATATTACATTGTTGTGATTGTTTTTCATTTGTTTTAGTAATCTTATGGGTAGAATAAAAACTAACAGTTATTTTCCCTCTAGAATACAGGTACATAGAAATACACTGGTATATACAGATGTACCTTTATGTGCCAGTATAATCTGCCTGTGGGTTCAGAACCTGTAGTTCAGTTCCAGTATAGAAAATACTCTCATCCCTGTCACTATAGGCTGAGCTTTTGCTGCTTCCTGCAAAAATACAGGTTTTGGGTTCAATTCCCAGGGAGATCTCAACAAAAGAGAATTACATATTTAATGAATTGTTAGGCTACGTGACATGTTGTGGATTAGGCTTAGGAATTTCTGGTGCGGATTCTGCCTCTCCTGGCAGAAAACGCACCTGCGGATTTGTCGCATTTTTTGTGCGGTTCTGCAGCGTTATTTGTGCGCTTTTGCTGCGGTTTTCTTGCGGATTTGCTGCGTTTTTTACCCCTGCGGTTTTCTATAATGGAATGGGTACAAAAACGCTGCAGATTCACAAAAAAGAAGTGACATGCTACTTCTTTTAAACCGCAGCGGATTTTCCGCAAAGTGTGCACAGCATTTTTTTTTTCTGATTGATTTACATTGTACTGTAAATCAATTGCGGATCTGCAGCGTTTCTGCACCCCAAAAAACGCTGCGGATCCGCAGAGAATCCGCAACGTGTGCACATAGCCTAAGTGTATGCAGAGATATATAGATTCCGGCCCTCCCATCCGAGAAGGAGCTATGGAGCAGTGACGACATCACATTTCTCATTGTGTAATAATAATACATTTCTACTGCAATACGTGCCTTGTTTGGAAAAGTCTAAGTCAACATAGGTGTCTGCAGTCATATAAGCCCCAATCCTCAACAGTATCCAACAGAGATAACAAATCTGATTTATAAAGTAGTATTAGTCAATGTTATTTAATACATAAAACACACAAATGAGATCCTACTTCTTCAGAACTTGTAAAGAACTAGCAGTGATCTGTCATCAGATTCATAGCATGAAACGCCTTCCTAGAAAAGCAGCATAATAACACAGTACATAATGGGGAGAATGTGTCAAGTACTATGTGTGAGGTAACACGGGCTTATCCTTCATTATCATAGCACAACAGTTTTCTCATTGGCAAACATAAAGACAAGAGGTGCTGAAAGGCAATTTTTTTGGATGCTACGTTGCGTTAACAGACAATGGACCACACGTGAGACAACATGATGCACGCAGCATTCATATTTCAAATATTAACCCCATTACATCTGTTATTAATTAAATTTCCAATTAACCCTGTTTAACACATATTAAACTGTATGAATCAGATAATCAATAGGCCACAAACTATATTATTATTATATGTATTTATCCCTGAGATGATTACATGCTGTCCACATGCGAGTTTGTAGACCCGTCTGTAAGTAATAGGAAAAGGATGATAAGAGCTGCGTAATATACTGAACTTATTCACCTCCACTAGGTTTTTATAGGTGCGCTTAAATGACATAATATACCGCACAGGATGGTGCTGAGTCGCCACAGCGGGGACGCTATATGTCTCCATGGACAATACTTGTTTTTTTTAATTGCATGCCCAGGCAGAGGCTAGTAAAGGCAGAAAAATAACATTTCTACCGCCAACCCTTACCAACCATAAAATATATTAAAAATTAGAACTATTTGTAGAAGAGAGATAATCATAACATGCCGGATAGTAACGGGCACATTTCTACAAGACTGGTTCCTAGTGTTCAGTAATTTACCAATCACCTTAGGGCTCATACTCACTTGTGCGAAACTCGGATGAGTCTCGCATGGCAATACCCGGCGCTGCTGCTGGCCCTCAGATCGGAGCGTGCGGCCGCATAGGAATACATGAAGCCGCACACTCCGCTCCCCTGTGCCAGGTGCAGTGCCGGGTATTGCCATGCGAGACTCATCCGAGTTTCGCACAAGTGAGTATGAGTCCTTAGGCTCCACTGCTGACTTTACCACAATTAATGATCCACGACTAGGCCAGCAAGATCTGACAGCTTCTTCACTAGCATTACCATAAAGCTGAATGGACTACCAGTATTATAATAAGATAACAATATATGCTATACTCACACTGTAGAGTTGCACCCATACTGTAACCCATATTGTGATCACCTTCTGAAAAAAAATCTTTCTTCAAGTGAGGGACATCAAGTGACTGTTGCAGCGAGTCAACACAAGTTTCGCACAGCTTGTTTCTTCTGGGGCATGGTGTCATTCCATGAATATTTAGATGTGCCATGTTACAGAGAACCTTTTTTATGATAGAATAAAATTATTGTGCTTTGCACACATGAGCTCACATTAGTTTTCTACTGGAGGCAGTGGTTTTCAATTATTCTGTTCGTGAAATGGTGAAGACTGATGACTATCTTATATATAATAGTGATGTCGATCTGTTGGTGTTATGCCAGGTTTTGGACTAAACAACTTGGATAAACAATTACTTAGTGCCCCATACTTAGTGCCCCATACTTTGTGTGCATGGTTGTTTTGGAAGTGTGACCATCTCATTGGACTGTGTTGTAGGCTATAAGCAATGTTTGGACATCACCTGCAATCTATATATTGCCATATTGATTATGCACCAGTATGAAGGAGGTAATTCAATGTCTCGGTTTTACAGCATATACTCCTTCTCCATCTGACTGGATGGAAGACCTATCATTATTGTTAAGGTAACTTAATCCCAGGCATGTGCACACCTTAGGCTTGCCAATCACCATCAAGTGACACCCGATATGCTTATTATATTCACAGAGTAAGTGATCGGGATTCAATTGATCAACGACCTATTTTTTTCTCTACAAGTCAGTCAGTACGGTATGCTATTCCTCTTCTTATTATAATGCACTTTACCTCTTTACACTGGAATATTCTGTGGCTCCATCTGCATTTATGAGATACCTAATCATACCATTATGACCAAATCCTATCAATGTATATATTTCTGTTCTGTTTTTTCTGTTTTTTTTTTGGGTTTGTATGACACAAGACGATCTGATTGGACATCTACGTTATTGCTATATTATGTTTATTTTATATCTATAATTGTAGTAACTGAAGAAGGTCTCTTATGACCGAAACGTTTACTGATACTACAAATAAATGTTGAGCTACATATACTTAAGTTAAGTGCCGGTTCTCTTTATATTTATGTCACATGGTGTGGGAACCCAAGCTACCTGTGCACCCTTCCAGTAGTGCTCACGTCTTATTTGCTCTTTAAACAATTCTGGACTGCCCATATGATAAAGTCATGTGGTTGGAAGCTTCTGCTTTTTTGGCAACATCTGAGTTAATTAGAGACACACCTATGAATGTATTTTAATGCACACCTGAAACACACTGCTTCTTTGCGTAGCATCATGGGAAAGTCTCAAGAAATCAGCCAAGATATCAGGAAGAGAATTGTGGACTTACACAAGTCTGGCTACCTGAAGGTGCCTCATTCATCTGTACAAACAATTACAGTATATGCAAGTACAAAGAAGATGGAAATGTCCATCCATCATACCGCTCAGGAAGGAGATAGGTTCTGTGTCTCAGAGATGAACTTGTTTTGGTCTGACATGTGCATATCAACCCAAGGACAAAAGCAAAAGCTGGTAAGATTGTGTCATTATCAACAGTGAAAGGAATACTGTATCAGCATGGGCAGAGAGGCCACTCTACCAGGAAGAAGCCATTACTCCAAGAGAAGCATAAAAAATTCAGATTAATGTTTGCAAATCTACATTGGAACAAAGACCTTAATTTTTGGAGACATGTCCTGTGATCTGATGAAATGAAAATTGAACTTTCTGGGCAATCGTTACGTTTGGAGCAAAAAGGGAGAAGCTTGGAAGCCTAAGAACACCATACCAACTGTGAAACACGGAGGTGGCAGCATCATGTTGTGGGTTTGTTTTGCTGCAGGAGGGACAGGTGCACTTCACAAAATAGATGCCATCCTGAGAAATGATGATTATGTGGCAATACTGAAGCAACACATCAGCCAGGAAGTTAATGTTGTGAATTCAGCTTTTGGGCTCCCTCCGGTGATTGTAGAGGGTAATGCAGTTGTGCCTGGACTGCAGGAGTGGACAGGTGTATCTGCTGATTGCAAAACTGACTGGGGTATATAGCTTTGCAGGATCCTTTAGTCAGTGCCAGTTGTCCATTGTTCTGGAAGGATTCACTTCCCTGCTGGCCCCTCCAGTTTGCTGTGCTTTTCTACAAAGATAAGTCCTGCTTGGTTTCTGCTGTCCACCTGCTGTGGACTTAATAGTTCTGTGCATTTTCATGTTTTTGTTTTGTCCAGCTTAGTCTGTGAAGGATTTTTTGCAGCCTAGATATTTCTCTGGAGATGCAGATATACCCCCCATGTCTTTAGTCAGATGTGGTGATCCGTATTTTCTGCGGTGGATATTTTCTAGTGTTTTTGTACTGACCGCATAGTACTCTGTTCTTTTCTTTCTTTTTTGCTAGTATGGTCTCCTATGCTAAAATCTGATTTAATATCTGCGTATGTTATTTCCCTCTCCTCTCACAGTCAATATTTGTGGGAGGCTATCTATCCTTTGGGAATTTTCTCTGAGGCAATATAGGTTTCCTGTTTCTGTCTTTAGGGGTAGTTAGATCTTAGGCTGTGCCGAGGGGTCTAGGGAGTGTTAGGTACCCCCCCCCCCCGGCTACTTCTAGTTGCGCTGCTAGTTCAGGGTTTGCGGTCAGTACAGGGACCGACTTCTCCAGAGTCCGTCTCATGCTGCTCCTAGGCCACCAGATCATAACAGTTAAACCTTGGGCGGAAATGGGTCTTCCAAATGGACAATGACCCAAAGCATACTGCCAAAATGGTAACAAAGTGGCTTAAGGATAACAAATAGTGATGAGCGAGTGTACTCGTTGCTCGGGTTTTCCAAAGCACGCTCGAGTGGTCTCCGAGTATTTGTAACTGCTTGAAGATTTAGTTTTTGTTGCCACAGCTGCATGATTTACAGCTACTAGCCAGCCTGAGTACATGTGGGGGTTGCCTGGTTGCAAGGGAATACCCACATGTATTCAAGCTGTCTATCAGCTGTAAATCATGCAGCTGAGGCAACAAAAACTAAATCTTAGGTTAGGGGTAGGGTTAGGGGTAGGCAGGGGTGGATTAAGGGTAGCCAGGGCCCCGGGCTGTTCAGACACTGTGGGCCCCCCCCGGTCATGTGACGGGGGTCATGTGACGGGGGTCATGTGACGGGGGTCATGTGACGGGGGTCATGTGACGGGGGTCATGTGACGGGGGTCATGTGACGGGGGTCATGATATACCCGAACCAGATTATTCCAGAAAAATGGCCGGGCCCTACTCTACTGTAACCTATTAAATATTTGTTAGAATCTGCAATACAATTTAGGTATATTTTGACCAATAATATCACATACAAGGAACAAATACCACCGCACCGTGACCAGACCACAAATTACAACCACAGTGATCGAATAATATCACATACAAGGGACAAATACCACAACACCATTTCCAGACCACATATTACCACCACATAGTGACTGAATACTACAATACTGATCAGTAAAAAACAACAACACAATACTATCACCATAAGTGCCAGTATTCACAGGAGATCTGTACTTAGTATGCAGTGTCTGTGTAGAGGTAATACAGAGATCACTGGTGGTATTATACACAGGAGCTCAATATAGTATACATTGTATAGTGTCAGTGTATAGGTAACACTGACTCACCAGTGACGTCTCTAGGTGAAGTCCTTCATCTTTCAGCCAGCACAGACCGCCATCATTTCTCCCAGCCAGGACTCGTTTCTGCAGGAAATAACACAGTTATCTCGAGCTCCGCTTGCAGAACACATTACTTAATTTTCACAACTTCTACATTACACCACATGAAGAAAAAAAGGTGATATAGTGTCACTCTGCACAGTAACAGGACCGCCCCCCCATTTAAAACAGTATACTCAAAAAATAAAATAAATACATCACTGCAGTAATAATATCCCTAAATTAGCCCCTATGGTAATAATATTCCACATCCTGGCCCCGTGTGTCTCATTCCTGGCTCCAGCCATATGTTCTCGCATCCTGCCCTCATGAGTATCCATTCTACCCCATATGATCTCCACATCCTGCCCCATATGTCTCCATCGTATCCATCCTGCCACATGATCCAATCCTGCCCCATGTCTTTAATTCTGCCCCGTGTCTCCAATCATGCCCCGTGTCTACATTCTGCCCATGCCTCCAGTCCTGCCCCCATTGTGTCCAGCAATCTGCCCCAGTATGTCCAGCATATTGCCCCAGTGTCCAGCAATCTGCCCCAGTGTCTCCAGCATATTGCCCCCAGTGTGTCCAGCATTGCCCCCAGACAGTGTGTCCAGCAATCTGCCCCAGTGCGTCCAGCATTGCCCCCAGACAGTGTGTCCAGAATATTACCACCAGTGTGTCCAGAAATCTGCCCCAGTAAGTCCAGCATTTCCCCCAGTGTCTCCAGCATTGCCCCAGTGTCCTCCAGCTCCAGCAATCTGCCCCAATGTCCTCCAGCATTGCCCCAGTGTCCTCCAGCATTGCCCCAGTGTCCTCCAGCAATCTGCCCCAGTGTCATCCAGCAATCTGCCCCAGTGTCATCCGGCAATCTGTCCCAGTGTCATCCAGCAATCTGCCCCAGTGTCATCCAGCATTGCCCCAGTGTCATCCAGCCATCTGCCCGTGTCCTCCAGCATTGCCCCAGTGTCTTCCAGCATTGTCCCAGTGTCCTCCAACAATCTGCCCCAGTGTCCTCCAGCCATCTGCCCCAGTGTCCTCCAGCCATCTGCCCCAGTGTCCTCCAGCCATCTGCCCCAGTGTCCTCCAGCCATCTGCCCCAGTGTCCTCCAGCATTGCCCCAGTGTCCTCCAGCCATCTGCCCCAGTGTCCTCCAGCATTGCCCCAGTGTCCTCCTGCCATCTGCCCCAGTGTCCTCCAGCCATCTGCCCCAGTGTCCTCCAGCCATCTGCCCCAGTGTCCTCCAGCCATCTGCCCCAGTGTCCTCCAGCCATCTGCCCCAGTGTCCTCCAGCCATCTGCCCCAGTGTCCTCCAGCATTGCCCCAGTGTCCTCCAGCATTGCCCCAGTGTCCTCCAGCAATCTGCCCCAGTGTCCTCCAGCATTGCCCCAGTGTCCTCCAGCATTGCCCCAGTGTCCTCCAGCATTGCCCCAGTGTCCTCCAGCCATCTGCTCCAGTGTCCTCCAGCATTGCCCCAGTGTCCTCCAGCATTGCCCCAGTGTCCTCCAGCCATCTGCCCCAGTGTCCTCCAGCATTGCCCCAGTGTCCTCCTGCCATCTGCCACAGTGTCCTCCAGCCATCTGCCCCAGTGTCCTCCAGCCATCTGCCCCAGTGTCCTCCAGCCATCTGCCCCAGTGTCCTCCAGCCATCTGCCCCAGTGTCCTCCAGCCATCTGCCCCAGTGTCCTCCAGCCATCTGCCCCAGTGTCCTCCTGCCATCTGCCCCAGTGTCCTCCTGCCATCTGCCCCAGTGTCCTCCAGCCATCTGCCCCAGTGTCCTCCAGCATTGCCCCAGTGTCCTCCAGCATTGTCCCAGTGTCCTCCAGCAATCTGCCCCAGTGTCCTCCAGCATTGCCCCAGTGTCCTCCAGCATTGCCCCAGTGTCCTCCAGCCATCTGCCCCAGTGTCCTCCAGCATTGCCCCAGTGTCCTCCAGCCATCTGCCCCAGTGTCCTCCAGCATTGCCCCAGTGTCCTCCTGCCATCTGCCCCAGTGTCCTCCAGCCATCTGCCCCAGTGTCCTCCAGCCATCTGCCCCAGTGTCCTCCAGCATTGCCCCAGTGTCCTCCAGCATTGTCCCAGTGTCCTCCAGCAATCTGCCCCAGTGTCCTCCAGCATTGCCCCAGTGTCCTCCAGCATTGCCCCAGTGTCCTCCAGCATTGCCCCAGTGTCCTCCAGCCATCTGCCCCAGTGTCCTCCAGCATTGCCCCAGTGTCCTCCAGCATTGCCCCAGTGTCCTCCAGCAATCTGCCCCAGTGTCCTCCAGCATTGCCCCAGTGTCCTCCAGCAATCTGCCCCAGTGTCCTCCAGCATTGCCCCAGTGTCCTCCAGCAATCTGCCCCAGTGTCCTCCCGCATTGCCCCAGTGTCCTCCTGCCATCTGCCCCAGTGTCCTCCAGCATTGCCCTCAGTGTGTCCAGTCCACCGTTGTAAAAAAAAAAAAAAAAAAAAAAAAAAAAACAAAGTCTCCTCACCTGTCCTCGCTCCAGCGCCGCGGTGAGCTCCCTCCAACAGAGCACACTCGCCGGCGACTGACAATGACATCAGACGCCGGCGACGTGTGCGCCTGCGGCCGACATCAGCCGCCAGCCTCCAATTGGCTGGCTGCTGGTGTTAACTATTGACGTGCGGGCGCGTGCCCGCACGTCAATAGGAAACCGCCGCAGGCAGCGCCGGAAGGGGCCCGGTGAGCAGATGAGAAGGGGCCCCATGCGGGCCCCCTCTCTCTGCCCACTGGCAACGGCAGGGGGCCGGGGGCGGGCACATAAATGCCGGCGGCGGCCGCCGGCAGCGGCATTCGAATAACAGATGATCAGAGGGTCAACAGTGCGGTAGCCCAGGGCCCCCCCAGACCACTGGGCCCTGGGCTACCGCCCATATTGACCCTCTGATAATCCGCCCCTGGGGGTAGGGGTAGGGGTAAGGTTAGCGTTAGGGGTAGGGTTAGGGGTAGGGTTAGGGTATTTTCAGCCATTTTAACCCTAAAAAACTTCCTAGGAAACACAGACTCTGCATAGAAAACTGCATAAAAAAACGCATAAAAAAAATGCATCAAAAAACGCACCAAAAAAGCACCAAAAAAAGGACCTGCGTTTTCTGCCAAGAGCTGCGGTTTTTAGTCCTGAAAAAAAAGGAGGGAGGTGGCGTCACGAAACCTTGACAAACTACCATCACCCCTTTTATTGGACGCCCCTTAGCAGGGTCACGGACCGGGTTCAGCCACCGTGACAACCCCAGAACTGAGACAGAGAGGACCGGTACCGAGTAACCTGTGGCCCTGTGTCTGGGGGCGATCCACATGCACATGGTATGAAAGTTTGGTATGACAATTTTTCATTTTTTGTGTTAAACCGCACAGTAATAATCCTATGCTGTGAATACTAGTTGTTATATGACTGTTATTTCCAAAATGAATCTGCTTTTCAGTAATTCATTTTTTTTTCACTTTACTCATTACACTCATTTACTCATTGTGTTGTATAGCTGGCCGACAACTTATGCCTAATTGTTGATATGGTAATAAAACCATTATAAATGTTGATATACCAAATAAAAGCCATTCCCTTTCTCTATACCTACCTCCAGCTTTATTTTGTAATCATTACCACTTATTAAGTGTTGGTCAGTGGTTACCTGAGTGTTCCTGGTAGAAGGAACACCACTATCCACCCTTCTAGCAGGACTCATGGAGGCACTGTGCAGATGAATAGTGAAATTATCTAAACAACCGCAGACAATGAGGTACACAGGGGTTACACTTAAGATAGACTGTTTGTAGGAGTTTGGTTCAAGAGTTGCAGCAGTCAGCACGAAGATTCCCTTAGCTGCAAAGTCCACATGCACAGGCATGATAGGGGATGGAGAAAGTCCATAAAGGAGATGGTCTTTGGCACCACAGGTATGAGTGTGTGCGGACAGACCTCATCAAGTGACAGAGAAACTTATTCTAGAGGTGTGTGAAAAGCAGGCCTGTACTCCAGAAGCCAAGGAGCAAACCGGTGGCCTGCCTGGGATAAAGAAGTGAATAAAGGAGAAACGCACATTGATGTCCTTAGAAGCTGTATTTCCAAAAATGCTTTTCAAGACCAATGCAGCAAGAGAGTGTAGAACACTGTGCACAGTCATAACTGTCAAAGAGTTCATGTCAGCAGAAGTTTACTTCCACCATGAATCTAAATTGAGAAGAAAGATGTTGTAGTATGCACTGAGGCAATCAGTCAGTAGAAAGGTGCACCTCACAACAGATGCATGGACCAGTAGGCATGGCCAGGGGCGTTACGTGTCCATCACGGTGCACTGGGTTAATGTGGTGGATGCAGGGTCCACAGGGGACAGCCATAGTGGGACAGGGCTGGACTGGCCATCTGGCAATTCTGGCAAATGCCATAAGGGCCTGTCTGGTCATGGGCTGCATTGTCTGCTATGTTAACAGAATCAGTGTTCTCAAGACACTCATACTATTAAGAGTTGCGACGGAGCACAAATTCGCTTACTCCGTCATTTACCCAAGCAGGCCACAGGAATCATTAGAAATATTGGTCTTGTAGAAAATCTTCCTTTCCTCCATCCAGGGTAATATTAGTAATATATCCCATCTGGTTCATGGGGACGGGGACAACATGGGCCTGTGTGATTTCAAATGCCAGGACTGAATTTCAGCCCAAGTCTGTACCTGTGTTGTACCATAAACAATACAAAACTAAGTGATGGAAAGCAATTACAAAACAAAAAAAATCATCTTTTTGTACAAAGTTTATTTTTAATTGTTTTTCAAATGAATTTTCACCTGTTGGGTTTTGTTAAACCAGATCTGTCACCAGAGTTCACAATGCAAATGGCATACACTAATTACTAAATTAATATCTTAGACCTAAGAGGATGCTGTATCCCCCCTTCTTGGCTTTTTACCTATTTTGTTACATTACAACCTGTGTTCAGATACTTTTGTAATCCGATTTGTGTGTGATGCATCAGCACTAAGTAGTCTAAGTTGGTGAAGTGAAGAGATAAAAATATATGCATAAATTAATTTTATGGGATTGAATAACTAAAAACTGGCATGTGCATATGTATTCACCACTTTTGCTATGAAGCCCCTAAAAATATTCTGGTGCAAGCAATTACCTTGATAAGTCGCATGCTTAGTGACAGGAAGTCCACCTGTGTGCATTCTAAGTGTCACATGGTACGTCAGTATATACACCTTTTCCGAAAAGCTACAAAGGCTGCAACACCATTAACCCCTCTGTGACCTTAGACGTACTATCCCGTCGAGGTGCCCTGGGCTTATCTGACCCTGGACGGGATAGTACGTCATAGCCGATCGGCCGCGCTCACGGGGGGAGCGCGGCCGATCGCGGCCGGGTGTCAGCTGCTTATCGCAGCTGACATCCGGCACTATGTGCCAGGAGCGGTCACGGACCGCCCCCGGCACATTAACCCCTGGCACACTGCGATCAAAGATGATCGCGATGTGCCGGCGGTGCAGGAAAGCACCGCGCAGGGAGGGGGCTCCCTGCGGGCTTCCCTGAGACCCCCGGAGCAACGCGATGTGATCGCGTTGCTGCGAGGGTCTCACCTCCCTCCCTGCTCCCTCCAGCCCCGGATCCAAGATGGCCGCGGATCCGGGTCCTGCAGGGAGGGAGGTGGCTTCACAGAGCCTGCTCAGAGCAGGCACTGTGAAGGCTGCAGCGCTGCATGTCAGATCAGTGATCTGACAGAGTGCTGTGCAAACTGTCAGATCACTGATCTGTGATGTCCCCCCCTGGGACAAAGTAAAAAAGTAAAAAAAAAATTTTCCAAATGTGTAAAAAAAATAAAAAAAAATATTCCAAAATAATGAAAAAAAAAAAAAATATTATTCCCATAAATACATTTCTTCATCTAAATAAAAAAAAAAAAACAATAAAAGTACACATATTTAGTATCGCCGCGTCCGTAACGACCCGACCTATAAAACTGTCCCACTAGTTAACCCCTTCAGTAAACACCGTAAGAAAAAAAAAAAAAAAACGAGGCAAAAAACAACGCTTTATTATCATACCGCCGAACAAAAAGTGGAATAACACGCGATCAAAAGGACAGATATAAATAACCATGGTACCGCTGAAAGCGTCATATTGTCCCGCAAAAAAAGAGCCGCCATACAGCATCATCAGCAAAAAAATAAAAAAGTTATAGTCCTGAGAATAAAGCGATGCAAAAATAATTATTTTTTCTGTAAAATAGTTTTTATCGTATAAAAGCACCAAACCATAAAAAAATGATATAAATGAGGTATCGCTGTAATCGTACTGACCCGAAGAATAAAACTGATTTATCAATTTTACCAAACGCGGAACGGTATAAACGCCTCCCCCAATAGAAATTCATGAATAGCTGGCTTTTGGTCATTCTTCCTCACAAAAATCGGAATAAAAAGCGATAAAAAAATGTCACGTGCCCAAAAATGTTTTCAATAAAAACGTCAACTCGTCCGGCAAAAAAAAAGACCTCACATGACTCTGTGGACCAAAATATGGAAAAATTATAGCTCTCAAAATGTGGTATTGCAAAAAATATTTTTTGCAATAAAAAGGGTCTTTCAGTGTGTGACGGCTGCCAATCATAAAAATCCGCTAAAAACTCGCTATAAAAGTAAATCAAACCCCCCTTCATCACTCCCTTAGTTAGGGAAAAATAAAAAAAAATGTATTTATTTCCATTTTCCCATTAGGGCTAGGGTTAGGGCTAGGGTTAGGGCTAGGGCTAGGGTTAGGGCTAGGGTTAGGGCTAGGGTTAGGGCTAGGGCTAGGGTTAGGGTTAGGGCTAGGGCTAGGGTTAGGGCTAGGGTTAGGGCTAGGGTTAGGGTTAGGGTTAGGGCTAGGGTTAGGGCTAGGGTTAGGGCTAGGGCTAGGGTTAGGGCTAGGGTTAGGGCTAGGGTTAGGGCTAGGGTTAGGGTTACAGTTAGGGTTGGGGCTAAAGTTAGGGTTAGGGTTTAGATTACATTTACAGTTGGGATTAGGGTTAGGGGTGTGTCAGGGTTAGAGGTGTGGTTAGGGTTACCGTTGGAATTAGGGTTAGGGGTGTGTTTAGATTAGGGTTTCAGTTATAATTGGGGGGTTTCCACTGTTTCGGCACATCAGGGGCTCTCCAAACACGACATGGCGTCCGATCTCAATTCCAGCCAATTCTGCGTTGAAAAAGTAAAACAGTGCTCCTTCCCTTCCGAGCTCTCCTGTGTGCCCAAACAGGGGTTTACCCCAACATATGGGGTATCAGCGTACTCAGGACAAATTGGACAACAACTTTTGTGGACCAATTTCTCCTGTTACCCTTGGGAAAATACAAAACTGGGGGCTAAAAAATAATTTTTGTGGGAAAACAAAAAGATTTTTTATTTTCACGGCTCTGCGTTATAAACTGTAGTGAAACACTTGGGGGTTCAAAGTTCTCACAACACATCTAGATAAGTTCAATGAGGGGTCTAGTTTCCAATATGGGGTCACTTGTGGGGGGTTTCTACTGTTTAGGTACATTAGGGGCTCTGCAAACGCAATGTGACGCCTGCAGACCAATCCATCTAAGTCTGCATTCCAAATGATGCTCCTTCCCTTCCGAGCCCTCCCATGCGCCCAAACGGTGGTTCCCCCCCACATATCGGGTATCAGCGTACTCAGGACAAATTGGACAACAACATTTAGGGTCCAATTTCTCCTGCTAACCTTGGAAAAATACAAAACTGGGGGCTAAAATATAATTTTTGTGGAAAAAAAAATATTTTTTATTTGCATGGCTCTGCGTTATAAACTGTAGTGAAATACTTGGGGGTTCAAAGCTCTCACAACACATCAAGATGAGTTCCTTAGGGGGTCTACTTTCCAAAATGGTGTCACTTGTGGGGGGTTTCTACTGTTTAGGTACATTAGGGGCTCTGCAAACGCAATGTGACGCCTGCAGACCATTCCATCTAAGTCTGCATTCCAAATGGCGCTCCTTCCCTTCCGAACCCTCCCATGCGCCCAAACGGTGGTTCCCCCCCACATATGGGGTATCAGCGTACTCAGGACAAATTGGACAACAACTTTTGGGGTCCAATTTCTCCTGTTACCCTAGGGAAAATACAAAACTGGGGGCTAAAAAATAATTTTTGTGGGAAAAAAATTTTGTTTTATTTTTATGGCTCTGCATTATAAACTTCTGTGAAGCCCTTGGTGGGTCAAAGTGCTCACCACACCTCTAGATAAGTTCCTTAGGGGGTCTACTTTCCAAAATGGTGTCACTTGTGGGGGATTTCAATGTTTAGGCACATCAGAGGCTCTCCAAACGCAACATGGCGTCCCATCTCAATTCCTGTCAATTTTGCATTGAAAAGTCAAACGGCGCTCCTTCCCTTCCGAGCTCTCCCATGCGCCCAAACAGTGGTTTACTGCCACATATGGGGTATCAGCGTACTCGGAACAAATTGGACAACAACTTTTGAGGTCCAATTTCTTCTCTTACCCTTGGAAAAATAAAAAATTGGGGGCAAAAATATAATTTTTGTGAAAAAATATGATTTTTTATTTTTACGGTTCTGCATTATAAACTTCTGTGAAGCACTTGGTGGGTCAAAGTGCTCACCACACCTCTAGATAAGTTCCTTAGGGGGTCTACTTTCCAAAATGGTGTCACTTGTGGGGGGTTTCAATGTTTAGGCACATCAGTGGCTCTCCAAACGCAACATGGCGTCCCATCTCAATTTCTGTCAATTTTGCATTGAAAAGTCAAACTGCGCTCCTTCCCTTCCGAGCTCTCCCATGCGCCCAAACAGTGGTTTACTGCCACATATGGGGTATCAGCGTACTCAGGACAAATTGGACAACAACTTTTGAGGTCCAATTTCTTCTCTTACCCTTGGAAAAATAAAAAATTGGGGGCAAAAATATAATTTTTGTGAAAAAATATGATTTTTTATTTTTACGGTTCTGCATTATAAACTTCTGTGAAGCACTTGGTGGGTCAAAGTGCTCACCACACATCCAGATAAGTTCCTTAGGGGGTCTACTTTCCAAAATGGTGTCACTTGTGGGGGGTTTCAATGTTTAGGCACATCAGTGGCTCTCCAAACGCAACATGGCGTCCCATCTCAATTCCTGTCAATTTTGCATTGAAAAGTCAAACGGCGCTCCTTCCCTTCCGAGCTCTCCCATGCGCCCAAACAGTGGTTTACTGCCACATATGGGGTATCAGCGTACTCAGGACAAATTGGACAACAACTTTTGGGGTCCATTTTCTCCTGTTACCCTTGGTAAAATAAAACAAATTGGAGCTGAAGTAAATTTTTTGTGTAAAAAAGTTAAATGTTCATTTTTATTTAAACATTCAAAAAATTCCTATTAAACACCTGAAGGGTTAATAAACTTCTTGAATGTGGTTTTGAGCACCTTCAGGGGTGCAGTTTTTAGAATGGTGTCACACTTGGGCATTTTCTATCATATAGACCTATCAAAATGACTTCAAATGAGACGTGGTCCCTAAAAAAAAATGGTGTTGTAAAAATGAGAAATTGCTGGTCAACTTTTAACCCTTTATAACTCCCTAACAAAAAAAAAATTTGGTTCCAAAATTATGCTGATGTAAAGGAGACATGTGGGAAATGTTACTTATTAAGTATTTTGTGTGACATATCTCTGTGATTTAATTGCATAAAAATTCAAAGTTTGAAAATTGCGAAATTTTCAAAATTTTCGCCAAATTTCCGTTTTTTTCACAAATAAACGCAGGTACTATCAAAGAAATTTTACCACTATCATGAAGTACAATATGTCACGAGAAAACAATGTCAGAATCACCAGGATCCGTTGAAGCGTTTTGGAGTTATAACCTCATAAAGGGACAGTGGTCAGAATTGTAAAAATTGGCCTGGTCATTAACGTGCAAACCACCCTTGGGGGTAAAGGGGTTAAACCCTTAACAACCTATGATGGATATATCCATCATAGGTCACCTCCCCCTCTTTAGTGCAGAATCCGGTGTTGAACCCACACCTTTTCCAACACATGAAGTCCAATCCATATGCAGCAGTTATCCTGTTAATTGCCGCTATCAAATTCCAACAGTGGCATTTAACATGGAAGCGCCTTTTAGTTCCACTAATCGGCGCTCGTGTCACATGACTGAGGGTCACCGATGGGTAAAGTTATCCTGTTAATTGCCGCTATCAAATTCCAACAGTGGCATTTAACATGGAAGCGCCTTTTAGTTCCACCAATCGGCGCTCGTGTCACATGACTGAGGGTCACCGATGGGTAACTTTGACAACCTGGGGTCTGCAGGAGACCCCTGTGACTGTCATTACTGAACTGCTATGAGTGCCTCCCTGTGGCTGGTGCTCATAGAAGATGAGCATTTTTGTTACACAGAGCAGGGCTGAAGCCCTAAGGAGACTATTGAAGCAAGTAAAAAGTAGAAAAAATGTTTTTTTTTAAATATAAAAGTTTAAATCACCCTCCTTTTGCCCCATTCAAAATAAAACAATTAAAAAAAATTAAAAATGCATATACAGTTATAACCAGAAGTTATCATACACTATATAAAAGACACATATGCATGTTGTTCTCAATATCTGACATGAAATCAAAATAAAACTTTCCCATTTTAGGTCAATTAGGATTACCATAGTTATTAATATTTGCCAAATGCCAGAATGATGAGAGGGAGAGAATGTTTTTAGGCTATGTTCACACGTTCCTGATTTCCTGATTGCGATCAGCACAAAAACCTACAAAGACCACGCAGAGTGTGCAAAAAAAGACCTCCGCACCGACTCACGGTGCGGAGGGGCCACTCTGCATCCCAGAGCTTCCAGCTAGCAAGACAAAATCATGAAAACCAGCTGGACAAGAAAACAGAGAACAAAATAAGACTATAAGGAACTTAGCTTCTGCAGGAGAAGGCAGGTCACCAGAGAGATCCAGGAGCGAACTGAACGAATGCAAAAACATTGACAGCTGGCCTAGAGTAACGATCTGAGAGGAGTTAAATAGAACAGCCAACCAAAGGATAAACCACGTCACCTGTGTAAGGAACCTCAGAAGCCGCAGCTTCACTCATAGCCACCAGAGGGAGCCCATAGACGGAACTCGCCGAAGTACCATTCACGACCACAGGAGGGAGCTTGACAACAGAATTCACAACAGCCACCTGTGGTGTTCGGTCAGGGTGACCGACGCTGCTCGGGGTCCACTGGGGTAATGTGATGGCAGCTAGATGGTATACCTTCCCACAGGTGAAGTATGTCCCCAGGGCTTCCCAGTAATGTGGATGGTGATGGTGTGAGGTGCAGTCAATAACGAGGACACAGGGTTGCAGTCTTTTTACCTCTTTACTGAAGGCTTCAGGATCCTCAATCCAGAGCACTGTTAACAGGGCTGTCTGAGACCGGCCGGTCCAAGGGCACATCCAGAGTTCCCTTTGCAGGTGGAAATCGTTGCCTACCACTAGCGCCTGTGTGTTGTAGTGCTTCCCTGCTGAGCATTCGGGATAGTCCTCACAACTTCTATTCTCGTTCTTTCTAATTTGTTCCAGTTCTTTCTAGTTCTCCGTCCCCCAGGTATGTTATTGCTAGGACGCACCCATTTGACGGGAAGGCTCGGAATTCTTCCGGGACCCTAGAGACGCCCCTCTCCACGCGTTGCCCCCTATGTCTGCTTAGGTGATGTAAGGTAGACAGCCAACCTATAATTAACTGTCCTGCAGAGTTTGAAGTAAGGCATAGAGTCAGTTACTTCCTTGGTGTTCCGGCCACCGGCTACGTGCCTCAGTAGGATGTTGCCGTTCTCCGGGCATGACTCCTACTGGCTCTCCTTTGTGCTTGATCTTGTTTCTCACTGTCCACAATATCCTTCGCTTCGTGTCTCTTTCTTAGGATACCGCCGCGGGGTGTGCAGGCGCGGTTCCGTAACGTTCTGTTCTAGTCGCTAGGTACCTGCCAGGTTCCCACGCCTGACAGGGACCCCCCTGAATCTTCCCTGCAACACCCCCTGCCACGGGATGTTGGCTGGACAAAACCCAGTCAGCTTCTCACTAACTTCCTATCCAACCCCTAGTTTTACCAGTGTGAGGAGTGGCCTAGTAAATAAAACCTTTTGCTCCCCCTAGTGGCCGGAGTGTGAAGTGTAATGTGTGCTGGTGATACCTGGTCAGATGAACTCCTTTAGTGCCATCAGACGTACCATCACTCCCCTTAGTGGCAGAGCGATACTACTGCAACGACCAGGTCTCTGGGGCGCTGCACATGGGACACACACTAGTAGAAGCATATTTACTTAACTAGTTCCTTACTCTGAGGGATGAGATCAGCCAAAAAACAGCTCTGGTACCGTTAGCCAGCTTAGATGGGGTGTGTTTGTACAACATATGGTCTGGTCCACACAGAGTCTGAGATTAATGAGGGTAGTAGCTGTCTAAAAACTATGTGTTCCTCCTGGGTGTCACTCAGAGAGCACTCCTCCTTGGCAAAGCTCACAGAGCGCTCCTCATTGGTATCACTCACAGAGTGCTCCAACTTGAAGCTCACAGAACGCGCCTCCTTGATGAAGCTCACAGAGTGCTCCTCTTTGGTGTTGCTAACAGAGCGTTTCTTCTTGGAGTCACTGACAGGGCACTCCTCCTTGGTGCTGCTCACAGAGGTCCCCTTTGTGAATTATCAGTCAGTCAAACTAGTAATGACGTAGTTCTCCCTAAGCTGTAGTAGAAAAACTAAACTTGGTCTCAAAGGAGGTTTCCTATATCTGAGTACATGGCGGACAATCGTAGATGAGAGGACAGTCAGACCACAATGTCTCTAGTGGCTCTCCTTATATGCAGTCACACTCTGTATCTGTCCTGACAGGCAGAGGCTGTAGCGGGGCTTTATAGTTATCTCTGACTCCAAGATGTCTTCATCATTTGCACTACCACTAACCACTCCGCCTTTCTCCATAAATGAATTTATTAATTCCTTCACTACGTCATACTGGGATGTGATTGGCTGTTTTTTTGGTTCCATCACTAATTCATATTCTCAAATAATCTTCTTCTGTGATGACGTGAGGAACCCTCTTTGCATCATCCCATCACCAACGGCAATCACATGAGCAATATATCAAAAATGGTGGAAATTAAAGTTGCAAAAGATGGAAATCAATGAGAAAAAAAATGAGCAAAAATATTAAAGAGAACATGGTTAAAGATTCATATTTGGCTAAATCTGGATTCATACCTATAAGGGCCTCGATGTAAAACATACACAGACTCATGGGAACATTAAATTGGGAGTGGAAGGTCACACTAGAACCTCTCACTAGATGCAGGAAGTCACTTCACAGGGTGGAGAGGTCTCTCCCGTAAGAAATAAAAGAATGATATGGTATTGAGGAAAATGTTATTGATATGGCTAAAATACTAAATATCAACCTAATTGTCCAGGTGCTCCATAGGTTGTGTAGATGTTGTGCTCAAGCTATAATATTAGACGTAATTATGTAGTGAAAAGTGTTTACTGCAATAAGTTATCTCGTGCCAACACGCCCATTGCGAAAGCTGGGATATAAATACATTCAGTATATATTAATAGGGCCACACCATAAAACTACCTCTTGAATCATCAAGACTAATATATAGCAGGTTTTACATGTATTTGCAATCCTTGATGTGTTGTTTTTATTATTCCTCTTACATAATTCAGAAAAGGATTACTGATGCTATTTTCATTTGCGTTTTCAAAATTGTAAATTTCCATTCCAGGTTTTGCTGGTCTTGTTGCTTCACAATCGGCTGATCATAATGTGTCCCCATATATGATCTGCTGTAATGTATAAAGGGACATCACAGCAATAGTTTATTCTCCCTGCAGCAAGGCCGTATTTGCCACTAGGCACTTGAGGGCACATGCCTAGGGAGGCAGGATGCGGGGGACGGCACCTGAGCAAGGTTTTTTGTTTTTTTTTTAGTCTGGGGCCCACCCTTCTCAGTCTTCTGGCTGCTGTGGGGGTCTCGGATCACGTGCTGTCACTGCTGTGGAGGGCGAGACACAGGCACTGCTGAGCAGGAGTGAGGACCAGGGGTGCACCTATAATAAGGCAAGTTGAGTACTTTGCCTCACATGGTGGTGAGTCCCTTGCATTCAGATAACATGGTACCGACTCTCCCTGTGATCCCTGCTGTGTTGTGCCCGGTGTCTGGAAGGTGACTGTTACCGGGGCCCTGGGACACACATAGCTGAGACTTGCAGTTGCAGAGCAGTAAGTAAACATCTGCTGCCCTCCCGCGCTGCTGCATGGCTCAATGGAGAATGGAGACATAGGGCAGGATGTGAGGTATGGGGCATGATGAGAGGCACGAGGTCAGGATGGGAGGCACAGGGTCAGGATGGGAGGCACGGGGCCAGGACGTGAGGCATGGGGGCAGTATGTGAGGCACGGAGGTAGGATGTGAGGCACAGGACATGATGGGAGACACGGAGGCAAGATGTGAGGCATGGGGGCAGGATGGGAGACATGGGGGCAGGATGGGAAACACAGGGGCAGAATGGGAGACACAAGGGCAGGATGTGAGGCACGGTGGCAGGATGGGAGGCATGGGACCAGGATGGGAGGCATGGAGTCAGGATGGGAGGCATGGGGTCAGGGTGGGAGGCATGGAGACAGGATGTGAGGTACTGGGGCATGATAGGAGACACGAGGGGCAGGATGGGAAGAATGGGGGCAGGATGGGAGACATGGGGGCAGGATGTGAAACACGGGGCAGGATGTGAGACACAGGGGGCAGGATGGATACACAGGGGGTAGGATGGAGACATGTTGCAGGATCATGGTGCAGAATGGAGACAGATGGGGCAGGATCATGGGGCCTGATGGAGACAGATGGGCAGGATCATGAGGCAGGATGGAGACAGATGGGAAAGGATCGTGGGGTATGGGGCAGGATCATGGGGCCTGATGGAGACAGATGGGCAGGTTCATGAGGCAGGATGGAGATAGATGGGGCAGGATCGTGGGGCAGGATGGAGACAGACGGGGCAGGATTATGGGGCAGAATGGAGACAGATGGGGCAGAATCATGGGGCAGAATGGAGACAGATGAGGCAGGATCATGGGGCAGGATGGAGACAGATGGGGCAGGATCATAGGGCACAATGGAGAAAGATGGGGCAGGATCATGGGGGAGGATGGAGACAGATGGGGCAGGACCTTGGGACACGATGGACACAGATGGGGCAGTACCTTGGGACAGGATGAAGACAGATGGGGCAGGACCTTGGGGCAGGATGGAGACAGATGGAGCAGGATCATGGGGCAGGATGGAGACAGATGGGGCAGGATGGAGATGGATGGGGCAGGATGGAGACACATGTGGCTGGATCATTTGGCAGGATGGAGACACATGGGGCAGGATCATGGGACAGATGGGCCAGGATGGATACTCATGAGGGCAAGATGGGAGAACATGTGGCTGGAGCCAGGAATGAGACACACGGGGGATATTATTACAATTGGGGTTAATTAAGGGATATTGTTAATGCAGTGATGTATTTTTTTTTTTTTTTTGATGATACTGTTTTAAATGGGGAGGCGGTTCTGTTAGAGTGCAGAGCGACACTGTCGCCTTTTTTCTTCATCTGGTCTAGTTTAGAATTTGGGAAAAATTAAGTAATGTGTTCTGCAAGCGAAGCTCTAGATAACTGTGTTATTTCCTGCAGAGATGAGCCCTGGCTGGATGAAGATGAAAAGCAAAGATGACGTCACTGGTGAGTCAGTGTGTTACCTGTACACTGACACTATACACTGTATACTATATAGAGCAGTCCTGTGTACAATGTCACCAGTGATCACTGTATTACCTTTACACTATACACTATATACAGAGCTCCTGTGTATAAAGTCACCGGTGATCACTGTATTACCTATACACTGATACTATATACAGACCTCCTGTGTATAATGTCACCGATCACTATTACCTGTACACTGACACTATATACAGAGCTCCTGTGTATAATGTCACCGGTGATCACAGCACTACCTGTGCACAGACATTGCATACTAAGTAAAGATCTCCTGTGTATAATAGCATTTATGGTGATATTAGTATTGTGGGGTTTTTTTTTATTAATGATCAGTATTGTACAGTAGTATTCAGTCACTATGTGGTGGTAATATGTTGGCCAGCCATGGTGTGGTGGTATTTGTTCCTTGTATGTGGTATTATTGGTCACCATGTGGTGGTAATATGTTGTCTGCTCATGGAGTGGTGGTATTTATTCCTTGTATGTGGTATTATTCGGTCACTGTGGTGGTAATATGTGGTCTGGACATGATGTGACGGTATTTGTTCCTTTGATATAGAAGATGCTAAGCACAGCCTAAATAGGGGAGGTGCACAGTCATAGGTGCCCAAACCTGAACGTATACAATATAAAGTGACTAGCACACTCCAGGTTGTGATGCAAAAAAGTGGGGATTTATTACATACAGTAAATCACAAACGTTTCGGTCGATACTGGACCTTCATCAGTGTGCTAGGTATAATTGTATACTTGTATGGCCCCAAAAACAATAGAATACTCGGATTTGCATCAATCAGACATGCTGGAAAAAAAAAAAAGCAACAAGCCGGGAAGAAACAGAACCAGGCTGGTCAACTGACGGTGAGTCAGAATAATGGGTGGCGCTGAGGCTTAAAAGAGCTGTCAGTACGCCGGGACACTAGGGATAAATGCGGTATCCACCGCTAATAGAGTGTGTCAGAGTGAGTTTTTTTTTTTTTTTCCAGCAAGTCTGATTGATGCAAAACCGAGTATTCTATTGTTTTTGGGGCCATACAAATATACAATTATACCTAGCACACTGATGAAGGTCCAGTATCGACCGAAACGTTTGTGATTTACTGTATGTAATAAATCCCCACTTTTTTGCATCACAACACCCTGGAGTGTGCTAGTCACTTTATATGGTATTTGTTCCTTGTCTGTGGTATTATAGGTCACTATGTGGTGATAATATGGTGTCTGGTCATGGTGTGGTGGTATTTGTCCCTTGTATATGATATTATTGGTCATTTTAAAAATTGAAAAATACATAAAAATATACCTAAATTGTATTGGATATTTTAACAAATGTTTAATAGGTCAGAGTAGAGTAGGGCCCTGCCAAAAAAGGCCCTTGTTGTGATGGCGGCTTAAAAAAATCTTTTAGCCAAAACAAAAGCTGCTGGCTACATGTGTGATCTGGTGATGGGAACTATTAATGTGTGATTGGTGAGAAGTGGAGTTTTTCCAAGAGAGATTGGTGGGATTGTAGACAGTTTGAGGGGTGGGAGCGGGGCTGGGGTGGAGTCTTAAGGGGGCCCCAAAACTTTTGCCAGTATGTGGCCCCGATATTCCTAGTGGCAGCCCTGCCTGTGTGCACACAGGCAATGTTTGCTCCCAGGAAGATGCGGAGTCGGGACAAAGCAGGAGGAAACTCCATTGTTCTTACAGCATTTATTATACTATTCCTAAGCCCTCATTCATAAGATTTATCACTAGTTTTATTCACAAGTAATTTTTGTCAGCAAAATGGCCCCAAATCCTACACCCTGGGTGCTGTTGATATATCCAGGTTCTCTGCCCCCTGTTCCATGGTCCTAAATGCAGAAACACTGCATTTTTCTACATTTTGTCTTTAATATCTACCACGAATGGAAAAAAATCACTGATGTGAAAGTAGCCTAAGTCACTGCTGACAGTGTCTGCATTAGCCATACTCACCAACGGGGGAGGCAGCACTAAAAGTGCCTAGGGCAGCATAAACTCTAAATAGGACCCTGCCCTGCAGTGCCATCATAGCTGAAATGAAACCTCACATAGCGGTCATTTAAATCCATGGGCTCTGTGTATTAATTGGGCTACATTTACTCATCCAAGTGCAGTGTTGGTGCGCTGTCCAGTTTGTTCTCAGACAATGCACAGACCCATTGAGTATGCGTTCTATTCTGATCCTCAAAATTGGACCAGAATATGACATGCTATGAATGTCAGGAATCTCCGACTCTGATTTATGATTTTTTTATGATCTGTGTGAATAGATCCATGAAACTCTATTTTCTTGTGTGCCATCCAATATATAAAATGGGGCAGCACTTAGGTCTATATTCTGGAGAAATAATGATCATGTTAAACTCCCCCTTATTAACTGTTTATATAAAGATATATAACTGTTTATACATAAAAGCTAAATACTTCACAAAAGTACAATAGTAGCAAGTTTTAATATACCCTATGAAGTATATAAATCAACAGCAAAATATCTTTTTGTCTTTCACTGACTGCTTGCACGCATGTTGAAAATGGTAGGGAAATTAAACTCTATGGGTCAGATTCGTTATTGCATTTGTATCTTTTAATGTCAATTTATTTCTTGGTTTTTCATTTGCAACATATTCTTTTAATTTGCACCTATTTAACCCCTTAGCGACCGCCGATACGCCTTTTAACGGCGGCCGCTAAGGGTACTTAAACCACAGCGCCGTTAATTAACGGCGCTGTGGAAAAAGTCCATAGCGCCCCCCAGAGGCCGATTTTCTCCGGGGTCTCGGCTGCCGAGGGTAGCCGAGACCCCAGAGAACATGATTCGGGGGGTTTTTAACCCACCCCGCATTTGCGATCGCCGGTAATTAACCGTTTACCGGCGATCGCAAAAAAAAAAAAAAAAAAAAGCGATCTCTTTTTAATTTCTCTGTCCTCCGATGTGATCGCACATCGGAGGACAGAGAAAAGGGGTCCCAGGTGGCCCCCCAATACTCACCTAGCTCCCCCGATGCTCCTCGTGTCTCCCGGTGGGCGCCGCCATCTTCAAAATGGCGGGCGCATGCGCAGTGCGCCCGCCGGCCGGCACCGGGAGAATCTTTGGGGTCTCGGCTGCCGGGGGTAGCCGAGACCCCAAAGAGCACAATCGGGGTCGGTATTACCGCAAAAAAAAAAAAAAAAGTAAAGTGTAATTCTCTGTCCTCTGATGTGATCGCACATCAGAGGACAGAGAAATAGGGGGATTCGGGGACCCTAGCATACCCACCTAGGTCCCTGGATCCTCTTGCTGCTCCTCCTGGCCGCCGGCAGCAGAACATGGCGGACGCATGCCCAGTGCGCCCGCCATCTGTCTCCATCTGCCGGCTGGCAGGAGAACAGCAGTTGGGGCTAAAATTAGGGTTAGGGTTAGGGTTAGGGTTAGGGTTAGGGGTAGGGTTAGGGTTAGGGGTAGGTTAGGGGTAGGGTTAGGGTTAGGGGTAGGGTTAGGGGTAGGGTTAGGGTTAGGGGTAGGGGTAGGGTTAGGGTTAGGGGTAGGGTTAGGGGTAGGGTTAGGTTAGGGGTAGGGTTAGGGGTAGGGTTAGGTTAGGGTTAGGGGTAGGGTTAGGTTAGGGGTAGGGTTAGGGGTAGGGTTAGGTTAGGGGTAGGGTTAGGTTAGGGTTAGGGGTAGGGTTAGGGGTAGGGTTAGGTTAGGGGTAGGGCTAGGGTTAGGGCTAGGGTTGGGGCTAAATTTAGGGTTAGGGTTGGGGCTACATTTAGGGTTAGGGTTGGGGCTAAATTTAGGGTTAGGGTTGGGGCTAAACTTAGGGTTAGGCTTCTTTCACACTTACGTCGGTACGGGGCCGTCGCAATGCGTCGGCCCGACATACCGACGCACATTGTGAAAATTGTGCACAACGTGGGCAGCAGCTGTAGTTTTTCAACACATCCGCTGCCCAATCTATGTCCTGGGGAGGAGGGGGCGGAGTTACGGCCACGCATGCGCGGTCAGAAATGGCGGATGCGACGTACAAAAAAACGTTTCATTGAACTTTTTTTGTGCCGACGCTCCGCCAAAACACAACTGATCCAGTGCACGACGGACGCGACGTGTGGCCATCCGTCACGATCCGTCGGCAATACAAGTCTATGGGCAAAAAACGCATCCTGCGGGCACATTTGCAGGATCCGTTTCTTGTCCAAAACGACGGATTGCGATGGAATGCCAAACGACGCAAGTGTGAAAGTAGCCCTAGGGCTAGGGTTAGGGTTGGGGCTAAAGTTAGGGCTAGGGTTGGGGCTAAAGTTAGGGTTAGAGCTGGGATTAGGGTTAGGGTTTGGATTAGGGTTCGTATTAGGGTTAGGGTTGGCATTAGGGTTACGCTTGGGATTAGGGTTAGGTTTGGGATTAGGGTTAAGGTTAGGGTTGTGATTAGGGGTGTATTGGGATTAGGGTTAGGTTTGAGGTTAGGGTTGAGATTAGGATTAGGGGTGTGTTGGATTTAGGGTTTTGATTAGGGTTATGGTTAGGGTTGACATTAGGGTTGTTTTGGGGTAAGGGTTGTGATTATGGTTAGGGTTAGTGATTAGGATTATGGATGAGGTTGGGATTAGGGTTAGGGGTGTGTTGGGGTTAGGGTTGGAGCTAGAATTGGGGGGTTTCCACTGTTTAGGTACATCAGGGGGTCTCCAAATACGACAGCCAATTTTGCGCTCAAAAAGTCAAATGGTGCTCCCTCCCTTCTGAGCTCTGCCGTGCGCCCAAACAGTGGGTTACCCCCACATATGGGGCATCACCGTACTCGGGATAAATTGGACAACAACTTCTGGGGTCCAATTTCTCTTGTTACCCTTGTGAAAATAAAAACTTGGGGGCTACAAAATCTTTTTTGTGAAAAAAATAATATTTTTTATTTTCACGACTCTGCATTCTAAACTTCTGTGAAGCACTTGGGCATTCAAAGTTCTCACCACACATCTAGATAAGTTCCTTGGGGGGTCTAGTTTCCAAAATGGGGTCACTTGTGGGGGGTTACTACAGTTTAGGTACATCAGGGGCTCTGCAATCGCAACATAATGCCCACAGACCATTCTATCAAAGTCTGCATTCCAAAAAGGCGCTCCTTCCCTTCCGAGCTCTGCCGTGCGCCCAAACAGTGGTTTACCCCCACATATGGCGCATCAGCGTACTCGGGATAAATTGGACAACAACTATTGCAGTCCAATTTCTCCTGTTACCCTTGTGAAAATAAAAACTTGGGGGCTACAATATCTTTTTTGTGGAAAAAAATAATATTTTTTATTTTCACGACTCTGCATTCTAAACTTCTGTGAAGCACTTGGGCATTCAAAGTTCTCACCACACATCTAGATAAGTTCCTTGGGGGGTCTAGTTTCCAAAATTGGGTCACTTGTGGAGGGTTTCTACTGGTTAGGTACATCAGGGGCTCTGCAAACGCAACATAATACCCGCAGACCATTCTATCAAAGTCTGCATTCCAAAACGGCGCTCCTTCCTTCCGAGCTCTGCCGTGCGCCCAAACAGTGGTTTACCCCCACATATGGGGTACCAGCATACTCAGGACAAATTGGACAACAACTTTTGGGGTCCAATTTCTCTTGTTACCCTTGTGAAAATAAAAATTTGGTGGCTAAAAAATCTTTTTTGTGGAAAAAAAAAATATTTTTTATTTTCACGGCTCTGCATTATAAACTTCTGTGAAGCACTTGGGCATTTAAGGTTCTCACCACACATCTAGATAAGTTCCATGGGGGGTCTAGTTTCCAAAATGGGGTCACTTGTGGGGGATTTCTACTGTTTAGGCACATCAGGGGCTCTCCAAACGCGACATGGCGTCCGATCTCAATTCCAGCCAATTCTACATTGAAAAAGTAAAACGGCACTCTTTCTCTTCCAAGCTCTGCGGTGCGCCCAAACAGTGGTTTACCCCCACATATTGGGTATCGACGTACTCAGGAGAAATTGCACAACAACTTTAGTGGTCTAATTTCTCCTGTTACCCTTGTGAAAATAAAAATTTGTTGGCAAAAAGATCATTTTTGTAGAAAAAATGCAATTTTTTTTTTCACGGCTCTACGTTATAAACTTCTGTGAAGCACATGGGGGTTCAAAGTGCTCGCCACACATCTAGATAAGTTCCTTAAGGGGTCTAGTTTCCAAAATGGTGTCACTTGTGGGGGGTTTCCACTGTTTAGGCACATCAGGGGCTCTCCAAACGCGACATGGCGTCCAATCTCAATTCCAGCCAATTCTACATTGAAAAAGTAAAACGGCACTCCTTCTCTTCCAAGCTCTGCGGTGCGCCCTAACAGTTGTTTACCCCCACATATTGGGTATCAGTGTACTCAGGAGAAATTGCTCAACAACTTTTGTGGTCTAATTTCTCCTGTTACCCTTGTGAAAATAAGAATTTGTGGGCGAAAAGATCATTTTTGTGTAAACAAAAGCGATTTTTTATTTTCACGGCTCTACGTTATAAACTTCTGTGAAGCACTTGGGGGTTCAAAGTGCTCACCACACATCTAGATAAGTTCCTTAAGGGGTCTAGTTTCCAAAATGGTGTCACTTGTGGGGAGTTTCCACTGTTTAGGTACATCAGGGGCTCTCTAAATGTGACATGGTGTCCGATCTCAATTCCAGCCAATTCTGCATTGAAAAAGTCAAACGGCGCTCCTTCACTTCTAAGTTCTGCGGTGCGCCCTAACAGTGGTTTACCCCCACATATGGGGTATTGGCGTATTCAGGAGAAATTGCATAACAAAATTTATGGTTACATTTCTGTTTTTACACTTGTGAAAATAAAAAAAATGGTTCTGAATTAAGATGTTTGCAAAAAAAAGTTAAATGTTCATTTTTTCCTTCCACATTGTTTCAGTTCCTGTGAAGCACGTAAAGGGTTAATAAACTTCTTGAATGTGGTTTTGAGAACCTTGAGGGGTGTAGTTTTTAGAATGGTGTCACACTTCATTATTTTCTATCATATAGACCCCTCAAAATGACTTCAAATGTGATGTGGTCCCTAAAAAAAAATGGTGTTGTAAAAATGAGAAATTGCTGGTCAACTTTTAACCCTTATAACTCCCTAACAAAAAAAAATTTTGTTTCCAAAATTGTGCTGATGTAAAGTAGACATGTGGGAAATGTTATTTATTAACTATTTTTCATGACATATCTCTCTGATTTAAGGGCATAAAAATACAAAGTTTGAAAATTGCAAAATTTTAAAAATTTTCGCCATATTTCCGTTTTTTTCATAAATAATCGCAAGTAATATCGAAGAAATGTTACCACTAACATGAAGTACAATATGTCACGAAAAAACAATCTCAGAATCAGCGGGATCCGTTGAAGCGTTCCAGAGTTATAACCTCATAAAGTGACAGTGGTCAGAATTGCAAAAATTGGCCTGGTCATTAAGTACCAAATTGGCTCTGTCACTAAGGGGTTAAAAGGTAATTTATAAGTGTTTGCCTGTTTTTTTCATGTTTGTCACTGTCGGTGACATTTTTGGGTTTCTAAATGTTTTCAGATGATTCCTCAATTGTGACTTTTGAAAAAGTCAGAAACTTTTAGTGCAAATGTACTCCTGTAACCCCTGGAGAGATATTATGTACATCTGTAAATTTTGAGCAAATTTTGCAACATTTGAGCGGAACATTCAATTTTTTGCGCTAATAAAGTCGTAAAACAATATAAAGTACAAAATGATGAGAATTTTTTATCTTTGCGCAAAATTCATGAGTAGTGTTGAGCGATACCTTCCGATATCGGAAAGTATCGGTATCGGTTTGGATCGGCCGATATTCAAAAAATATCGGATATCGCCGATACCGATACCCGATCCCAATGCAAGTCAATGGGACCAAAATATCGGAATTAAAATAAACCCTTTCTTTCCTTGTAGGTTCATTCTACATGAAGGAAAACAACTAAGAATAATGCCGGATGTATTTGGGGAGGTGGCGGAGACATTAAAGTCATAGAGGTTTATCCCAATCAAATAGAATAGCATGTTTTTTGTTTTTTTTTAAGACGTTCGGAGTGACAAAGATATTGACTATGTAAATTTTTTTTTTATTTTGTCAGATATTGATGTTTCACTATTCCACGCCCTTCCCCTTCTTTTTTTTCTTTTTTTTTTTCTTTTCCCACACTTTCATCTTCATCATCATCAGCATCTTTGACATCAACTTCTTCACCTTATTCATCTTCTTCTTCATCTTCTACCTATTTTTTTTTTTTTTATTACATTCTTCATATTCATTTTATTCAACTATTATTATTCTTCTTATTCTACATATTCTTTTTATTCCACTGTTATTATTCTTCCTATTCTACTTCTTCATCATATTCTCATTTGTGACAGGCATTCCCGTAGTTGTTATCTATAAAAGTTTGAAGATTACACCTTCCGTTCTGCCAGTCACAAAAGTTACATTTGTCCGCGTTCAGTTTGGCCTGCAGCATCAGGCTTTATCCAGGGGCACCACGAGGAGGAACGGACTCACCCCCATACACTGCTTAGTCTTCTTCTGCATATAATTTAGATAATATCTTTTGCTCTGATATTAAGTCTTATGCTTAATGTTCTTCTGCTCTTTGTTCTGCAGCCTCTTGTTCTTCTGCTTCTCGGTCTTCCATGTTGTCGTCTCCAGGGTCGTCGTCTCCAGTGTCGTCATCTCCGCCGTCGTCGTCGTCGTCATCGGGGTGGTCTTCCGTGTCGTCGTCATCGTGGTGGTCTTCCGGGTCGTCGACGTTAGGGTCTTCAACTTGGAAATGTAGCAGAAGGTACAAGAAGGCTGAGAAAATGCCAAGAACCAGCTGATGGAACTGGAACTCGGATGGCTACCCGAAGGTTCAAGAGCCTATGGAACTACCGAGGACCAGCTGACGTTACTGGAACCCGGTTACTAAGCAGGAGGTACCCGTGCTAAAAAGCACTACCAAGGACCGCCTGACGTTGACGGAACTCGGATACCCAGAAGGAGGCACCTAAGCCAAAGGCTCTGCCCGGAACCAGCTGACGTTACTGGAACCAGGATGGGGAGCAGAAGGTACAAGAGCAAAAGACACTGCCGAGAACCAGCTGACGGTACTGGAACCCGGATGGGTAGCCGAAGGTCCAAGAGCCAATGGAACTACCGAGGACCAGCTGACGTTACTGGAACCCGGTTACTAAGCAGGAGGTACCCGTGCCTGAAAGCACTACCAAGGACCACCTGACGTTGGTGGAACTTGGATACCCAGAAGGAGGCACCTAAGCCAAAGGCTCTGCCCGGAACCAGCTGACGGTACTGGAACCAGGATGGGGAGCAGAAGGTACAAGAGCAAAAGACACTGCCGAGAACCAGCTGACGGTGCTGGAACCAGGTGGTGGACCCGAAGGCCCACAGGAGAGGAGAGAACAGCTAGGCCGCGAGGCAGCCGCAGTTACCGAACCCCAACAGTCCTACAGGGGGAGCTGGGCCTACTGGCACTACATAACCAGCCTTGACTACCAGTTCACGCAGCCCACATAGGAAGCTCCTAAACTGGAGGCACCCTGGAGTTGGCTAACTCGACCGCACCACGACGGGGCAAGCATAGGCGTCTCAGTGAAGTTGACACAACCCGGAAACAGCTGACGGTGCTGAAACCAGGCTTGGCACGAGGGAGTACCTGTGACAAGAACACTGCCGAGAACCAGCTGGCGGTGCTGGAACCCGGATGCGTTGCCCCAGTGTGCAAGAGCCAATGGCACGACCGAGGACCAGCTGACGGTGCTGGAACCCGGTTACTAAGCTGTAGGTGCCCGCGCTTAAAAGCACTACCAAGGACCGCCTGGCGTTGGCGGAACTCGGATACCCAGGAGGAGGCACCTAAGCCAAAGGCTCGGCCCGGAACCAGCTGACGGTGCTGGAACCAGGTGGTGGACCCGAAGGTCCACAGGAGAGGAGAGAACAGCTAGGCCGCGAGGCAGCCGCAGTTACCGAACCCCAACAGTCCTACAGGGGGAGCTGGGCCTACTGGCACTACAGAACCAGCCTTGACTACCAGTTCACGCAGCCCACATAGGAAGCTCCTAAACTGGAGGCACCCTGGAGTTGGCTAACCCGACCGCACCACGACGAGGCAAGCATAGGTGTCTCAGTGAGCTTGACACAACCCGGAAACAGCTGACGGTGCTGAAACCAGGCTTGGCACGAGGGAGTACCTGTGACAAAAACACTGCCGAGAACCAGCTGGCGGTGCTGGAACCCGGATGCGTTGCCCCAGTGTGCAAGAGCCAATGGCACGACCGAGGACCAGCTGACGGTGCTGGAACCCGGTTACTAAGCTGTAGGTGCCCGCGCTTAAAAGCACTACCAAGGACCGCCTGGCGTTGGCGGAACTCGGATACCCAGGAGGAGGCACCTAAGCCAAAGGCTCGGCCCGGAACCAGCTGACGGTGCTGGAACCAGGTGGTGGACCCCAAGGCCCACAGGAGAGGAGAGAACAGCTAGGCCGCGAGGCAGCCGCAGTTACCGAACCCCAACAGTCCTACAGGGGGAGCTGGGCCTACTGGCACTACAGAACCAGCCTTGACTACCAGTTCACGCAGCCCACATAGGAAGCTCCTAAACTGGAGGCACCCTGGAGTTGGCTAACTCGACCGCACCACGACGGGGCAAGCATAGGCGTCTCAGTGAAGTTGACACAACCCGGAAACAGCTGACGGTGCTGAAACCAGGCTTGGCACGAGGGAGTACCTGTGACAAGAACACTGCCGAGAACCAGCTGGCGGTGCTGGAACCCGGATGCGTTGCCTTGCCTATTAAAGATTGTCTTCCTAGAGCCCCAACTAGCGGTGTTGGAGCAAAGGGTAAGCAGGGGGAGATGAGTGTAGGCCGAAGCCTGCACTGGAGGCAGCTTTGTGTCTGCGTTGCGTTTGCAGGACACTTTGCCGGCTACACACTGGGGGAACAGCTGGCGTTGCTGAACCCCACTAACACAATGGCGTGTGTTTTTCTCTGTGCAGCTAGCACTTGCGGGCAAAAACTAGCGATGTTAGAGCCCGTGTTGAAGCAGGAGGAGGAGGAGAGGAGCAGAGTGTAGGCCGAAGCTTAGTTGAACCAATTTCAAAGGAAACCTTTAACCCCCCCCTCAGGTGTTACAAAGTACAAGAGACACACCTTGTGCAGTATTAATGCTGCACAAGTGAAAGGTTGCTCTATTAATTTGTCTACTTGCACACGCTGAATGAAAGACATACACAATTTACCCCATTCTACAGTCAAACTGTAGTGGATGCGTGACTTGGTTTTTTGATGAGACGCAGCACAGGTGTCCAAAATAACGCCTTGGTGCTTGGAGCAGCTTCCTGAGCGTTGTTATTTGCTGTACAGGAGTCTGCGCTCTTGTGTTATCCCTTGGCAATGCCCTGTTAGCGCTGCCCATCTTATGACATCATTTCATGTTGGCCGGTGCGGTTAACGATGGCCATAAATCCCAGACCCACAGTGTCTTTTCATAAAGCCACACTGCGGTGCTGGGATTCGTGGCCTTGAGCAGTAAATATTTTGGCCGCTCACACACGTCCTTACACCTGCTTCAGACTGGGCGGCCTCTGCTGATCCCTTCTTGCATGCCGCGGCCATGAGGCTGCACAGTCTGAAGAAGGCTGAAGGAGATGAGTTAAGACAGGCGAAGATATGCACTGCTCGTGCCCATCAATCACACCCTCGCAGTCAAAATAATTAAGACAACGAGGAGCATTTTATTCAGGCAGGGCGGACGAACAGGCGCAAGTAGCCAACCAATGATGTCAGAAGACGGGAAGCGCTACCAAGGGGGGTGCTGCGTATCATTAGAAAGGAAAGTCACACCTCAGGGACAGTGGAATGGTCTCAAAGAGACACATTTTGTACGTGTTGAGTTCCACGTGGGCAAGGAGAAAACATCAGCCACCTTGTACAAATGCAGCAGTACTGCTGTACAAGGTGGCTGTTATACATAGAAACACCTGGGGGTGGGGGCCAGGCTCCCTTCAATTTCAGTTCATGTGCCTGCGTGGCGTTTGCAGGTCACGTTGCAAGCTGCACAGCAGGGGAACAGCTGGCGGTGCTGAACCCCACTAACACATTGGCTGGTGTTTTTCTCTGTGCAGCTAGCATTTCCGGGCAAAAACTAGCGGTGTTTGAGCCCAGGGTCAGCAGGAGGAGGAGGAGAGGAGCAAAGTGTAGGCCGAAGCCTGCACTGGTGGCAGCTTTTGGTCGGTTGTGCCAGCGTGGCTTGTGCTGGACACGATGCCGGCTACACAGCGGGGGAACAGCTGGCGTTGCTGAACCCCACTAACACATTGGCTGGTGTTTTTCTCTGTGCAGCTAGCATTTCCGGGCAAAAACTAGCGGTGTTTGAGCCCAGGGTCAGCAGGAGGAGGAGGAGAGGAGCAAAGTGTAGGCCGAAGCCTGCACTGGTGGCAGCTTTTGGTCGGTTGTGCCAGCGTGGCTTGTGCTGGACACGATGCCGGCTACACAGCGGGGGAACAGCTGGCGTTGCTGAACCCCACTAACACATTGGCTGGTGTTTTTCTCTGTGCAGCTAGCATTTCCGGGCAAAAACTAGCGTTGTTAGAGCCCAGGGTCAGCAGGAGGAGGAGAGGAGCAGAGTGTAGGCCGAAGCCTAGTTGAACCAATTTCAAAGGTTACCTTTAACCCCCCCTCAGGTGTTACAAAGAACAAGAGCCACTCCTTCTGCAGCATTAATGCTGCACAAGTAAAAGGTTGCTCTATTAATTTGTCTACTTGCACAAGCTGAATGCAACACGTAGACTATTTAGCCCATTATACTGTTTAACAGTAGTGGAGGCGTGACTTGTCTTTTTAAAGAAAAGCAGCACAGGTGTCGAAAACACCTTTTTGCATGGGCGCAGCTTCCTGAGCGTTGTTAGTTGCTGTACAGGAGTCTGCGCTCTTGTGATCCTTTGGCCATGCGCTGTGAGCGCTTCCTGTCTTATGACCTCATTTCATGTTGGCCGTTGCGGTTAGCGATGGACATGAATCCCAGACCCACAGTGTGTTTTTAAAAAATCACACTGCGGTGCTGGGATTCGTGCCCTGGTGCAGTAAATATGTTTGCCGCTCACACATGTCCTTACACCTGCTTCAGACTGGACGGCCTCATCTGATCCCTTATCGCCTGCCGAGGCCATGAGGACACCCAGTCTGAAGAAGGCGGAAGGAGATGAGTGAACACAGGCAAACATATGCACTGCACATGCCCATCAATCACACCCTCGCTGTCCAAAAAAATAAGACACCGAGGGGCGTTGTTTCGAGCAGGGGAGATGCACAGGCGCAGCCAGCTAACCAATGATGTCAAAAGACGGGCAGCGCTAACAAGGGTGGTGCTGCGTGTCATTACAAAGGAAAGTCACACCTCAGGGACATTGTAATGGTCTCTAATGAGACACATTTTGTACGTGTTGAGTTCCACGTGGGCAAGGAGAAAAAGTCAGCCACCTCGTACAAATGCAGCAGTACTGCTGTACAAGGTGGCTGTTATACATAGAAACACCTGTGGGTGGGGGGCAGGCTCCCTTCAATTTCAGTTCATGTGCCTGCGTGGCGTTTGCAGGTCACGTTGCAAGCTACACAGCAGGGGAACAGCTGGCGTTGCTGAACCCCACTGACACATTGACTGGTGTTTTTCTCTGTGCAGATTGCATGTCCGGGCAAAAACTAGCGGTGTTAGAGCCCAGGGTCAGCAGGAGGAGGAGGAGAGGAGCAAAGTGTAGGCCGAAGCCTGCACTGGTGGCAGCTTTTGGTCGGTTGTGCCAGCGTGGCTTGTGCTGGACACGATGCCGGCTACACAGCGGGGGAACAGCTGGCGGTGCTGAACCCCACTAACACATTGGCTGGTGTTTTTCTCTGTGCAGCTAGCATTTCCGGGCAAAAACTAGCGGTGTTTGAGCCCAGGGTCAGCAGGAGGAGTAGAGGAGCAGAGTGTAGGCCGAAGCCTAGTTGAACCAATTTCAAAGGTTACCTTTAACCCCCCCCCTCAGGTGTTGCAAGGTACAAGAGCCACACCTTGAACAGCATTAATGATGCACAAGTCAAAGGTTGCTCTATTTAATTTTGCTCCTTGCACACGCTGAATTAAACACGTACACTATTTAGCCCATTATACTGTCAAACAGTAGTGGAGGCGTGACTACTAGTCTTTTTAAGGAGACGCAGCACAGGTGTACAAATTTACACCTAGGTGCTGTGCGCAGATTCCTTACCGTTGTTATTTGCAGTACAGGAAACTGCGCTCTTGTGTTATCCCTTGGCAATACCCTGTTAGTGCAGGCCGTCTCATGACCTCATTTCATGTTGGCCGGTGCGGTTAACGATGGCCATAAATCCCAGACCCACAGTGGCTTTTCCTAAAGTCACACTGCGGTGCTGGGATTCGTGGCCTTGTGCAGTAAATATGTTCGCCGCTCACACATGTCCTTACACCTGCTTCAGACTGGGCGGCCTCAGCTGATCCCTTATCGCATGCCGCGGCCATGAGGCCGCACAGTCAGAAGAAGGCGGAAGGAGGGGAGTGAAAACAGGGGAACATATGCACTGCTCGTGCCCATCAATCACACCCTCGCAGTCAAAATATATGAGACAACGGGGGGCGTTGTGTCGGGCAGGGGGGACGCACAGGCACAGCCAGCCAACCAATGATGTCAAGAGACGGGCAGCGCTAACAATGGGGGTGCTGCGTGTCATTAAAAAGGAAAGTCACACCTCAGGGACATTGTAATGGTCTGTAATGAGACACATTTTGTACTTGTTGAGTTCCACGTGTGCAAGGAGAAAAAGTCAGCCACCTTGTACAAATGCAGCAGTACTGCTGTACAAGGTGGCTGTTATACATAGAAACACCTGGGGGGGTGGGGGGCAGGCTCCCTTCAATTTCAGTTCATGTGCCTGCGTGGCGTTTGCAGGTCACGTTGCAAGCTACACAGCAGGGGAACAGCTGGCGTTGCTGAACCCCACTGACACATTGACTGGTGTTTTTCTCTGTGCAGATTGCATGTCCGGGCAAAAACTAGCGGTGTTAGAGCCCAGGGTCAGCAGGAGGAGGAGGAGAGGAGCAAAGTGTAGGCCGAAGCCTGCACTGGTGGCAGCTTTTGTTCTGTTGTGCCAGCGTGGCTTGTGCTGGACACGTTGCCGACTACACAGCAGGGGAACAGCTGGCGGTGCTGAACCCCACTAACACATTGGCTGGTGTTTTTCTCTGTGCAGCTAGCATTTCCGGGCAGAAACTGGCGTTGTTTGAGCCCAGGGTCAGCAGGAGGAGGAGAGGAGCAAAGTGTAGGCCGAAGCCTGCACTGGTGGCAGCTTTTGTTCTGTTGTGCCAGCGTGGCTTGTGCTGGACACGTTGCCGACTACACAGCAGGGGAACAGCTGGCGGTGCTGAACCCCACTAACACATTGGCTGGTGTTTTTCTCTGTGCAGCTAGCATTTCCGGGCAAAAACTAGCGGTGTTTGAGCCCAGGGTCAGCAGGAGGAGTAGAGGAGCAGAGTGTAGGCCGAAGCCTAGTTGAACCAATTTCAAAGGTTACCTTTAACCCCCCCCTCAGGTGTTGCAAGGTACAAGAGCCACACCTTGAACAGCATTAATGATGCACAAGTCAAAGGTTGCTCTATTTAATTTTGCTCCTTGCACACGCTGAATTAAACACGTACACTATTTAGCCCATTATACTGTCAAACAGTTGTGGAGGCGTGACTTGTCTTTTTAACGAGACGCAGCACAGGTGTCAAAATTTGCACCTAGGTACTGGGCGCAGATTCCTGAGCGTTGTTATTTGCTGTACAGGAGTCTGCGCTCTTGTGTTATCCCTTGGCAATACCCTGTTAGTGCAGGCCGTCTCATGACCTCATTTCATGTTGGCCGGTGCGGTTAACGATGGCCATAAATCCCAGACCCACAGTGGCTTTTCCTAAAGTCACACTGCGGTGCTGGGATTCGTGGCCTTGTGCAGTAAATATGTTCGCCGCTCACACATGTCCTTACACCTGCTTCAGACTGGGCGGCCTCAGCTGATCCCTTATCGCATGCCGCGGCCATGAGGCCGCACAGTCAGAAGAAGGCGGAAGGAGGGGAGTGAAAACAGGGGAACATATGCACTGCTCGTGCCCATCAATCACACCCTCGCAGTCAAAATATATGAGACAACGGGGGGCGTTGTGTCGGGCAGGGGGGACGCACAGGCACAGCCAGCCAACCAATGATGTCAGGAGACGGGCAGCGCTAACAATGGGGGTGCTGCGTGTCATTACAAAGGAAAGTCACACCTCAGGGACATTGTAATGGTCTCTAATGAGACACATTTTGTACGTGTTGAGTTCCACGTGGGCAAGGAGAAAAAGTCAGCCACCTCGTACAAATGCAGCAGTACTGCTGTACAAGGTGGCTGATATACATAGAAACACCTGTGGGTGGGGGGCAGGCTCCCTTCAATTTCAGTTCATGTGCCTGCGTGGCGTTTGCAGGTCACGTTGCAAGCTACACAGCAGGGGAACAGCTGGCGTTGCTGAACCCCACTAACACATTGGCTGGTGTTTTTCTCTGTGCAGCTAGCATGTCCGGGCAGAAACTGGCGTTGTTTGAGCCCAGGGTCAGCAGGAGGAGGAGAGGAGCAAAGTGTAGGCCGAAGCCTGCACTGGTGGCAGCTTTTGGTCGGTTGTGCCAGCGTGGCTTGTGCTGGACACGTTGCCGACTACACAGCAGGGGAACAGCTGGCGGTGCTGAACCCCACTAACACATTGGCTGGTGTTTTTCTCTGTGCAGCTAGCATTTCCGGGCAAAAACTAGCGGTGTTTGAGCCCAGGGTCAGCAGGAGGAGTAGAGGAGCAGAGTGTAGGCCGAAGCCTAGTTGAACCAATTTCAAAGGTTACCTTTAACCCCCCCCTCAGGTGTTGCAAGGTACAAGAGCCACACCTTGTGCAGCATTAATGCTGCACAAGTAAAAGGTTGCTCTATTTGTTTTGCTCCTTGCACACGCTGACTAAAACACGTACACTATTTAGCCCATTATACTGTCAAACAGTTGTGGAGGCGTGACTTGTCTTTTTAACGAGACGCAGCACAGGTGTCAAAATTTGCACCTAGGTACTGGGCGCAGATTCCTGAGCGTTGTTATTTGCTGTACAGGAGTCTGCGCTATTGTGATCCCTTGGCCATGCGCTGTGAGCGCTTCCTGTCTTCTGACCTCATTTCATGTCGGCCGTTGCGGTTAGCGATGGACATGAATCCCAGACCCACAGTGTGTTTTTAAAAAATCACACTGCGGTGCTGGGATTCGTGCCCTGGTGCACTAAATATGTTTGCCGCTCACACATGTCCTTACACCTGCTTCAGACTGGGCGGCCTCATCTGATCCCTTATCGCCTGCCGCGGCCATGAGGACACCCAGTCTGAAGAAGGCGGAAGGAGATGAGTGAACACAGGCAAACATATGCACTGCACATGCCCATCAATCACACCCTCGCTGTCCAAAAAAATAAGACACCGAGGGCCGTTGTTTCGAGCAGGGGAGATGCACAGGCGCAGCCAGCTAACCAATGATGTCAAAAGACGGGCAGCGCTAACAAGGGTGGTGCTGCGTGTCATTACAAAGGAAAGTCACACCTCAGGGACATTGTAATGGTCTCTAATGAGACACATTTTGTACGTGTTGAGTTCCACGTGGGCAAGGAGAAAAAGTCAGCCACCTCGTACAAATGCAGCAGTACTGCTGTACAAGGTGGCTGATATACATAGAAACACCTGTGGGTGGGGGGCAGGCTCCCTTCAATTTCAGTTCATGTGCCTGCGTGGCGTTTGCAGGTCACGTTGCAAGCTACACAGCAGGGGAACAGCTGGCGTTGCTGAACCCCACTGACACATTGACTGGTGTTTTTCTCTGTGCAGATTGCATGTCCGGGCAAAAACTAGCGGTGTTAGAGCCCAGGGTCAGCAGGAGGAGGAGGAGAGGAGCAAAGTGTAGGCCGAAGCCTGCACTGGTGGCAGCTTTTGGTCGGTTGTGCCAGCGTGGCTTGTGCTGGACACGATGCCGGCTACACAGCGGGGGAACAGCAGGCGGTGCTGAACCCCACTAACACATTGGCTGGTGTTTTTCTCTGTGCAGCTAGCATGTCCGGGCAGAAACTGGCGTTGTTTGAGCCCAGGGTCAGCAGGAGGAGGAGAGGAGCAAAGTGTAGGCCGAAGCCTGCACTGGTGGCAGCTTTTGTTCTGTTGTGCCAGCGTGGCTTGTGCTGGACACGTTGCCGACTACACAGCAGGGGAACAGCTGGCGGTGCTGAACCCCACTAACACATTGGCTGGTGTTTTTCTCTGTGCAGCTAGCATTTCCGGGCAAAAACTAGCGGTGTTTGAGCCCAGGGTCAGCAGGAGGAGTAGAGGAGCAGAGTGTAGGCCGAAGCCTAGTTGAAACAATTTCAAAGGTTACCTTTAACCCCCCCCTCAGGTGTTGCAAGGTACAAGAGCCACACCTTGAACAGCATTAATGATGCACAAGTCAAAGGTTGCTCTATTTAATTTTGCTCCTTGCACACGCTGAATTAAACACGTACACTATTTAGCCCATTATACTGTCAAACAGTTGTGGAGGCGTGACTTGTCTTTTTAACGAGACGCAGCACAGGTGTCAAAATTTGCACCTAGGTACTGGGCGCAGATTCCTGAGCGTTGTTATTTGCTGTACAGGAGTCTGCGCTCTTGTGTTATCCCTTGGCAATACCCTGTTAGTGCAGGCCGTCTCATGACCTCATTTCATGTTGGCCGGTGCGGTTAACGATGGCCATAAATCCCAGACCCACAGTGGCTTTTCCTAAAGTCACACTGCGGTGCTGGGATTCGTGGCCTTGTGCAGTAAATATGTTCGCCGCTCACACATGTCCTTACACCTGCTTCAGACTGGGCGGCCTCAGCTGATCCCTTATCGCATGCCGCGGCCATGAGGCCGCACAGTCAGAAGAAGGCGGAAGGAGGGGAGTGAAAACAGGGGAACATATGCACTGCTCGTGCCCATCAATCACACCCTCGCAGTCAAAATATATGAGACAACGGGGGGCGTTGTGTCGGGCAGGGGGGACGCACAGGCACAGCCAGCCAACCAATGATGTCAGGAGACGGGCAGCGCTAACAATGGGGGTGCTGCGTGTCATTACAAAGGAAAGTCACACCTCAGGGACATTGTAATGGTCTCTAATGAGACACATTTTGTACGTGTTGAGTTCCACGTGGGCAAGGAGAAAAAGTCAGCCACCTCGTACAAATGCAGCAGTACTGCTGTACAAGGTGGCTGATATACATAGAAACACCTGTGGGTGGGGGGCAGGCTCCCTTCAATTTCAGTTCATGTGCCTGCGTGGCGTTTGCAGGTCACGTTGCAAGCTACACAGCAGGGGAACAGCTGGCGTTGCTGAACCCCACTAACACATTGGCTGGTGTTTTTCTCTGTGCAGCTAGCATGTCCGGGCAGAAACTGGCGTTGTTTGAGCCCAGGGTCAGCAGGAGGAGGAGAGGAGCAAAGTGTAGGCCGAAGCCTGCACTGGTGGCAGCTTTTGGTCGGTTGTGCCAGCGTGGCTTGTGCTGGACACGATGCCGGCTACACAGCGGGGGAACAGCAGGCGGTGCTGAACCCCACTAACACATTGGCTGGTGTTTTTCTCTGTGCAGCTAGCATGTCCGGGCAGAAACTGGCGTTGTTTGAGCCCAGGGTCAGCAGGAGGAGGAGAGGAGCAAAGTGTAGGCCGAAGCCTGCACTGGTGGCAGCTTTTGGTCGGTTGTGCCAGCGTGGCTTGTGCTGGACACGTTGCCGACTACACAGCAGGGGAACAGCTGGCGGTGCTGAACCCCACTAACACATTGGCTGGTGTTTTTCTCTGTGCAGCTAGCATTTCCGGGCAAAAACTAGCGGTGTTTGAGCCCAGGGTCAGCAGGAGGAGTAGAGGAGCAGAGTGTAGGCCGAAGCCTAGTTGAACCAATTTCAAAGGTTACCTTTAACCCCCCCCTCAGGTGTTGCAAGGTACAAGAGCCACACCTTGTGCAGCATTAATGCTGCACAAGTAAAAGGTTGCTCTATTTGTTTTGCTCCTTGCACACGCTGAATTAAACACGTACACTATTTAGCCCATTATACTGTCAAACAGTTGTGGAGGCGTGACTTGTCTTTTTAACGAGACGCAGCACAGGTGTCAAAATTTGCACCTAGGTACTGGGCGCAGATTCCTGAGCGTTGTTATTTGCTGTACAGGAGTCTGCGCTATTGTGATCCCTTGGCCATGCGCTGTGAGCGCTTCCTGTCTTCTGACCTCATTTCATGTCGGCCGTTGCGGTTAGCGATGGACATGAATCCCAGACCCACAGTGTGTTTTCAAACAATCACACTACGTGGCTGGGATTCGTGGCCTTGTGCAGTAAATAGGTTTGCCGCTTACACATGTCCTTACACCGGCTCCAGACTGGGCGGCCTCAGCTGATCCCTTATCGCCTACCACGGCCAGGAGGCCGCACAGTCTGAAGAAGGCGGAAGGAGATGAGTTAAGACAGGCGAACATATGCACTGCTCGTGCCCATAAACCACACCCTCGCTGACAAAATAAATATGACAACGAGGGGCGTTGTTTCTAGCAGGGCGGATGCACAGGCGCAGCCAGCTAACCATGATGACAAAAGACGGGAAACGCTACCAAGGGGGGTGCTGCGTATCATTACAAAGGAAAGTCACACCTCAGGGACAGTGGAATGGTCTCAATGAGACACATTTTGTACGTGTTGAGTTCCACGTGGGCAAGGAGAAAAAGTCAGCCACCTTGTACAAATGCAGCAGTACTGCTGTACTAGGTGGCTGTTATACATAGAAACACCTGGGGGGGTGGGGCCAGGTTCCCTTTTAATTTCAGTTCCTGTGCCTGCATGGCGTTTGCAGGTCACGTTGCCGGCTACACAGCAGGGGAACAGCTGGCGTTGCTGAACCCCACTAACACATTGGCTGGTGTTTTTCTCTGTGCAGCTAGCACTTCCGGGCAAAAACTAGCGGTGTTTGAGCCCAGGGTCAGCAGGAGGAGGAGAGGAGCAGAGTGTAGGCCGAAGCCTGCACTGGTGGCAGCTTTTGTTCTGTTGTGCCAGCGTGGCTTGTGCTGGACACGTTGCCGACTACACAGCAGGGGAACAGCTGGCGGTGCTGAACCCCACTGACACATCACCTAGTGTTTTTTTCTGTGTAGACAACACTTCCAGGTGGCAACTGACAGTGTTGAAACCCAGGGAATCAAAGAGGAGCAGAGTGTAGGCCGAAGCCTGCAGTGGAGCAAGTTGAAAGGGAACCTTTAACCCCCCCCCCCAGGCATTTGTTGCTGAAAGAGCCATCTTGTACAGCAGTAATACTGCACATGGAAAATGGTGGCTCCGAAAATTATGCTCCTTGCAAACGCTGAAGTACACACTCATATAATGTGTCCCCTCACACCGTCAAACCATCCCGGAAGTGGGACTTTCCTTTGTAATGTGACACAGCACAGCCGTCATTCCAACCCCCTTGGTGCCGGGCACCACCTCCTCAACGTTGTTTGGTTCTGTCACGGAGCCCGCACTGTAATGTTATCCCTTGGCCATGCACAGTTAGCGGTGCCCGTCTTCTGACATCATGTAGGTGTCAGGCTGGCAGTGCCTGTGCGTCCAAGCTGCCCGAGATCCAACCTTGCAGTGTCATCTAATGTAGTCCCACTGCGGGCCAGGGATCCATGGGCATGCGCAGTGCATATCATCGCCTCTCACTCACCTCCTTCCTGCTTCTTCAGACTGTGCGGCGTCACGGCCGTGGCATGCTATTAGGGATCAGCTGACGCCGCCTAGTCTGAAGAAGCGTGAAGAAGGGGAGTGAGAGGCTAGTATATGCACTGCGCATGGCCATGGATACCAGGCCCACTGTGGGATCACATTAGACGACACTGCGAGGTGTGATTTCGGGCAGCGTGGACGCACAGGCGCAGCCAGGACGACAACAAATGATGTCAGAGGACGGGCAGCGCAAACTGTGCATGGCCAAGGGATAACATAACAGCGCAGGGTCCATGACGGAATCAAACAACGCTAAGGAGGCAGCGCACGGTGCCAAGGGGGTAGCAATGACGGCTGTGCTGTGTCACATTACAAAGGAAAGTCCCACCTCCGGGACGGTTGGACGGTGTGAGGGGACACATTACATGAGTGTGTAGTTCAGCGTTTGCAAGGAGCATAATTTCAAGAGCGACCTTTCCCTTGTGCAGTATTAGTGCTGCACATGGTGGCTCTTTCAGTAACAAACGCCTAGGGGGGGGGGGGGACAGGTCCCCTTACATTTTAGTTGTGCCAGCGTGGCGGTCGCATGACACGTTGCCGGATACACAGCTGGGGATCAGCTGACGTTACTGAACCCCAATAACAGAGGAGCGACTGTTGACTGTGCACACAGCACTTCCAGGCACCAACTGGCGGTGTTAGAGCCCAGGGACAGCAGGAGGAGCAGATTGGAGGTATTGCCGCACACACAGCTGGGGATCAGCTGACGTTACTGAACCCCAATAACAGAGGAGCGACTGTTGACTGTGCACACAGCACTTCCAGGCACCAACTGGCGGTGTTAGAGCCCAGGGACAGCAGGAGGAGCAGAGGAACAGAGTGTAGGCCGAAGCCTGATTGGAGCAAGTTGAAAGGAAACCTTTAACCCCCCCCCCCAAGACGTTTGTAGCTGAAAGAGCCATGTTGTGCAGCACTAAGGATGCAAAAGGAAAAGGTTGCTCTTTTAATTATGCTCCTTGCAAACACCGAAGTAAACACTAAAAATGTGTCCCTTTATACCGTTAAACCGTTCCGGAGGTGCGAATTTCCTTCGTAATGGGACACAGCACAGCTGTCATTCCTATCCCCTTGATGCCGTGCGCTGCCTCCTCAGCGTTGTTTTAAGCTGCCACGGAGCCTGCGCTGTTCTGTTAGCCCTTGGCCATGCCCAATTAGCGCTGCCTGTCTTCTGACATAATTTGGTGTCAGGCTGTCAGTGCCTGTGCGTCCACGCTGCTCCAGATCCCACCTCGCAGTCTCATCTAACGTAATCCCACTGCGGGCCTTGGAACCATGGGCATGCACAGTGCATAACCTCGACTCTCACTCCCCTCCTTCCCTCTTCTTCAGACTGTGCGGTGTCACGGCCGTGGCATGCTAGGGATCAGCTGACGGCGCACAGTCTAAAGAAGGCGGAGGGAAATGAGCGAGAGCCCGAGGGGAAGATATGCACTGCGCATGCCCATGGATCCCAGGCCCGCAGTGTGACTCAATCAGAAGACACTGCGAGGCGGGATCTCGGGCACCGCGGCCGCACAGGCGCAGCCAGCCTGACACCAAATTATGTCAGAAGACAGGCAGCGCAAATAGGGCATGCCCAAGGGATAACAGAACAGCGCAGGCTCCGTGACAGCTTAAAACAACGCTGAGGAGGCAGCGCATGGCACCAAGGGGGTAGGAATGACGGCTGTGCTGCGTCACATTACGAAGGAAAGTCCCAGCTCCGGGACGGTATAACGGTATCAGTGAACACATTTTATAAGTGTTAAGTTCTGCGTGTGCAAAGAGCTAAAAAAAAAGAGCTACCTTTTCCTTGTGCAGCATTACTGCTGCACAAGATGGCTCTTTCAGTAACAAACGACGGGGGGGGGGGGGGGGGGACAGGTTCCCTTACATTTAGGTTGTTGTGCCAGCGTGGCGGTCGCAGGACACATTGCCGGCTACACAGCTGGGGATCAGCTGACGTTACTGAAACCCAATAACACTGGGTCGTATGTTTTTACTGTGCAGCCTGCACTTCTGAGCCGCAACTGGCGGTGTTGGAGCCCAGGAATAGCAGTTCAGGTGGTAGAAAGATGAACACAGCAGGAGACCTGGATGACACCCAATTACTTAATCAGGCAGAGGAGTGGCAAATTCCTGCGAGATCCAGGCCTGGTTCATTTTCAGGAAAGTAAGCCGGTCAACGTTATCGGAGGATAGTCGCATGCGACGGTCTGTTAGTACACCACCTGCGGCACTAAAGACACGTTCCGATAAGACACTAGCCGCAGGGCAAGCCAGCACCTCCAATGCATACTGGCTTAGCTCTGGCCATGTATCCAGCTTAGAGACCCAAAACTTGAACGGGGAAGAGCCGTCTGGGAGTACAGTAAGAGGGCAAGCCATGTAGTCTGTCACCATCTGACGGAACCGTTGCCTCCTGCTGACTGGAGCCGCCGGTGATGGTGTAGACATTTGGGGCGGGCACACAAAAGTGTGCCAGAGTTGTGCCATACTGGGCTTGCCTTGGGCAGAGGCACTGCTTCTGCTCCCTCTTTGGGCAGAGCCTCCCCCACTGCCTCGACGCACTGAGCTGCTTTGTAAAGCACTAGCAGCACTCCTCTCAGTTGGACAGGAGAAGATGATGGAATTCACCAGTGTGTCGTGGTACTCCCGCAATTTACGCTCCCGGGTCAACGCAGGGATGAGGTTTTGGACGTTGTCCCGGTAGCGAGGATCGAGGAGGGTGAACACCCAATAATCAGGCATGTTGAGAATGTGGTCGATGCGGCAGTCGTTTCTCAGGCACTGCAGCATGAAATCCACCATGTGCTGCAGAGTGCCAACCGGCCCAGAAACGCTGTCCCCTGCTTGAGACATGATCTCTGCCCGCTCGTCATCACCCCACCCTCGCTGTACACACTGACCACTGGACAATTGTGTCGCTCCCTCCTCTGGACGGAGCTCTTCCTCCTCCATTGACTCCTCCTCATCCTCCTCACAAATTGGCCCCTGCGTACCCCTTTGTGAGGAACCACGTGGCGCTGACTCTCCAGAAGCTGATGGAAAAGGTGACTCCTCATCCTCCACCTCTTCCACCACATCATCCCTTAACCCTTGCAAAGTTTGCTGAAGCAGGCAGATAAGGGGGACAGTCATGCTGACTAGTGCATCATCTGCACTTGCCATCCGCGTGGAATAATCAAAAGGACGCAAAACCTGGCAGACGTCCTTCATAGTGGCCCACTCTGTGGTTGTGAAGTCTGATCGGCGCTGACTGCGACTTCTTTGCGCCTGATGCAGCTGGTACTCCATAACTGCTTGCTGCTGCTCACACAACCGCTCCAACATATGTAACGTGGAATTCCACCGGGTAGGTAGGTCACATATGATGCGGTGTTCCGGAAGGCGGAATCGGCGCTGCAGAGCAGCAATGCGGGATCTGGCCAAGCTGGAACGCCGCAAGTGAGCACACTCTAGGCGGACCTTGTGCAGCAGGGCATCAAGATCCGGATAGTCCCTCAGAAAACTCTGCACAACCAAATTGAGCACATGTGCCAGACATGGGATGTGAGTGAGGTTGCCAAGGGCCAAAGCTGCCACCAGATTTCGGCCATTGTCACACACTACCATGCCTGGCTGGAGATTCGCTGGCAGTAACCACACATCGCTCTCCTGCTTTATGGCATTCCAGAGCTCCTGCGCTGTGTGGCTTCGATGCCCCAATGAAACTAGTTTCAAGACGGCCTGCTGACGTTTGGCCACGGCTGTGCTCATGTCGGTCATAGGTAAACGTTCACGGGTCCATGTGGGGGTGGACTGTGACGGATCCTGCAGAGAGGAATCAGAGGAACTGGTGTAAGAGGAGGAGTCGATGCGTACAGACTGGATTCCTGCAATCCTTGGAGTGGGCAGGACACGTCCTGCGCCACTCGCACGATCTGTACCTGGCTCAACAACATTAACCCAATGGGCAGTGAGGGAAACATATCGCCCCTGTCCATGCTGACTGGTCCACGCATCGGTGGTGAGGTGGACCTTGCTACTGACGGCGTTCAGTAGCGCATGTTTTATGTTTGCCTCAACATGCCTGTGCAGGGCAGGGACAGCCTGCCTGCTGAAGTAAAAGCGGCTGGGCACCTTGTACTGTGGGACTGCCAATGCCATCAAGTCACGGAAGCTGTCAGTCTCCACCAGCCTGAACGAGAGCATTTCCAGGGACAACAGTTTGGCAATGCCTGCATTCAGAGCCTGTGCTCGGGGGTGGTTGGCCGAGAATGCCCGCCTTTTCTCCCATGCCTGTACTACCGATGGCTGTAGAGTAGACTGGGAGTGTGAGGATGACTGGGAAGGTGGTGCTGTGGGTGGAATTACACAAGGTCTCTGGGAGGAAGCCAAACCAGCTGTGCGTGAGCTGGAGGAAGAGGCAACACGAGCTGAAGAGGTGGTAGCTGCCGCTGTTGGTTGGCCTACATCTTCAGTGTGTTTCTGTAACTCCACCGCGTGCCTGGTCCGCACATGTTTCCACATATTTGTGGTATTGAGGTTGCTGACATTTTTCCCTCTTTTTACTTTATGATGACACAGCTTGCATTTGACAAAACAAATGTCATCTGCAACTGTGTCAAAAAAGGACCAGGCACTGCAAGTCTTGGGAGCGCCCTTTTTGGCTTTGGAAAGAGACAGGCTCCTAACGGGTGCCAAAGTGGAGGCTACAGGCTCCGCAGTCTTCCCCCTCCCTCTCCCTCTTTGGCCCGTAAGAGGAAGCTCTTCCTCTGAGCTGCTCCCACCACCTTCCTGTTCCTCACGCCACGATGGGTCAAGGACCTCATCATCTCCACTACCCTCTGCCACCAACTGCTCCTCCTGGGTAGTCTCAGCAGCACAGTACGCACGAGAAAGCGGCACCTGAGTTTCATCATCAGATGCGTACTGCGCTGTGGTCACCGGAGGCACTGGCCCACCTGCCTCTTCAGAGTCAGAGAGAAAAAGGTGTTGGGCATCACTGCACACTGCCTCTTCTTCCATTTCTCCAATGCTGCTTGGCTGGCCCCCTGTTTCCAAGCCAAGAGATTCAGAGAACAGAAGTAGAGACGGCTCCTGTCCTGGGCTCTCTGACTGCCTGGCCAATTTGGCAGGTGGTGAAGAGACAGATGGCTGCTCTCCAGTGCTCTGTGCCTGAGAGGATGTGGCACTAACTGAAGTCGATGCCGAGGCGTTAGCTGCCATCCACCCGACAACGGCTTCAATTTGGTCTTCACGCAGCAGCGGTGCACGGCGCTCTCCGACAAAGCTGCGCATGAAGGACTGTTCCCTGCTGAAACTGAGTGACGACGAGTCACCGGCGCCCGCAGCAGGCACAGAATCACCACGTCCTCTCCCTGCTCCTCTCCCTGCTCCGCGCCCACGCCCACGTGCCTTACTCCCTGCCCTCTTCATCTTGGTTGACAGATAAAGATAAGCAGAAAAGTACTAAGGCCTTAGTGTGCTTATTCCTGTAATGCTCCTCCTAACAGGTGTAAGAAACACTAATGTTGTAAATTGTGGACTAAACTTTATTATTTTTCAAATGTGGCCTACACAAGTGTAAGTTGTGTTTGGTGAACTTAACCTTTTTTTTGGTGCAGATCGGGCTACAGAGCTAGTTTAAATCACACGGAGACCGTGCAGACAGCCGTAAACGGCGCTGCAAGGCCAAGAAACCCTCCTCTAGGTTATCCTATATAGTGTTTTTCCACTATTTAGCTGGATACAAGTGGAAAGACACTAATAGGAATTTTTTTTTTCAAATTTTAAACTGGCTGCACTATTTGAAAAAAAGGAAATTGTTTTTCAAGGTATGAGGCAGTAACGCACCCTGAGCTGAATCCAACCGGCTATGGCTGCACACAGACTACAGGGCGAGCTGGGCTCACACGGAGACCGTGCAGACAGCCGTAAACGGCGCTGCAAGGCCAAAAAACCCTCCTCTAGGTTATCCTATATAGTGTTTTTCCACTATTTAGCTGGATACGAGTGGAAAGACACTAATAGGAATTTTTTTTTTCAAATTTTAAACAGGCTGCACTATTTGAAAAAAAGGAAAATTTTTCTCAAGGTATGAGCCAGTAACGAACCCTGAGCTGAATCCAACCGGCTATGGCTGCACACAGACTACAGGGCGAGCTGGGCTCACACGGAGACCGTGCAGACAGCCGTAAACGGCGCTGCAAGGCCAAAAAACCCTCCTCTAGGTTATCCTATATAGTGTTTTTCCACTATTTAGCTGGATACGAGTGGAAAGACACTAATAGGAATTTTTTTTTTCAAATTTTAAACAGGCTGCACTATTTGAAAAAAAGGAAAATTTTTCTCAAGGTATGAGCCAGTAACGAACCCTGAGCTGAATCCAACCGGCTATGGCTGCACACAGACTACAGGGCGAGCTGGGCTCACACGGAGACCGTGCAGACAGCCGTAAACGGCGCTGCAAGGCCAAAAAACCCTCCTCTAGGTTATCCTATATAGTGTTTTTCCACTATTTAGCTGGATACGAGTGGAAAGACACTAATAGGATTTTTTTTTTTCAAATTTTAAACAGGCTGCACTATTTGAAAAAAAGGAAAATTTTTCTCAAGGTATGAGCCAGTAACGAACCCTGAGCTGAATCCAACCGGCTATGGCTGCACACAGACTACAGGGCGAGCTGGGCTCACACGGAGACCGTGCAGACAGCCGTAAACGGCGCTGCAAGGCCCAAAAACCCCCCTCTAGGTTATCCTATGTAGTGTTTTTCCACAATAGAGCTGGAGACTGGTGGAAAAACACTAATAGGAAATTTGAGAAAAAATGTGCAGCAGGCTGCACTAAGAGCAAAAAAGAACAACTGTGTGAGGCAGTGTGAACCCCCCCTGAGCTGAATACAACCGGGTATATGGCTGCACACAGACTACAGAGTGAGCTGCACACACACACACACAGAGACCTTGCAGAACGCTGTTAAAACAGCGCTGCAAGGCAAGAGCAAGGTGAACAGTGAAGAACACACAGCGTTTTGCTAAATTAGCCTTTGGAAAGGAAAATAAAGCAATTAGCTAGCTCAACTGGCCCTCAGTTAGAACACAGCGTCCTGTCCCTAACTGAAATCACAGCAGAGTGAGCGCAAAATGGCGGCAGCGCTTTTTTATAGTGCAGAGTGACATCATTTCAGCAGCCAATCCAAGCCTTGCCAGTACTTACATGCCCACCATGCTAAACAGGATGTGCCCACACTTTCATTCATTCCTCATTGGCTGCTGCGTTCAATTTGAATTCTGGGAACTTCCGATTCCGGTATCCGATACGCGGGAAGTATCGGAATTCAGTATCGGAATTCCGATACCGCAAATATCGGCCGATACCCGATACTTGCGGTATCGGAATGCTCAACACTATTCATGAGCCATGTGGCTATTTTTAAGAATTTGGAGCAGAAAACATCAACAAATACCATGAAATAAAAAAAGAAAAGAGACTTAAAAAAAATCCGCTAATGATAAATTGGGGCCTATGTTTTCATTTTACAATGATGAAGTTAAATTTAATTAGCATGTCTCGCCAACACACCTACATAATTCCTTCCACCCAAACAAAATACCGTCTAATTGACTGCAATATTTGCATCCAGGTGACGCAGATTAATCAAACAGTGAGGAAGTTGCTCATGATAAACTAATAGTATATTATGAGGACACAAACTTTTGTAACTTTTATCTGAAAGCTCAATACACATTAAATGGCTATTGTGACAGTTGAATGCTTATTCTGCCAATCGTTTGGCTGACAGCCATCTCAGCCGTCTCTTCCATACACAAGTTCGATTGTTCGTCTGAAAGCTCCATTGTTCTGTCGACAGAAAAGCTGCCGACAGATATCTGTGCCGGTCGATTATCTCCAGGAGAACAAATTAATTGCCAGTCTGTAATTGGACATGTCCAATATTTTTCTCCCTCTACAATCAGTTCACCGGCACCCCAATACACATTACAGTCTCAACCAAATTCGTCACCATAGGCGTCCATCATTAGTCCAATGTGTTTGTGGGGCTTAAAGGTACCGTCACACCTAGCGATGCTGCAGCGATACCGACAACAATCCGGATCGCTGCAGCGTCGCTGTTTGGTCGCTGGAGAGCTGTCACACAGAACGCTCTCCAGCGACCAACGATGCCGGTAACCAGGGTAAACATCGGGTAACTAAGCGCAGGGCCGCGCTTAGTAACCCGATGTTTACCCTGGTTACCATCCTAAAAGTAAAAAAAACAAACACTACATACTTACCTACAGCCGTCTGTCCTCCAGCGCTGTGCTCTGCTCTCCTCCTGTACTGTCTGTGTGAGCACAGCGGCCGGAAAGCAGAGCGGTGACGTCACCGCTCTGCTTTCCGGCTGACCGACGCTCACAGCCAGTGCAGGAGGAGAGGAGAGCAGAGCACAGCGCTGGAGGACAGACGGCTGTAGGTAAGTATGTAGTGTTTGTTTTTTTTACTTTTAGGATGGTAACCAGGGTAAACATCGGGTTACTAAGCGCGGCCCTGCGCTTAGTTACCCGATGTTTACCCTGGTTACCAGTGAAGACATCGCTGAATCGGTGTCACACACGCCGATTCAGCGATGTCTGCGGGGAGTCCAGCGATGAAATAAAGTTCTGGACTTTCTTCCCCGACCAGCGACAGCACAGCAGGGGCCTGATCGCTGCTGCCTGTCACACTGGACGATATCGCTAGCGAGGACGCTGCAACGTCACGGATCGCTAGCGATATCGTCTAGTGTGACAGTACCTTAAGACTTTTGCAGATTACGTTTTTCATTTGAGGTTGCAATTTTAAAGCAAGAATAGAGCTGTCTTCTACTACATTGTCACAACTTCACTACAGTTCTTTCATAGTTTTATTTCCTGTATACTAAATTTATTTTGTTATTTAGTAATATATTTCCTACGCCTTAATTGCTGCATGGCTAACTAACAATGACAACAGTTCATTGGTCTGTTGTAAAATAGGGGAGTAATGATGTAACAGATGGTTCCTGACAAGCCATAGACTTTTCCTCCCAGCTTCAGCATGCATTCACGAGGATATGTTGCAAAGTTGAGTAAAGGCAGGTATTGAGTTGCATTTTAGAGTCGGGGTCTCACTTCCGAGTGCAATGCGAGTCTCTCACCTCAATACCTGACACTGCCACCGGCACTCGGGACTGGAGCGTGCGGCTGCATAGAAATACATGCAACTGCGCGCTCTGGTCCTGAGTGCCGGCGGCACTGCCGGGTATTGAGGCGAGAAACTTGTGTGAGTTTCTCGCATTGCACTCCCAAGTGTGACCCCAGCCTAATGGACGACATGTTGTCTGTGTTTGGAAAAATGTGCATTGTGATAGAGCAAAAGTTGTTTCATGTGTGCAATATATATATTTTTTTTACATTTTCAGGTGAAGGTCAAATGTTGTTGTTTTTAATGCAAGCTCTTGTTGTTGTCAACACATGCAGCATATAATCAGAGACACAAAACAGCAAGTATTATGTTGCAAGTGGAGGTGTAGGATTCTAATACCAAGTTAAAACCAATTGGAATGAAATAGGACAAGTCATGGCAGAGCAAGATTCAATTTTGAAAATGCAATCAAAGGTATGAGATACAGGAAGCACCTTTAAACTTCTACTTGTGCCATATAACAGCTCCTTACGCTTTGGAATCTGTACAGCATCACAATACAGATGTGTATACAAGGCCTACAGTTATCTCAGTCCTAGGGATCATGTTAGCACTGTTGGGGCCATAATCTGGAAATTAAAAAAAAACATCATTTCACCATAAACTGTGAAAACCAGGTGCTCCCCCCAAAATTTCAGACAGAGGGAGAAAAAGAATTATCATAAGAGTTGTTCATGAGCCAAGGACCACCTGTGGAGAGCTACAGAAAGACCTGGAATCAGCCAAAACCAATAAGTACTGCACTCAACTTCCATGGAATGTATGCATGCTCACCATGCAAGACTCCATTGCTGAACATAAAGCATGTTCAAGTGAGTTTAAAGTTTGCTCAACATTTAGACAAGCCTGGGAAATACTGGGAGAATATAGTCTGGTCAGATGAGACCAAAATTGAACTCTTTGATTGCCATAATACACACCATGTTTGGAGGCAAAAAGGCACTGCATATTACCCCAAAACAAACATACCAACAGTGAAGTTTGGAGGTTTGAACATCATAGTGTATGGCTGTTTTTCAGCATACGGCACTGGTAAACTTCACATACATAAATGAAGGATGAATGGGCAAATGTACTGAGACTTTTTTGATAAAAATCTGCCATCTACCAGGATGATGAAAATGAAATGAGAATGGACATTCCAGCAAGACAATAATCCCAAACACACAGTCAAGGAGACTCACAATTGGTTTCAGAAGCAGAATATAAAGCGGGTAGAATGGCCCAGCCAATCACCAGACCTGAATCCAATAGAAAACGTATGGAAGGAACTAAAGGCCAGAGTTCATAGATGGAGGCCACGGAAAATCACAGCTGAGTAATGCATTCAACTAGTTCTTCCACAGGAGGCATTTTGTAATCTGTCATCACCAACAAAGGCTTTTGTTAGAGATAGGCGGACCCCTGGATATTCGAGTCCGGTTGGTTCGGACGAACAGTTAAAAAAACTTTGGGCTCAAGAACAGTACCCGGACCCTTACCCAAACCCGGACCCCATTCACTTGAATGGGGTGTCCGAACATCCAGCTTTTACCACGCTATCATGACGGCGCGGAAAACACTGCTTCTGAACAATGGTAAAATCATTACCGCTAGTCAAACAGCCGCGGTTCTCACGCTGTGAAATGACAGCATGAGCCTGCAGTGGTGCTCAGAGGTATAAAGTTTACCTCTGGTCACTGGCGTCAGCTGATGGGACTACTATTCCCATCAGCCTACACCTGCTGCCGCTAATAACAGCGAGAGCAGGAGCGGCTGAAGGGAGTATTTATCAGCTGATGCCTGCGCTCTAATTAAATAATTTTTAAAAATGGCGTGTATTCCCCAGTATTTTTGATAACCAGCCAGGCAAAACTGACAGCTCTCAGCATTAGCAGGGCTGGTTATCAAGAATAGAGGGTTCCCCACACTGTTTTTTTAAATTAAATTTAATTACATAAATAAACAATTTTCGAAAACGGCGTGGGGTGCCCCCAATTTTTGACAACCAACCAAGCTAAAGCAGACAGCTGAGGGCTGGTATTCCCAGGCTAGTAAGGGGCCATGGATATTGCCCCCAGCCTAAAAATAGCATCCCACAGCCGCCTAGAAAAGGCACATTTATTAGATGTGCTAATTCTGGTGCTTTGCCCACCTCTTCCCACTTGCCTGTAGCGGTGGCAAGATAGGTTCATATTTGTGGGGTTGATGTCACATTTGTATTGTCTGGTGACATATTTAACTTGCTGGTTGTCAAAATGGGGGGGACCCCATGACATTTTTTAAATAATTTATTTGGACCCCTATATTCTTGATAACAAGCCTTGCTAATGCTGACAGCTGATGGTTATAGCCCCCAGCTGTCAGTTTTGTCTGGCTGGTTATCAAAAATACAGGGGAACCCATGCAGTTTTAAAAAAAATTAAATTATTTATCCAGAGTGCAGGCGCTGCCTGATGAATGCTCCCATCAACCACCACCTGCACTCACTGTTTGTAGCGGCAGCAGGCAAAGGTTGATGGGAGCAGTAGTCCCATCAGCCAATGACAGTGACCAGAGGTAAACTTTTTACCTATGATCACAGCTGCAAATTCACGCTGTCATTTGAGAGTACCGGAACTGCGGTTGTCTGGCTGGCAGCAATTATTCTACCTCCGATCAGAAGCAATGTTTGCCGCTCTGTCACGCACATGACAGTGCAACAAACACCCGGTGTTCGGAGGGCTGAACCCAGACAGTAACACGGACTTCCTGGTGAAGTCTGTGTTTGGTGTCCATTCCCTAACAGTACGTGCTCTGTTCGGACGCCGAAATTTACTATTCGAGTTCACCCATCTCAAGCTTTTGAATGAAGTATTAAATACATTTCAGTAAGCATGTTCAGTACTTTTTCCCTGTATCATTTCTCATTATTACACATTACTTAATTTATGGACATCTATGGTTTGATTTATTTGCCTGTGTGGATTGAATGAGTTGTTACCAACATCTGGTGAGAATTTCATGTGAATAGCACCTTTAGAAATATATTTACTTTGAAAATTGGTATTGGGTTCAATTTTTATTTCACCTGCTGTATACTGACAACACAGACACTATCAAAAATATCAAAAACGTAATGTACTTTCTCCATCAAATGCAATGTTGTTTTTTTTAGGTGTGGCGGGAGGGTGAACAATGGCCAAGTTATGGCCACTAGTTTTCTGTGTTTCTTGCAATTCACTATCCACTGCCTCTTCTTAGGGCTGATTAGTCTATAGTTACAGACAGGGCCGGGCGTCAGCAGGGGACACTGGCGCACTATAGTTCCGGCCGCCGCGAGTGGACCCCCCGCCTGCTCCGGGCCCCGGCACTTGCGATACTTACCTCTCCCGGTTCCAGCGCTGCAGCGTCTTCCATCCCCTGACTGTGACGTTCAGGTCAGAGGGCGCGATGACGTCTGTAGTGCACGCCCTCTGCCTGAGCAGTCGCAGCACAGAGGGCAGGAAGACGCCGACGCTGAGGAGTCCAGAGCAGAGCAGCGACAAGCAACGAGAGGTGAGTATTTTTTTTTTTTTAATATTTGGAGCAATATATGGGGACCATCAGAAGGGGCCCATATATGGAGCATTATATGGGGGTAATTCTATATGGAGTATCTTATGGGGCCAATAATATATGGAGCATCTTATGAAGCCAATTCTATAGGGAGCATTATATGGGGCCAATTTAATATGGAGCATCTTATGGAGCCAATTTAATATGGAGCAGTATATGGGGCCAATTACATATGGAGCAGTATATGGGGCCAATAATATATGAAGCATCTTATGGGACTAATTATATATGGAGCATTTTCCAATTATATATGGAGCATTATATGGGGCCCATTATACATGGAGCATCTTATGGGGTCAATTATTTTTGGAGCATAACATAGGACCCATTCTGTAAGGAGTATTATATGGGCCCATTCTGTATGGAGCATCATATGGGGCGCATTCTGTATGGAGCAATATATGGGACTCAGTACACTGTATGGGGCTGATCATATACTGTATGGAGCATTATATGAGGCCCATTATATATGGAGCAATAGATGTGGCCCATCATATACTGTATGGAGAATTATATGTGGCTCACTATACTGTATGGAGCATTATATGGGGTCAATTCCGTATGGAGCAATATATGCGGCTCATTCTGTATGGAGCACTCTGTGGTGCCCATTATACTGTATGGAGCATTATATGAGGCTCATTATTCTGTTTGGAGCAATATATGGGGCTCATTATTCTATATAGAGGACTATGTGGTGCAAATTATTATTATTATTATTATTCATGTATATAGCACCATTAATTCCATGGTGCTGTACATGAGAAAGGGGTTACATACAGAGTTATAGATATTGTTTACAATAAACAAGTTTACAATGACAGACTGGTACAGAGGGGAGAGGACCCTGTCCTTGCGGACTTACTGTACATTCTATGAAATTATACTGTATGGAGCACTATATGGGGACATTATACTGTATGTGGCAATTTGTGGGGCTCATTATTCTGTTTGGAGCAATATATGGGTCTCATTATTCTGTATAGAGGACTATACTGTCCCGTTTCTGAGCTAATGTAGAATGCTCAATAGATATCACTCATATAATGTAAGAAGTAAGTGAAATCTTTGGCATTACTATACCTATATTTCTCTGCCGTATCGGTGCATTATGAATTGTGGTATGTGTTAAAGGGGCCCACTGGGACTCTTTCACCCAGGGCCCATGAAAACCTGGAGCCGGCCCTGGTTACAGACAAGCAGGAGGGATTACAGCAAGTGGTGGATGCTTCCGGCTCTTACAGACAGTGTGTTACAGGTTCTACGGCAGCTCAAAGTCTCTCCACAGCACACAGTAGGAAAATTACTGCACTTTTATCATGCCTGGATAGGCCTTTCCTCTGTGTTTGTCTTATTTTATTTTGTCTGCTATTCCCCTCTGCTTTCCTCCTCCACACATTTGCTGTGTTTGGTACATCAATCTCCACATGTCATCCACTTGCCTTCTTGTGTAATGTTTCACATTGGCACATCTATTCTCCCCTTCTCTCTTCATTTCAGCCTTGTCTGCTATCACTCTCCGAATGTGTGTAGCACTTACCTTTTAAGCAGTGCATTGTGTGAACTAAGGGAAGTAAGGTTGGAGCCCCCACTGCTGGCAAACTCAGCCAGCACATTAGTGAGGGAACCGCAAGTAGTGCTGGCGGAGGATGCTGCTGGGGAGACATAAAAGCAACCAGGAGGCATAAAAGGTGATAGAATAACATAAGTAACACGTGCTATACAGCATTGTGCTTTTTTTATATACATTTCCAAATAAATGACAGGTACACTTTAAAGAGAACCTGTCAGACAATCAACGCTACCCAGAACCACAGTAAGAATGAATCATAGTATTTCTACACAATTGCAGCCAGGTATATTATTTGTTAAATTGTGCTGGCTTTTCGGAGAACATATGCTTTGAAGATCTGGTCATAGCTTGAGACCAGACTAGTCTAGTTACACCCCGGCTGGCTATTCCCAGCCCTGATTGATAGGCCTCTCACTTACAAGTAATTGATTCTACAGGGCCCACCCTTCTGCTACTCTACGTAGACATTCTACCTATTCATACTTCAGCCTCATGTACATGTATGTGAGGTATAATACAATACAACGTGTTAGGCCCCCCTTGACACGTCCGTTTTTTGTTTCCATAAGTGGTCCATTTTTAAAGGTCTGCAAACACAGACACATGCACACACATCACCCATTGTATTCAATGGTGGTACGCACATGTCAGGTTTTTCACACGGACTGTGTGTCCGTGTGAAAAACCCGCAGATGTCGCTTTTTTGTGCTGCACGGACAAGAGAGGCACACGTGCACACAGATGACACGCGAATAGCATCCATGTGTAACACATACTGGCGCCTGGGAAGAATTGGTACAATTTGCGCTGATCCAAGGCACCAAGTGCTGATGGAAGCTCTCATCACTGCCAGCTATTCCCACGGTCAGTTCACTGTGAGACTGCCGCTGAACTGGGGTATCAATCATGATGTCACTGTTAGCACCGTGAGAATTTTCTCATGATGCTAGCGATGATCTTATTGATGTCACAGTGAACTGAGCATGGGAACAGCTGGCAGTGACAGGCGGTAACTAGTGATGAGCGAGCGTACTCGTTGCTCAGGTTTTCCCGAGCACGCCGGGTGGTCTCCGAGTATTTGTAAGTGCTCGAAGATTTAGTTTTCCTTGCCGCAGCTGCATGATTTGCGGCTACTAGACAGATTGATTACATGTGGGGATTCCCTAGCAACCAGGCAACCCCCACATGCACTCAGGCTGGCTAGCAGCTGTGAATCATGCAGCTGAGGCAACAAAAACTAAATCTCCAAGCAGTCACAAATACTCGGAGACCACCCGAGCGTGCTAGGGAAAACCTGAGCAACAAGTACACTCGCTCATCACTAGCGGTAACCTCTGTGATGTTACCGCTCATCACTGAAGCTGCACCCCAAAACTTAGCTCAGTGTCTCCTAGGTGTGAGGGTGAACAGATGCATCATGCCACCATTCATCAAGACTTCCAGATGTAGCAGATGTGAATTATGGCATGGAAGAAATGGATTATCTTCTTGTCGGACGGGTGAGGAATATGGTTGTTTACTATTTTCATTTTGACATTAACGCATTGCATACACTGCATATACATTTACAATAAAGCTACCCCCATAAAATCAATTTATAGAGGATACAACTTCTCCACACTTACATATAGCCAAGTTCCCATCCCCCATACATAGTATATATAGCCAAGTGCTTCTCCCGACAAATAGCATATATAGCTAAGTAATACTTCTCAGACACATTGCATACAGTGTATAGACAAGTCCACCTCCCCCACACATAACATATATAGCTATGTAATCCTCCCCACATACAGCATACAGTATATAGACAGGTCCCCCTCCCCCACAAATAGCATACAGTATGAGTATATAAACAAGTCCCCCTACCCCACAAATAGCAAATAGTACGAGTATATAAACAAGTCCCACTCCCCCTCACATAGCATATATAGCGAAGTCCCCCAATCTCACATATAGAAAACAGTATGTAAACAAGTCCTCATCCCCCCACGTGTAGCATATATAGCCAAGTCTCAAACATATATAGCATACAGGATATAGACTAGTCCCCCTCCCCCACAAATAGCACATGCTGCATATATAGCAAATCCCCATCTATCAAATTTGATGCATATAGATCCACTACTCTATTAGACATATCAAGTTCACATAGAATAATTTTTCCAAATGTAAGCTGCTTCTCCACACAGTCTTCAGAGCAAACAGGAGTCTTCTTAACCCTTATCCGGCTGAATAGGTACAATTGTAACTATTCCGTTTTAAAATTGCAATAACTTTTTTTTGAAAAGACGTAGAGGGCTGAAATTTCGTGACATCTCTACATTTTTGGTCCAGAATATATTGGCCAAATTTCAATAAAATATCTCCACCCGCTTCCGAGATAAGGGGTCGAGATCTTTTTGCATCCATAACAAGCTGCATAGGTACAAATGTACCTCATATATTTTGAATGAAGATAATGCAAGGGAAAAAGCATAAATTTTTTTTTAATGATAATGCTATTTAACTATTATAAACAAGTAAAAAACTGTTCATTTACATTATAAAAGAAAATGTAAGAAACTTTTTTTTATTGATTTTCTTTGCAAGTAATGCATGTTGGCTTTGCTACAGAGTGTTCATCGCAAATGGGTTTCACACAAACCACACAAGACTTTCTAGTCTTGCGTTGTTTTCGCCTCAGGTCTCTGCAGACATAGCAACTACCAACAACAGGGGAGGGTCCACGACTACCATGAGGTATTTTGGGGCCAGCTGCTGGCTGCGATGCTACCACAATGCATCGTCCAAGCACCATTTCTACTGCACCTCGAAGAAAATGGTTTCTCATTATCATTTTGTTTGTACTACGATCTTCAATTGCAATCATACACAGCTGATTTGCGAGATCTTTCAGGAACTTTCTTCGTTGATCCTTTGCCCTGAAGCTTGGATTGTGTTCTCTGTAGATGATGTAGGATGCTAACCCACTGACATCAATCATATTGTAGAAAAATGCCAAAGTCCAACGTGATGTTCATCGTTTCACAGTGTACTCTCCCAACATTTTATCCATAACATCAACGCCACCTTTTGTTATGTTGTAGTATTTTATTATCTCTGGCTTGGCTGCTAGTGTCTCTTCAACTTCTCCCGTCATGTGCATAGATGATAGAAGCACGACTGATTTGTTCTTCTTTGGTACATATGAACAGACTGTTGCATCATGATTGTAGGCAAAATTTGTCGAGTATACAGGCCTTTCTTTGGCAGGCTGCATGTTGTTAGGTAGGAACCTTTTGTTTTTTCTCACTGTACCAACTAGTGTCATGTTCCAGGAGTTCAATATCTTAGCTAGTTCCATGGTTGTAAAGAAGTTATCGGTGGTGACATTTCTTCCAGAGCCTTTATACGAGCTCACTAGGTCCAATACTGTTCGTTCTCCAATGTTTACTTGTCGAGGACCATCAGTTGGTTTCCCAGTGTAGAGCTGACCTTGTAAAGGGTAGGCATTTGATGAGTCACAAGCCCAGAAAATCTTTATGCCATATTTAGCTGGTTTTGAAGGTATATACTGGGTAAATTTAGTATGACCTCTAAATGGAAATAATTGCTCGTCGACGGTGATACAATGATATGGCTTGTAGGCTCTCTCCAGATTACTGTTCAGCATTGTCCAGATGTCCCGTATTGGTGCAGCTTTATCTGTTTGCACACGTTCTGCACGTGTATTTTCGTTGTCAAACCTGATAAATCTGAGTATCATCTTGAAGCGGTCACGAGACATGGCTGCACGTATAAGAGGCAGAGCAGCAACATTCCACATTTCCTCCAGATTCTCTTTGTTGGCTCTGTGCACACCAGCAGCAATCAGTATGCCCAAAAATGCATGAAGTTCAGTTTCAGTAAATTGCTTGAATGTTTTTTGTGGTGGCCGTTTGGAAGAATCAGGAAAACGTTGTACCAGTTCGTTGTTGTAAGCATCACAAACTCTCTTGGCCTTTCGATTCGTTTCCCGTAATATGATGTCACACATCTCGGGAGTCATGATGGACTTGAATAGCTCTTTTGCTGTATATAGGTTGCTGATTGCTGCAGGGCCACCTCTTTGTCGTAGGACATTACGAGATTTTGTTTGTGCATTTGGCAGTGGATTACTGCACCATTGAGTTTCATCCTTAGCAGTCCAAATGTCGCCTGCACTTTGAGGCACAGAATCATCCTCAACACTTTCGTCTGATTCGTATTCATTTTCATGCTCTATGACCATTTCTTGTTCAATGTCTGAATCTTCTTCAGTAACATCCACTTGTGGTACATAGTTTTCATCATCAGATGGAACATATGGTTCATCCTCATGCTCAGAATCAGATTCTTCTAGCATTCGCATTATTTCGTCAGACGTAAATCTGTAAATATGAAAAAATGTAAAATAAATAATTTTCCGAAATACTACATTATTGGCTTTTCACAAAATTATACTAACCTGCAAACACGTTTTCTTGGATTATGGCGGAAACTAGATCCAGCATTACTATCACTCATGATGACTTGCTAGATGAATTTTGGCTTCGTATTTTGTGCTGAATATAAATAAAACATCGTAAAACAATATGTAGATACTAATTATTATCCATTTTTCGTATAAAAATTATACCTATAGTGATAAGTTTCATACAAAATATATGTAAGCCAAGTCCAGGCTGAAAGACAATTTGACTGTTCTGTCCCCACATAATGAGAATAAAGGTATAACTGGCTGTTAGATGCTGTGAGACTTTCCTACCTTCGTTTCCAAGAAATTGAAGACTTCACAAGCCTAGAAATGTGTGCTCACAGCAATGAGATGAACAGCAAAATGGCTAATGAGAGGAGGGAGGCAGGAAGACAAGTAGAAGCCACTCCCAGTTTGAATTAACTTAATTGACAGCAACATAAGTGACCAGTAACAACACTGAACAATAGATATCAGCATAACATTTGTAGCTGAATGAACTTTAGTTTCTGAAACCAAGTAAAGTCTTCCCACAGTGGAGGTATATGTGAAGGTACAATTGTACCTATGCAGCCTGTTAAGGTTGTAAAATTATGCAGCCTGACAAGGGTTAAAGGGGTTGTCCACTACTAGGACTCAACTCTCGCAGAGATTTTATATGGATTCTGAAGAAAGCCTGACATTTTACATGATACCTAGATGCTAAACAATAATTATTTTTTACTTGCATTACTCCATAATGCCTTACTGCCATGCATTGGAGGTGTGCAGAACGGTGAGCTGAACTTAGGGTGGTTTCACACTTGCGTTTTTGTCTGCAGCGTTTTTTACCCAAAAAACGCATGCGTTTTTTTTCCCTATATTTAACATTGAAAACGCATGCGTTTTTTGGTGTACGCGTTTGCACGCGTTTGTGAACGCATGCGTTTTTTTACTGCATGCGTTCATTTTCTAAAATGCAACTTGTAGTATTTTGAGGGGCGTTTTTTTTCCCCAAAAAAACGCATGCGTTTACATGCGTTTTTTTTTGGACAAAAAATGCATTGGAGTCAGTGGGGACGCATGCGTTTTTTTGGACATGCGTTTGCATGCGTTTTTTTGACGCATGCGTTTTTTTTGGCACCATTGAATTAACTGTAGATAAGGATGTCTAGACACTGATAAGCCTCCCCCATAGCAGCAGGGTTATAAAAGGAAGGTTGGGGGAAGTTTCTGGTCACTTCTCATCAGACTCCAAAGAAGACAGCACCCTGCCCGGACACATTGTTGGACAAGACACAGAGCAATGTGAGTATATCCTAGCCAATGCATTCATTTTCAATTTTTTGGATCTACATGTCCTAATTTCTTCAATTTTTTTCTTTCAACACGCATCAGAATGTCTTCTCCGGTTTCTTCGTCTGATGAGGAGTTCCAGCCACGGCAATCAGAAGTGGATCACGTGAGCGAGGTAATTTTTTTGTCCGTCAGCTTGGTAAGTATTGACTGTCACATCGACACATGAGGCAATTTTTTTTTTTAAATTTTATAGAGCACTTCAACTGAGGGACAGAGAGGTACTGAGCAGCGGAGTCAAGGTCCAGGTGGAAGACGGCAGCGGGTATGTATACCAGGCAGACTGTCCTTATTGTAATATTCTTTACTTTTCTGTACCCTTGTTTTTCTTTACATTTTTCTTGTATCATCCTTTTCTGAAAGTTGTCTTTCATATTCCTGCCCTTTCTCATCTTCGTGTCTTATTTTTTCCAAATGTGGTTGAGCAAACTTAAATGATTTTCTTTTAATTTTAGGTTTCACAACTGGACGACGACCGGATTGATAATGACCTGCTGATCAGTCTGGTCCAGGAGCGAGTCCCGTTGTGGGACAGCCAGGATCAACAGCACTCCGTCAATAGTATTCTCCGTCGTTTGTGGAGTGAGGTGGCCCAAGCGTTGTGCGATGGCTGGGAGAATTCCCCGCCACGGGTCCGTAATGCATTTGGTAAGTATTGCACGGTAGTGTGAAGCAACAGACCTTGGCCATGCTCTCTTGACTGTGTGTGATGAAAGAAACTTTTCGTAGTTTCTGTCATCACACACAGTCACGAGAGCACGGCCAAAAGTCCTTATTCTGACCATTATATTTTATTGTTATTTCACAGTGGACAAAGTAAGGACACGTTGGCGTTCCATGAAGGACCGCTTCAACAAGGACCTGCGTGCAGAGAAGAGTGCAGCTAGTGGTTCCGGAGCAAGGCACCGGCTCTACAAATACCACCGTGTGTTGGTCTTCCTGAGACCGGTCCTTCTCATGAGAACGTAAGTATTTCTCACATGCCTCCGGTTGTATTGCATAGACATAATCTGTCATTTTTAATTCCACAGGATGTACCATCTTGTTATAGTTTGGTATTAATTTTCTGTTTTCTTTTTTCACAGCACACACTGCACGACTGTCGCCACAGGTTCTGGAGCGGTCCTTCAGCCGGCAGCCACGGACCCGTCCCAGCCATCCAGCAGCGCAGCACCAGGTGGGTCTTCCACACTCACTGGAGACCAGGGGGCTGGCCCATCAGGTCTTCCCCTTTCGCAGTCCTCTTTCGCTGCACCCATTTTTGCGGGCTCATCCCGGCAGCGACAGAGGGCTTCGGATAGGTCCCTCATGCCCGAGTTTTTGCACTTGAGCTCGGTTTTACACGAAGCTATCAAGGCTTTAGGTGACAGAATGGATGTGTCCCATAACCTGTTAGAGTGCCGCATCCAGGATGTCGCCAAAAGCGTTGATCAAGTGAAAGCCGACCTCCAGAAGCCAGCTCATCATTTTTTTAATCAAATCGAACAGGGCATGTCGGAACACCTTAGCCCTGATCTCCAGCTGAGTGTGATGCAGGCCTGCAATGTTGCTTTTGTGCAGGCTATGCAGCAGAGTCAGAGTCGTAATGTGGCGGCATATCCAACTGTGCCATCACTGTCACAAGTAAACACTATTCCTACCTCTGCTGCATACCACTGCACGGCCACCTCTATTCCCTCTACAGGTGTACTCCACTACAGCGCCAACACGATGACGAGTGCTGTTGGACATCCCACCGCCACCACCGTGACGACCGCTGCTCCGGCTTGGACCTCCTCCGCTCACACCACGATGATGCAGGACCCTGGCGTGGCTTATCGGCCCGGCACCCTCCCGATGCAGCAGGACCCATCCATGCAATATCGGACCGGCCCACCCCCGATGCAGCAGGACCGAGGCCTGGCATATGGGACCGGACCCACCCCGATGCAGCAGGACCGAGGCGTTGCTTTCCGGGCAGGACACCCCCCGATGCAGCAGGACCCATCCATGGCGTATCGCACCGGGCCCCCCATGATGCAGCACGACCAAGCCATACCTTTCCGGACAGGACCCACCCCGATGCAGCCCACCCCGATGCAGCAGGACCCATCCATGGCTTTATGTTCCCCCCCCAACGATGCACCAGGAACCTGGGAGGGTGTTATGTTCCCCCCCCCAACGAGGCACCAGGATCCTGGGAGGGTTTTTGTTTCCCCCCCCCCCAACGAGGCACCAGGATCCTGGGAGGGTTTTTGTTTCCCCCCCCCAAAGAGGCACCAGGACCCAGGCGGGACTTTATCTTTTCCCCCATTGGACTCAGACATTGCCGAGCGCTCCACAATGGAGACTGACTGTTTAATTGTGGAGCCGGGTCCTGACGTGTCTCCCGCCTACACTTTACAACCTAGCCCCAGAAGACTTCCCCCAACCCGGAAAACCCAACATAAAACTGGCAAAACTCATAAAAAACAAAAAACTTTGATTATTCCTCCCCCATCACCTACCGATGTGTCTCAACCTTCCAGTGTGTCTCAAGCCCCTCATGTTTTAAGCCCCATCCCCGAACTTCCAGACCCTTCAAGTTTTCTTGCCCATTCTCCTGCCACCTCTGCCTCCTCCACAGTGAGCCAGGCTTCAGTTCTGAATACCCCCCAGTTACGTCACTCAACCCCAAGCCGGCGTGGTTCAACCCGGCGCGGTACCAAGAAATAAATTGTTGTTTTTCCTCTATAAAAAAAAAGATTATTTGCAACAATTATGTTTGGTTTATTGTGTCTTTCACCGCTCTCAATACACACCAATAAAGTTTGTCACACACTTATTCTTTTGGCCTACACATATCTCCAGTAGTATAAAATACCAGACAACATCTATATGTGTTTCTTTAGTATACAGATATGAGTTGGCCAAAAAAATAGCAGTTATTTCCATACTCTTATTTTTAATTTTTAACTAGTGTAGTGTCACTGTCCAAAGAGAAAATGGTGGCAATCAAGTTCAGAACTCAACTGAACCGGTCAGATGTCAAAATAGACACCTGACCTGTTTAGTTGATTACTGACTTGTATATTCACCCTATTCTATATAGCACATTATGTGACAATTTTTGTCAAACTGATAGGACAATGGTTGGCACACGCTAACTATCTATCCTCACCTGGGCAGGTGTAAGAAATTTTGAATTCATGATCATGTATATGTTCGTCATGAATTCATTATTTCTTACACTTGACGGGTATAGAGAGCGTGCCAGTCTTGACGCAATGACGTCAAGAAGATTACCAATAAATAAATTTAAATCTGGTTACATTATTATAAGTATGCGTGTTTATATCATTCTTTGTAAACCAAAATAGGGAGTGCAACAGAGGTCAATTATGATTAAAAAAAAATCTAATTATTACCTCATCAACTATCACCCACTCCTGGTTTTGGATTACAAATTATGATATACATATCTACTGCCCATCTTTGTTCAACCTTTTTTTAGAGAGGAAAAAGACAGGAGACCTGGTGAACACAACAAAGTTTATTAATTAGAAAAATTTGTATCAGTATTTAATAATTGGTAAACATTAACATACAACAGGACATTTAAACAACATTGTCCTGCCATGAAACCCGTCCAATATCAGACACAAAATAGGTCTCAAATTGGTCCCGCATAAGACCAACGGCTGCAGTTGACCGCATCGGGTGATGCTGAAAATCTGGCAATGGGTGTGAAACTGGTTCATCAAGTTCAATGTGGGGTCGCTCCTTAGCCATTATATAATTGTGTAGAACCACACAGGCTTTGACCACCTCGTCCACAGTTTCCACTTTTAGATTGATGGCTGTTGCAAGAATGCGCCATTTAGCAACCAGAATGCCAAAGCTGCATTCTACGGTTCTTCTGGCCCTGGTCAGTCTGTAGTTGTATATTCTGCGTGTGTGGTCCAAGTCCCTACTAGAATAGGGCTTCAGGAGATTTTCACACATCTGGAAGGCCTCATCCCCAACCATAACAAATGGCAGCGGTGGGCCTTGAGTGTTGGGGAGAGGCTGTGGAGGGGGAAAATTAAAATTGTTGCCATATACCCGACGGCCCATATCCGAGCTCTTGAATGTCTGGGAATCATTGCCACGGCCAAAAGCTCCAATGTCCACGGCGATGAAGCGACACTCCGCATCCGCTATTGCCATGAGCACTACCGAAAAATATTTTTTATAATTAAAAAACTCAGATCCGGTTCTGGCAGGTTTAACAATGCGGATGTGCTTCCCGTCCACCGCCCCTAAACAGTTTGGAAAATCACACACGTTCAAAAATGTTTTTGATATTTCCCGCCACATGTCCACGGTGGGTACGGGTATAAACTCCTCACGGAGTACATTCCATAACGCACGACAGGTGTCCACAACAATTCCGGACAGGGTTGAGATTCCAAGGCGGTATTGGAAGTGCAGGGAAGATAAACTCTCTCCTGTGGCCAGAAATCTAGAAGAAAAGGAAACAAAAACAAAAATTAAAATCTGCTCTTAATGGTGTTTTTAAATAAGAAAAAGGTAAAAAAAAAAAACCCAAAATACATGTCATAACCAAAAATTTGGACTGTCATTGGTTTAGTTTTGGAACGTACCGTAATGTCACTAACAGACGTTCCTCGGGTGGAATTGCTCTACGGAGCCGTGTGTCCTGTCGCCGTATGGAACCTTTTACACGAGACAGTAAATCCCGGAAAGAATCCTGAGACATTCTGGTGTAATCCTGGAATTTCTCCGGGTTGGCATTCAGCTCCGCATAGAGCGTGTGATATGCTCCACGGGTCTCACGCACTTCAATGATGGGGTGCCTCCAAAAACGCCGACGCTGTCTCCTTCTCCATCTTTGGCGGTTTCGGTCTTGCTCCCAAGCAAAAACACAGGCAAGGAAAATCTTGAAGCTGAACTCCAGTTTGAAATAAAAGTTCGCCATTGAAAGATCCATCATGACACCGTAAACAGTAGCAAGCTCTGAAAATTTCTGTTCCCCTAGGGTCTATATATTGATTGCCAATCATGTACGCCCTCTCTGTTCCCATTGGTTGTGTCTGGTAACCTTTTTTTTTTATTTATTTATTTTTTTTAAATCCCCAAAAAAACGCAAACGCATGCAAAAACGCATGTAAACGCTGCGTTTTTTGACGCACGCGTTAAACGCGTGCGTCAAAAAAACGCAGCGTTTACACGCGTCTACATGCGTTTTTGTACCATGCGTTTTTTTTAAAAAACGCATGCGTTCAAAAACGCAAGTGTGAAACCAGCCTTAGACTACTTTGTATGTAACGTGTACACAAAAAATAATATATATTGCAACCACTCATAAGTAGGCATAACATGAAGCCTCTGGACCCCAATGGAAAAGCCATACTAGGCCCCCCACGTTTCATTTGCATAGTCACATATACAGCATACATTTGGCATTAGCTACAAATCTTGAATTCATGTTCACGCGCTATGTTACTGCATTGTGATGCAGGGCTTTAAGGACTCTGCTAATGCAAACTTATTATTACTGGCTCACTATGATAATCACAAGTCCTTCTGAAAACTCATTAAATGTCATGTGTAATCTCCACAAGTTCCTTCCTCCTCAGCATTAATGCACTCTACAGACTTCCCTGCCCGGTTTCATAAGCTGTCCAGAGGCATTACATGTTTGGCCTGTCAAGACTCTACTTGTCTAGTGATCATTTCAATAGGTGTACTGAACTTTCAGGATTTTATCTTCCTAAGTTTAAATGTAAACTGCACGGTTCTACAAAATAATATGCCATACAAAGCAACCAGTGATAAAATACATACTACATAGCTACAAACATAGTTCAGTAGAAAAAGCGAAATGTGCATCAAGGCAACCCAGAGGAAAGAAGAGGATGATGAATGGTATATTTTAGACTCTTTTTACTTATCCAAACAATGGCAAAACAAATAAAACATAAGGTATAAGGAAATCAGCCAGAAAGAGAAAAGTTAAATTCCTTATCACAGGCATTGAACAGACCGGTTCAAGTACATACAAGAACTCTATACAAAAGCATTTTTTGTCCTAAGATACCTCTGTAAACCGATGTGACCAGATCCTGTGATGACTATGCCGCAGATAGTACAAATGGAAAAAAATAGAGATGAATGAATTGATCTGATGCAAATCAAATTAAAGTTGAGTGTTATCAAATTTCCAGTTCCCTGCCTTGCAGTTATCACATCACATAGTATTGTGCAACCAAGTTGGATGGACTACCATAGTGTGAATAAAAGTTGAAGCAGGGAATACAGCAGCCATTTATGGATGATTTAGGATAGTGAGTGGATATCTGAGCTCACAGCTCAGGAATAGAAATGACAAGATAAAGCCCTAAAACTTTGGACAAATATAACTGACTCTAATATGTTGTAGACTACATCACTGAAGAAGATGAATGTAGTAGTCTGTGAATAATACAAAGATTCAATTGATAATAGAGAGCAGAAGAGCCAACAACAGCAATGCCAGACTCAGTGTGATTCATCAGTGATGGTGGAGCTGGCATTTATCCTGATACATTTGAATTGTAATCACACATCTTTCTTCATACTTAATCCACTTGAAAGCAACAGCAAGCCACAGCTAGTCTGAAATAGTGTGTTTACTGATCATCACCTGTATTGAGGTTTTTCATTTTTCATGCAATCCTTTTTGTGAAGGGGGATAATTGTTTTTTATCTAAATATGAAAGAAAATTCCCCGCAAAGCAGAAATTTAACTGTGACTTTCTATCCCACAAAGTGAGCATGTCACAAACATTTTTTTATTTGCACATTTGTTTAAAGAGGTTGTCCACTACTTTTCATGGATGACCTATCCTTAGGATCGACTGGGGTTTGTCCAGGAGTCCTCACTTGTGGTGCTGGCCGGCTTCTGATAGTAGCCATCGCTGGGTACTACACATCTGCCTCCTATTGATTTAAATAGGAGGTGAATGTGTAGTATCATGACTCGGTCACTACCAGAACGTGAAGCAGCTCCTCAAGTGAGAAATTCCGTCCAGCTGGAGCAGCCGCTGACAACGATATCAGCTGATCGGCAGAAGTGCCGGGTGTCGGACCCCAGCCAGTCAGACAATGATGACCTATCCTGAGGATAGGTAATCAATAGTGATGAACGAACCCAAGGAAGTTCAGATTAGGAAGGTTCAGCTGAACTTCAGTTAAAAGTTCTGGTTGGGTCCCAACTTGACCCTGAATCCAAACCCAGTACAAGTCAATGGGAACCCAAACTTTGGTGCTGTAAAATGACTGTAAAATGGTCACAGTAAGAGCTAGGAGCTCTAAGAATAAGCAAAATGGGGGTAAGAGCAGGAAAATTGCCCTGCAAACAAATGTGGATAGAAAAATGACTTAAATTCCTTAAATTAGTTAGTAAACCGCTCCTGGCACATTAACCCCTGGAACACTGTGATAAAACATGATCGCAGCGTTGCGCTGGCACAGGGAAGCATTGCACAGGGAGGGGGCTTCCCTGAGACCCTCGGAGCAACGCGATGTGATCACGCTGCTCCGAGGGTCTCCTACCTCCTCCCTGCAGGGCCCGGATCCAAAATGGCTGCGGGGATCCTTCCGGGTCCTGCAAGGATGTGGCTTGCAAGAGCCTGCTCAAAGCAGGTGCCAGCAAGCCTCCCTGCAGTGCCTGTCAGATGGCTGATCTGACATAGTGCACTGCAAAGTGTCAGATCAGCGATCTGATAATATATAGTGATGTCCCCCCGAGACAAAGTAAACAAGTAAAAAAAACATATTTATGTGTAAAAAAAAATCCTAAATAAAGAAAAATATTTATATATATTGTTCCAATAAATACATTTCTTTATCTAAATAAAAAAAACAATAAAAGCACATATATTTAGTATCGCCGGGTCCGTAACGACCCGACCTATAAAACTGTCCCACTAGTTAATCCCTTCAGTGAACACAAAATGTGGAATAATATGCGATCAAAAAGAGGGATTTAAAAAAACATGGTACCGCTGAAAACGTCATCTTGTCACGCAAAAAACGAGCCACCATACAGCGTCATCAGCGAAGAAATAAAAAAGTTATAGTCCTCAGAATAAAGCGATGCAAAAATAATTATTTTTTATATAAAATAGTTTATATTGTATAAAAGCGCCAAAACATTAAAAAAGATATAGATGAGGTATCGCTGTAATCGTACTGACCCGAAAAATAGAACTGCTTTATCAATTTTACGAAACGCCGAAGGATATTAATGCCCCCCCCCCCCCCAAAGTAATTCATGAATTGCTGGTTTTTGGTCATTCTGCCTCACAAAAATCGGAATAAAAGACGATCAAAAAAGTCACGTACTTGAAAATGGTACCAATAAAAACATCAATTCGTTCTGCAAAAAACAAGACCTCGCATGACTCTGTGGACCAAAATATAGAAAAATTATAGCTCTCAAAATGTGGAGACGCAAAAACAATTTTTTGCAATAAAAAGAGTCTTTTAGTGTGTGACAGCTGCCAATCATAAAAATCCGCTAAAAAACCCATTATAAAAGTAAATCAAACCCCCATTCATCACCCCCTTAGTTAAGGAAAAATAATACAATTAAAAAAATGTATTTGTTTCTATTTTCCCATTAGGGTTAGGGTTGGGGCTAAAGTTAGGGTTAGGGTTGGGGCTAAATTTAGGGTTAGGGTTGGGGCTAAAGTTAGGGATGGGGCTAAAGTTAGGGATGGGGCTAAAGTTAGGGATAGGGGTTGGATTACATTTACGGTTGGGATTAGAGTTAGGGGTGGGTCAGGGTTAGGGTGTGGTTAGGATTATGGCTGGGATTAGGGTTAGGGGTGTGGTTAAGGTTGGCTTTAGGGTTAGGAGTGTGTTGGGGTTAGGGGTATGGTTGGGATTAGGGTTAGGGGCTTGTTCGAGTTAGGGGTGTGGTTAGGGTTATGGTTAGGGTTGGGATTAGGGTTAGAAATGTGTTTGGGTTAGGGTTTCAGTTAGAATTGGTGGGTTTCCACTGTTAAGGCACATCAGGGGCTCTCCGAATGTGACATGGCGTCCGATCTCAATTCCAGACAATTTTGCATTGAAAAGTCAAACGGTGCTCCTTTCCTTCCAAGCTCTGCCATGCGCCCAAACAGTGGTTTACCCCCATATATGGGGTATCAGCGTACTCAGAACAAATTGCACAACAACTTTTGGCATCCAATTTCTTTTGTTACCCTTGGGAAAATAAAAATTTGGGGCAAAAAGATCATTTTTGTGAAAAAATATGATTTTTTATTTTTACGGCTCTACATTATAAACTTCTGTGAAGCACTTGGTGGGTGTTAGGTGTCAAGTTCCCGCTTCTGCACAGGGCGAATCTTGAACCATCTCCGCTGTGGTCTCCCATTCTTCTCCAGCCGCAGTGGAGTCTGCTCAGTGGAGACGTCGGTCCCAGCATCTAGCTCAGGCTAATACTGGATGACTGGTTACTACTGCCCTTCCAGGCTCTGTTCTGTAGCCAGCAATGTTCAGCAGCGAGCAGGTCTTTCTGGGACTAAGTCCAGGTTTTCCCTTTCTGAGCATGCCCATGGGATGACCTCCCATTGGAGGTCGGGGGTCACATGCTCAGATATTGTAGCAGATCCCATTGGTCCTTTATTGGAAGGTCCTGAAGGTGCTAAACTTCTGTGGCAGCTTCCCATTAGTCCTTTATTGGAAGGTCCTGAACGTGCTGCAGCTATATAAGCTTCGCATGACCACACGGCCATTGCTAGTATACAATTGTTATCGTGTGTGTGTTGATGAGTGCAAGTCGTTCCTTAAAAAACCCATCCCTTGTGTATGACTGTTCGCGTAAGGTGTATGGCTGCAATCTAGCGCCCGGCTGAACTCACAGCTTTAACGCACGAAACAGCGTCTAACTGCTGTGACCGCCAGTGCAGCGCTGTGCGCTATTAGAGCGCTTACCTTACCCAAGTCTGGGTGGTTTGTGGCGTCCGCTAGCGTGGCACAGCATGCACTTCTGTGCATATTAGTTACTCTGATACCCCAATTGTGGTGTCGATCACAAGAGGTGTACACTAACTCTAATCCTGTGTCCTGGGATAGAGTTATGTGGTTCCTTGCTTGCGCTCTCTGTGCGGTACCGCGACCCTGTGACTTAACAGGGATCGCTTTCTTCATACAGGGTGAAGTTAACCCATGTGTGTATCCTCATTGTACCACCATACAGTCCGTCATTACTTAGCAGCAGGTTCCATCCCTGCACGGTGGACCCCGGGCTGCGAACGCACCTTATTGTATCTATTTAATTATTTGGTGCGTTCCGCTAGCCCTAACAGTGGGTCAAAGTGTTCACCACACATCTAGATAAGTTCCTTAGGGGGTCTACTTTCCAAAATGGTGTCACTTGTGGAGGGTTTCAATGTTTAGGCACATCAGGGGCTCTCCAAACGCGACATGGCGTCCTATCTCAATTCCAGTCAATTTTGCATTGAAAAGTCAAATGGCGCTCCTTCCCTTCTGAGCTCTGCCATGCGCCCAAACAGTGGTTTACCCCCACGTATGGGGTATCAGTGTACTCAAGACAACTTGCACAACAACGTTTGGGGTCCAATTTCTCCTTTTACCTTTGGTAAAATAAAACAAATTGGAGCTGAAATACATTTTTTTTTAAGAAAAGTTAAATATTATTTTTTTGTTAAACATTCCAAAAATTCCTGTGAAACACCTGAAGGGTTAATAAACTTCTTGAATGTGGTTTTGAGCACCATGATGGGTGCAGTTTTTAGAATGGTGTCACACTTGGGTATTTTCCATCATATAGACACCTCAAAGCGACTTCAAATGTGATGTGGTCCCAAAAAAGAAATGGTGTTGTAAAAATGAGAAATTTCTGGTCAAATTTTAAGTCTTATAACTCCATAACAGAAAAAAAATGTGGGTTCCAAAATAGTGCTGATGTACAGTGGACATGTTAGCAATGTTACTTATTAAGTATTTTGTGTGATATATCTCTGTGATTTCAGGGTATAAAAATTCAAATTTGGAAAAGTGCGAAATTTTCAAAATTTTTGCCAAATTTCCATTTTTTTCACAAATAAACACAGGTAATATCAAAGAAATTTTACCACTGTCATGAAGTACAGTATGTCACGAGAAAACCAAGTCAGAATCATCAGGATCCGTTGAAGCGTTCCAGAGTTATAAACTCATAAATGGACAGTGCTCAGAATTGTAAAAAATTGGCCCGGTCAATAATGTGCAAACTACCCTTGGAGTAAAAGGGGTTAAGAAGTGAAATGGTTCATCTGCACATGCCTCACCAATACAGCAGCCTATTGCTGGTGCTTGCTTTTTGGACATGTGCCTAACTAGCATTTATTTTTAATTTTGGGAGGGGTCATCAATTTTGATAAAAAATAGGAAAAAATGTAGACATTTATCTGTGTATGTGTGTTGTAGCACACCTGTTTACTAGTCTAATTTGAAAACTGGCGCAGAGAGGCCAAGGAAGTGTTTCCTAGTAGGCCAATTGTGTCTGACTCCAAAGGGGGATATTCTAAAACAACCTTTTATTTCTAAAAATTGGTGTCATTGCCTGTTGTTGTTAAGTCTATGTTCTTCACATAAATCCAGATCTTTCTCTACAAATGAATTTTTCATTTTTTTCTCCTCCTTTATCTTTAGGATGTACATTATGGTGTTTGCAGATTATTAGATATTTCTTTTTAACCATAACACAGTGCTACTTTACTATGCTGACTATACTCTAATAATATAATTTTCTTATTTGTCCCTTATGCAGTCTATTTGCAGCCTCTCAAATATTTTTTACGCTAGATGTTTGGGCTTACAGTTCTATGGTTATTTCGCTATACTTGTCTAATAATAGTACTGAAAATGGTATAATTAATACCCTGTCCACTAATTCCTGCATGGTACCAAAAATGTCACAGAGCCATGCCAATGCCAAAGTTCCACAGAGCTGGAACAGCAATGCAGGTGCAGCATACTATGTTCTACAAGACTTGTTGCTATGTATATTTACAGATTTGGATGTGGTATTAAAGGGAACCTGTCACCCCCCCCCCCCCCTGGCATTTGTAACTAAAAGAGCCACCTTGTGCAGCACTAATGCTGCATTCTGACAAGGTGACTCTTTTAGTTCGGGTCCCTGGCACTGCTGCGATAATCGCTTTTGAAATTTGTCCCTCATACCTGTGAAATCGTCTGGGGGCAGGTCTTTCCTCCTAATCCAGATGCCTCACATCCATCACTCATGGCCTCTGCGCGCCGGGTGCCGCCTCCTCTTCCTTCAGTAGCATCCCCAGCGCCTGCACTGTAAGATCGAAGGGCAGCTCAACTGCGCATGCCCGAAAAAAAAATAGCAGCGCAAGTGCTGGGGACGCTACTGAAGGAAGAGGAGGCGGCGCCCGGGTGCACAATCTGGCTCTATTAGTTACAAATGCCAGGGGGGTGACAGGTTCCCTTTAAATACCTGTGTGTATAATGGTCTTCTGAAACTTTGATTTCTATTGGTTTTCCTTTAAAGGGGCCATTGATATCAGGTAGAAATTGGACCACCAGCCATCTAATTCTAATAATAGACCATAGATAGCAAAGTCTTGAAGACAGTTTTAAATATAGAAATTACAGTATTTAATTCAAAGTCAAGTTGTGAAATTGAACATCATAACTAGTTAGCAATTTTGTTGTAATTGAAGCAGTAAGCCTGAGTGCCAACACCTGGAAATATCTTTCCAGAAACTTTTCCAAAAATCTCTTCTTCCATTTTGAACCTGTATTTAGTTTTTGCTTTGTATTTAGGAGCCAGGAATTAAAAAAAAATTATATTTAAAGTGTACTGCTAATGATTCGCTTAAGATATGCACTTCATTATGTACGTAAAATTTTGTGCCCTGTAATTAAAACAGAAGTGTTCTGTGTCTCTTATTAGCTTCATTCACTTGCAGAATGCACACTCAAATCATATTAATGTAAGGCATACTAAAAAGGAAGAGAATCTCTGACTCAACATACAGTGCCTTGCGAAAGTATTTGGCCCCCTGCAACTTTTCAACCTTTTCCCACATATCATGCTTCAAACATAAATGTCACAGATCCCTTCTCCGTGGTGTCACTTATTCATCACGTGCCTGCTCTCACACATGACTTGGGGTTGTGCCTGCAAGGGTTAATCTATCTCCCCACTCTCAGTCCAGCAATCAACCTCTGTCCTATGCTGTAATGGGAGCATAAATCACACACCAACCCAGGCCACACACCTGCTCATACACGCTGCCACCACTCATCGAATACACGGGCGATGAGTCCCAGAAATAAATAATAAAAATATGTTTATCACTCATAAGGCTCGCACACCTCTAGGCTATGGATTCTTTAGAACATTCAAGGTTCAACTTATTAAAGTTTTATACTTTAATAGCAAAAGGTTCAATGCTTACAATAAGAAAAAGGTATAAAAATATGATAATAAAAAGACACACAACTTATCCAAACAATGTCAAAATAAACAGGATAAACTTACAGAAATCATCTAACTGGTAGTCTGCTTTCTGCTCCCTGAGGGGGTGAATATAGATTGGATCACAGCAGCTTCTCAGGCTGCCCTCACATGTGAACACAATTCTCTGTCTGCAGCCTAAATTTATAACTTTGGTCTGAGGTCAGGTTTCTAGACGGCCCCTCAAGCCAATATCATAACTGCTGCCTGTTTGATTGGGCCACGGCCGCGCTACTAATGAATATATATTATTTTCCTCTGGATACACTTGTGAGATGGTTCCCAGGAATAGCTAACCCTCAAGCAATTAACATCTCCCCTCCAATCACTAGGAGGTGTCAAGTTTTTCTTTGTTCTTGGCTCTAGCTAGGCCTCCTGGTGAGATCTGGAGACAGAGGTCTTACTTGACCCAAGGAAGTACCTATTAACACCTAGGTGTGAATTGCCTTCAGGACAGATGCTACATTATCACTAGTCACACATATAATCCTAGACAGATGTCCCTACACACATATAGATATAAATATATAATATATATACACATATTTCACCACAATTCGCTTAAGCTATGCACTTCATTATGTAAGTAAAATTTTGTGCCCTGTAATTAAAACAGAAGTGTTCTGTGTCTCTTATTAGCTTCATTCACTTGCAGGATGCACACTCAAATCATATTAATGTAAGGCATACTAAAAAGGAAGAGGATCTTTGACTCAACATACAGTGCCTTGCGAAAGTATTCGGCCCCCTGCAACTTTTCAACCTTTTCCCACATATCATGCTTCAAACATAAAGATGCCAAATGTAAATTTTTGGTGAAGAATCAAAAACAAGTGGAACACAATTGTGAAGTTGAGCGAAATTTATTGCTTATTTTAAATTTTTGTGGAAATTCAAAACCTGAAAAGTGGGGCATGCAATATTATTCGGCCCCTTTACTTTCAGTGCAGCAAACTCAATCTAAAAGTTCATTGTGGATCTCTGAATGATCCAATGTTGTCCTAAATGCCTAATGATGATAAATATAATCCACCTGTGCGTAATTAAGTCTCCGTATAAATGCAACTGCACTGTGATAGTCTCAGGGTTCTGTTTGAAGCACAGAGAGCATCATGAAGACCAAGGAACACAACAGGCAGGTCCGTGATACTGTTGTGGAGAAGTTTAAAGCTGGATTTGGATACAAAATGATTTAGAAAACTATAAACATCCCAAGGAGCATCGTGCAAGCGATCCTATTGAAATTGAAAGGGTATCACACCACTGCAAATCTACCAAGACCTGGCCGTCCCTCTAAACTTTCATCTCAAACAAGGAGAAGACTGATCAGAGATGCAGCCAAGAGGCCCATGATCACTCTGGATGAACTGCAAGGATCTACAGCTGAGGTGGGACAGTCTGTCCATAGGATAACAATCAGTCCTGCACTGCACAAATCTGGCCTTTAGAGAAGAGTGGCAGGAAGAAAGCCATTTCTCAAAGATATCTATAAAAAGTGTTGTTTAAAGTTTGCAACAAGCCACCTGGGAGACACACCAAACATGTGGAAGAAGGTGCTCTGGTCAAATGAAACCGAATTCGAACTTTTTGCCAACAATGCCAAACGATATGTTTGCCGTAAAGGCAACACAGCTCATCACCCTGAACACACCATCCCCACTGTCAAACATGGTGGTGGCAGCATCATGGTTTGGGCCTGCTTTTCTTCAGCAGAGACAGGGAAGATGGTTAAAATTGATGGGAAGATGGATGGAGCCAAATACAGGACCTTTCTTGAAGAAAACCTGTTGGAGTCTTCAAAAGACCTGAGTCTGGGACGGAGATTTGTCTTCCAACAAGACAATGATCCCAAACATAAAGCAAAATCTACAATTTAATGGTTCACAAATAAATGTTTCCAGGTGTTAGGATAGCCATGTCAAAGTCCAGACCTCAATCCAATCAAGAATCTGTGGAAACAGCTGAAAACTGCTGTTCATAAATGATCTCCATCAAACCTCACTGAGTTCGAGCTGTTTGCCAAGGAAGAATGGGCAAGAATTTCAGTCTCTCGATATACAAAACTGATAGACACATACCCCAAGTGACTTGCAGCTGTAATTGCAGCAAAAGGTGGCGCAACAAAGTATTAAGTTAAAGGGGCCAAATAATATTGCACGCCCCACTTTTCAGGTTTTGAATTTCCACAAAAATTTAAAATAAGCAATAAATTTCGTTCAACTTCACAATTGTGTTCCACTTGTTGTTGATTCTTCACCAAAAATTTACTTTTTGTATCTTTTTGTTTGAAGCATGATATGTGGGAAAAGGTTGAAAAGTTCCAGGGGGCCGAATACTTTCGCAAGGCACTCTAAATGTGTGATTTTTTTAGATTGATGTAAATGATATTGTTCTCCTGAGTTTGTTGTTGTTTTTCTCTTTTGTTCCTGTACCTCTTCATTCCTAAGAGATTACCTCATCTTTCCTGTATGTAAACATATTCTTTTCAGCCAAATTTGACATGGTCCTCAAGAAGGACAACTTGGAGAGGCACAAGAACAAAAGAAAAACAATCCCAGTTTCAAAAGAACTGTATCATTTGCACAATGGAAACATTTATAATAACATTGAAAAGTTTGGACAAACCTGTTCATGCAATGGTTTTCCTTGCTCTTATTAGATTGTTCATTCAGACCAAAGGTTGCAAAACCACAAAAGATCATATATGGAAACAAGCCATAAAGAAACACGTGTGAAAGAAACCAAAATGTGTGTTAAAACCTTAGATTCCTCAAAGTACCTTCATTTTATTCAGATGGCAGCTTTAAACTCCTTTGCATTCTGACAAGTAGCTTCATCAAGTCAACATCTGGAATGGCTTCAAACTAACAAGTTAGCCTCACTAAAAATTAAATTGTCGAATCACCACCATTTGGAGTGTGTGGAATCATCAGGTACATTTTCCAGAGACAGTGTTGCTGCACAGTTCTACACAATGCCGTGTGCTATTCCACTACTGTGCTAAACCAAAATATGCCAAGAACCACTCAACTAAGAAAAGAGAAAGGATAATTCATCATTACTTTATGACACGAAGTAAAATCAATCCATAAAATTGCTATAGCTTTGAAGGTATCTTCAAGTGCAATCATGAAAGCCATCAATTGCTATGATGAAACTGGCTCTCATGAGGACTACCACATGAAAGGACGACCAAGAATTTACTCTCCCGTTCAGGATAAGTTCATAAGACATGCCAGCATCAAAAACAGCAAATGTGAGAAGCAGGCCTTTATGACGGAATTGCTGCAAATAAGCCACTACTAAGGATCACAAACAAGAAGAGACTTTTTGCGCCAGGCAACACAAGGACTGAACATTAGATTGATGGAAATTTGTACTATGGTTTGATGAGTAAAAATTAGAATTTTTTTTGTGCCAACAGTCATGTTTGGGAGGTGCAGAGCAGATGGTTTCTACATTTGTGGTGCCCACCGTGAAGCATGGAGGAAGAGGTGTGATGGTGCGGAGGTGCTTTGCTGGACAATGTTGATGATTTATGTCAAATTCATGCCACAGTTACCCAGTATGACTACAACAGCATTCTGCAAAAACATATCATCCCATCTTGTTTGCACTTAGTGGGAGCATCATTTGTCTTATAACAGGACAATTAACTAAAACACACCTCTAGACTACGTAAGGAATATGTGACCACAATGATTTAACATCAGCCTATTTGAGATGATTTTTTGAACAATAAATTTTTATTGAAAGTTTACATTTTACAAATAAGGTGATAAAAAATCTCAATACAGAGCTGTATTTGCAATATGCATAAAAGAGCATGTAAACGGTTAACAAACAAACAGATGAACTAACTACATGGTAGGAGGCAAGGGAGGGGAGGAGGGAAGCCCGAGGAGGGGGGTATATTGTGTCCAGTTATCATTAATGATTCAATCAGAATCAGGCGGATCAGGGTTGGTTAGATGAAGTACAGGTGTGGCAAAGGGGGTGTGGTTGGCGTACTCCGCCCAGGGAAGCCATATTTCCTCAAATTTACCGACTTTATCTGTAAGTATGGCAGATAATTTTTCGTTGATCATATACCAAGAAAGGTGTGTTTTAACCGCAGATAAATCTAGATTTGTTTTTTTCCATGCCAAAGCTATGGTATGTTTGGCTGCCAGGAATATGAATGCAATGAGGGCTTGAGTGTGTTTAGGGATGTTGGGGATGCGTTTGTTGAGTAAGGCCTCTCCAAGGTTTTTATTAAGGTTTATATTTGTTATAGAGGAAACCAAATGGTAGATTCTGATCCAACATCTATGTGCAATCGGGCATAACCACCATATATGGAACATATCTCCTGCGGAGTTGCACCCTCTAAAACAATTTGGAGGGTAGTTGGCGACTGCCTTAGCCACTCTGGCTGGGGTCAGGTACCATCGGGTTAACACCTTATAGTTAGTTTCCAGCATAAGGGTATTTAATATTCCTCCAGTAGAGGAGGACCAAATTTTGGACCACTCCGAGTCAGTCAAGGTGGAACCAATGTCGGACTCCCAGCGAGAAGTGTATTTTAAGCAGCGCCTATGAGAGAAGGAGTTGATATGTGAGTAGAGGAGAGATATAGTACCTGGAGCATGTGGATTTTGACGGCATTTTTGTTCAAAAGGGAGTAAAGGAGTAGGGAGGGGTAGAATTTTTTAGTAATGAGTTGACAAAGTTTTTAAGTTGTAGGTAGCGAAATACCTCTCCAGGATGGAGATGATATTTTTCACTCAGGACCGAGAATGGAATAATCCCATCAACGTTGAAAAGATGGTGGACTCTGGTTATCCCTGCAGCGACCCATAAATGAAAGTTCCTAAGGGATTCCATGCCTGGGGGAAACTGAACATTGCCCCAAAGGTGGGTGAGGGGTAAAAATAGTGACATTAGCTGCGAGGAATATTTCAACGAGTCCCAAATCCTAAGAGAGTGCGTTATAATGGGATTCGAGATGTGTTTACGCTAGGCTGGGAGAATCCATAGTAATTTGTCGAGGGTACCTGAGTAAAATTCAGGGGCCACTAGAGATAGCCACAGTGGAGGTTCGGAGTAGGCATGATATAGGGTCAGTTGACCCAATTGGGCTGCACGGTAATATTTTGAAAGATTGGGAACTCCCAAGCCTCCTTTCAAATGGTGTCGGTAGAGGGTAGCTCTATTAACCCTGGGGAGGCCTCCTCTCCAAATAAAAGCATCCACTAATCGTTATTTTGAGGAAGTGTGAAGGGACAGGGACTGGCAAGACATGAAATAAGTAAAGTAATTTGGGAAGAATGGTCATCTTTAGTGCACATACACGGCCGAGCCAGGAGAGATGTAGCTTCTCCCATGACTGAAGTAGTAGACAGAGTTTGCGGAGCATGTGAGGATAATTAGCTGCATAAAGGGAGTCTAAACTGGCAGTCAGTTTCACCCCTAGGTAGTCAAGGTGGTTAGTGGCCCATTGAAACGGAAAGTTGTGTTGGAGTTGTGAAACAATAGGTGAAGGGAGGGATACAGTTAGGTCCATATATATTTGGACAGAGACAACATTTTTCTAATTTTGGTTATAGACATTACCACAATGAATTTTAAACAAAACAATTCAGATGCAGTTGAAGTTCAGACTTTCAGCTTTCATTTGAGGGTATCCACATTAAAATTGGGTGAAGGGTATAGGAGTTTCAGCTCCTTAACATGTGCCACCCTGTTTTTAAAAGGACCAAAAGTAATTGGACAGATTCAATAATTTTAAATAAAATGTTCATTTTTAGTAGTTGGTTGAAAACCCTTTGTTGGCAATGACTGCCTGAAGTCTTGAACTCATGGACATCACCAGACGCTGTGTTTCCTCCTTTTTTATGCTTTTCCAGGCCTTCAATACGGTGGTTTTCAGTTGCTGTTTGTTTGTGGGCCTTTCTGTCTGAAGTTGAGTCCTTAACAAGTGAAATGCATGCTCAATTGGGTTGAGATCAGATGACTGACTTGGCCATTCAAAAATATTCCACTTCTTTGCTTTAATACACTCCTGGGTTGCTTTGGCTTTATGTTTTGGGTCATTGTCCATCTGTAGTATGAAATGACGACCAATCAGTTAGGCTGCATTTGGCTGAATCTGAGCACACAGTATGGCTCTGAATACCTCAGAATTAATTCGGCTGCTTTTGTCCTGTGTCACATCATCAATAAACACTAGTGACCCAGTGCCACTGGCAGCCATGCATGCCCAAGCCATCACACTGCCTCTGCCGTATTTTACAGATGATGTGGTATGCTTTGGATCATGAGCTGTACCACGCCTTTGCCATACTTTTCTCTATCCATCATTTTAGTAGAGGTTGATCTTGGCTTCATCTGTCCAAAGAATGCTCTTCCAGAACTGTGCTGGCTTTTTTAGATGCTTTTTAGCAACGTCCAGTCTAGCCTTTTTATTCTTGATGCTTATGAGTGGCTTGCACCGTGCAGTGAACCCTCTGTATTTACTTTCATGCAGTCTTCTCTTTATGGTAGATTTGGATATTGATACGCCTACCTCCTGGAGAGTGTTGGTCACTTGGTTGGCTGTTGTGAAGGGGTTTCTCTTCACCATGGAGATTATTCTGCGATCATCCACCACTGTTGTCTTCCGTGGGCGCCCAGGTCTTTTTGCATTGATGAGTTCACCAGTGCTTTCTTTCTTTCTCAGGATGTACCAAACTGTAGATTTTTCCACTCCTAATATTGTAGCAATTTCTTGGAAGGGTTTTTTCTGTTTTCGCAGCGTAAGGATGGTTTGTTTCACCTGCATGGAGAGCTCCTTTGACCGCATGTTTACTTCACAGCAAAACCTTCCAAATGCAAGCACCACACCTCAAATCAACTCAAGGCCTTTAATCTGCTTAATTGAGAATGACATAGCGAAGGGATTGCCCACACCTGTCCATGAAATAGCCTTGGAGTCAATTGTCCAATTACTTTTGGTCCCTTTAAAAGCAGGGTGGCACATGTTAAGGATCTGAAACTCATAAACCCTTCATCCAATTTTAATGTGGATACCCTCAAATGAAAGCTGAAAGTCTGATCTTCAACTGCATCTGAATTGTTTTGTTTAAAATTCATTGCGGTAATGTCTATAACCAAAATTAGAAAAATGTTGTCTCTGTCCAAATATATATGGACCTAACTGTATATTCATGGCATAAGATTTAGCCTATTTGAGATATTTGAGATGAGTTTTATAGCAGAGCGAAGACAAACCAGCCAACAAGTGCTCAGCTCCTCTGGGAACTCCTTTTAGACTGAATACTTGATGAAGCTGCAGGAGAGAATGTCAAGGGTGTGTAAAGCAGTCATCATGGCTTGTTTCAGATGTTTCTTTACTCCTTGGTTCCATATCTGTTCCTTCATTGCTTTGCTACCTTCAGTCTGAATCTACAATGCGCACATCCCAATAACAATAAGGAAAACCATTGCATGAACAGATCTGACCAATCTTTTCACTGGTATTGTACATAAATCAATGTTGCACAACCATTCAAGGTCAGTAAAGCAGATTTGTTTTACCCCATAACATCTAGCTGTGTTCTGCTAAAATAGGCAGTCACTTCTAGATATTGTTAAATGTGTAACGTATAGTTTTACGATACTGAAACCAATGCACTAGTATCTGGTAATTTAATATCCCCTCTTTGAACATGGTGAAATCTAATTTAACAAGGGATAAAAAGATAAAATGGTCTTCCTCACAACAATGTAATTATCAATCAAAGGCCAAAGGTCTATTTACATCATAAAAATGCCATCTATGGTTTGCAAGGAAATACAGCTATGACATTCTATGTATCTAAAAGGAGCGGAGAGTTCTGACCTTTGACCTTTCCAAATTCTGCAAGGGATTTATTGAACATATTTGCATTTAAATGAGATGACTTGGGCTTTGTTAATTAAAACAGCTACAGCTGTTCCCGCAGAGTTAACCCTTTATGTTCACCCTTTACTGCGATGGAGCTTTGCCAGGATGGGTTTTGTATGTAGGGTGTCATGAGGTGAAATAGGAGAAACTTAAAATTAAGTTGGAATTAACCTTGCATAAATCCCTTTATAAGTTCATAGTAACTAAGATATGGAATCCCAGCGTCATTGGCCAGTTCTGGAAATGCATTACTTAATTAAGAGACGTAGAAAAAGGGGTTTGTAGACTAAGCTTCTTTTTTTCCTTTTTTTTCAGATCTGGTCAGTGAAAGATGGACATTTCAAAATCTGCCCAACAAGAAATGGAAGTGCCCCCGATTAGCCAAAGCCAGGAAGTAAAAGCTCCGAACTCAGGTTATGAGGACACATTGTCTTTTCCTCCAGCAGATGACAGAACTATGGGCAATTCAGTGGACCAGGCTGAAATTCCTGCCCAAAATCAGATCCAAGGCAACCATCAAGTTAACCATCAGGCTCCCTCTGATATCTGGAAGAAAGGAGGCCGCTTGCTGTCTGCACTGCTGGCCATTAATGTTGGTCTGATTGCTTGTGTTCTTGTGAGCAGTGGCACCTTAGAAAAAGTCTCTGTTAAGGACACTGAAGTTCTTGCTTTTTTGGTCATTCTGATGCTGCTCTCCACCTTCTGGATGATATTCCAATTTTATTTCTCATGTCGGAAAAATGCAGTACTCTACAAAGACTCACATGCGGGCCCTGTCTGGTTAAGAGGTAATGTGAGAATAAAATCTAAAAATTATTTACAGTAAATGTATAGGATGGAAAATTCCTTTAAGGTTTTTAAAACTTAGCCTAGTCATCAGTCTATTCTTTAAATATCCTCTAGCAGAACAAACAATGATACTAAGAACCAACTAAAGCATAGTTGGTAATAATAACATTAAATGTTACTGCTACATGGTACTACGTCATATGATGGCATACCTCATATTGCAGCGCTGCATTGTATATGGCATCACCTCCATTGAAAAAACTAATGCTCCAGGTCAGGGGCGGACATATCATTGGTGCAACCTATGCAGCTGCACAGGGGACCAAGAGTTAAGGAGGCTCATTTCTATCTCCAAAGTAGGTGAAATTTGCATTTTGATAAGCTACAGGACTGTAAAGGGCCCAATAATGTTCATGCAGAGGGGCCCTTTTTGGTCTGTGTCCGCCAGTGCTCTAGGTTGATAACCTGAAGCATATTCCACAATCATTCTTCTGCTTTATCTGGTGAAATTTATCTATATATGATAACAGTGAAAATCTTTTATTACGTGGCAGGTACTCCAATCAGTGAAAGGAGCCAAAAATCACAGCCATAGGGATCAGCTCCTATCCTCTCCTATATTCCATTTATGGCGAATTTATACTAAGGATCCATATAAAAGTCGTTGACAATCTCTTTGAGGAAAACCATAGGAATATATTAGTATTCAAGGGGTGACTGATTGGTTAGCAGGGTCCCATGAAAATTAGATTAATATGCTGTGAGCGCTGCAACCATTTATTTTCTTGCAATAATACTACAGGGAGAATGAAGTATTGCCATATGCATTAAATTCATTGGACTGTCAATGAAATGCATTAACATGTTGGGTCGTTCATTTTTACTGCACTCCAGTATAGCCAGTTAATAAGGGTCCAGAATTGGGACCCCCCCCCCCCCACTTTAGTAACTCTGAATATTTTAACAATTCAAAAAAAGATATTTAAATCCGGCAACCCCTTTACGCTGGTTTTACTATCACAGAAAGTCATAACGTAAAGCTAGAAGATTCCATCATTTTTGGGGGTTCAAACTCCGAGCACTTTCACCAATGTTTAGAATAAAGGGGACACAGTGCTGTTTAACATTTCAGCGTTTTCAACAAGTTCCTGTATTCAAACGTCATTCACTCAAAAGGACTCCAAAGGCCGATCGTCAAACCAGCATTCAGACAAATACTTGTTCCTAATTATTAGCCTGTAGAAGCATGTCGTCGATCACCAGTAAACGAGAAAACCCAGAAAATAAGTGGTTTCCTCATTCATTGGCTGTTCATGCCAGCATAAAATTTATTATTGGCAGCCCATCACTCCATGTACATAGGCAATGTGGGTCCATGTAAACAACCACTGCACCACTTATATGTAGCCAACCGGTGCTCATTAACTAGCGAAAATCGTCCCATGGGCTTTAGGCTATATTCACACATCCTTGTATATTTTTTATATCCATGTAAAATGTACTATTTTTCTCACGTGTCATTTATCCTGATTCCCTTTTGCATCCATTTGGCATAAGTTTTTTTCTCTCATTCATTTTTAACAATTGAAGCAGTTATAGTGCCTGAGCTTTTACCTATCTATATAATCTTAACAATGTATAGGTGAAAAATGTTGTGACCTGTCCCACCCTGGCTCCTCCCACCCCTAAATTTTTGCACAACTTTCTGGTGTAAAAGCTTTGATAAATCGGCCGCAGTGTCTTCTGATTTTGATCTAACAAATACCGTTAGACTTTAATGGCTGAGTCTGATCCGCAAAGCGGGTGGGAATACAGCATGTTCTAAGTCTCACAGCTGTTTTTAAAATGTATGTATAGATCAATGAAACTCTATGGATCAGTATACAGTCTAATGTGTGAATGTAGCTATAAGGTTTATTTTTAGAACAAGCACTTTAAAATTCAGTGATAACTATGTGATCCATTTGATCTTAAGTTATTTAAAAAATAATTTGTAAAATAGTTGACTCCTTTCAAACTTAAATTACAAAATTATTTTACACCCTATTCAATAAAGGTCATTAATGTCTCTGTTTATTTCCTCCGACAGGTGGCTTGGTGTTCTTTGGGATCTGCAGCCTGGTTCTTGATGTGTTTAAGATTGGATATTATATTAGTTATATTGATTGTGAGTCTCCAATCAAACTCATCCATCCCATGGTGCAGAGCGCATTCATAATCCTTCAGGTAACAACTCCATCTAGATGCAAATGGAATAATGTCTTCCTTGATTTCCGACAATTCTATTTTAGACTTTAATCATTTTAAATTAAGTAATGAACAGTATTCATCTCTGATTTTCAGACATATTTTCTCTGGGTCTCCAGCAAACACTGTGTACAGATTCATACCAACATTTCCAGGTGAGTCAATGAATAGATTCTACAGTGTTGTTTAGAATTTTTATAAATTTCAAATAATGTTCCCCTTTATTGCCTTTTATGAGCTTACCTATGTAACCCGTTAGGGGTTCTTAGCTGGTGCCGTGCCCCTGTATCTGGATGCACTTCATGGTACGGTAGTTTCCCTCTTAGAGATGGTGGAAGGGAGCAGGCAAATAGATGACAGTTCAATAACTTTGCTCACAATGAAGCAATGAGCTTGATGGTTACAAAGTATTGAAGAAGCAGCTTGGTTTCAACCTCTGTAGATATTTTATTATAAACAATGGTGAGCTGTCACTTGCAACACTTTACTGACATAGACTGCAGACACCCTGTTCAGCAGCATTTCCTCCTTTCTGCCACAGCCCCTGTGTAATTGTCAATGCAGTTTTTCACACAATGTGCTGGTCACAGCCTGTTGCTCAGTTCTCCACAGTCAGGTGTTCTTCCCTCTCCATACACAAGCATCAGCCTTCATGTTCCATCTAACTCCCCACTTAGACTGATGCTTGCTATCTAACATGTCTTTTTCTGCTGCTAAACAGCTCTCTTCTGTCTGTATGCAATTGACTGTACATGTCTGACCTCTACTTGTGGGAAACAGGAATCTTTATGCTCTCTGATAATTAGTGCAGCCAATCAGCATACTTTTAAGCTGTGGTTACTTCCTAAGCCAATGCCATGTATTGGCAAGTTTGTGATTGGCTGGCAAACTACATGACTCGGCCTGTATAACTGCGGCTCTATTTTGCTCTGATTAGAGTAGGGACAGGGTTAGGTTCTTTGTGTGTACTCTGCACCAATCTCTGTGGGAGTATTGTGCCAAAAAGCCTCTGTGTATAATCTGCATGTGTCTCTGTGAAGTACTCTGACAAAAAGCCTTTGTGTGTACACTGCACAGGTCTCTGAGGGAGTACTGTGCCAAAAAGTCTCTGTTTGTGCACTCTGCAACTGTCTCTTTTGGAGTATTCTGCCAAACAGCCTGTGTGTATGCTCTGCAAATGTCTCTGTGGGAGCACTGTGCCAAAAAGCCTGTGTGTGTGTAGTCTGCACCCATCTCTGTGTGAGTACTCTGCCAAAAGTCTGTGTGTTTACTATGCACATTTCTCTATGTGAGTACTCTGTCAAAAAGCCTCTGTGTGTGTACTCTACATGAGTCTGTGTGAGTACTCTGCCAAAAAGCCTATGTGTATTTTCCATGCTTCTCTTTGTGATTATTCTTCCAAAAAGTCTGTCTGTTTACTCTGCACACATCTCTGTGTGAGTACTTTGCCAAAAAGCCTGTGTGCATACTCTGCATGCATCACTGTGTGAGTACTCTGCCAAAAAGTCTGTGTACCCTGCACGCATCTCTGTGTGAGTACTCTGCCAAAAAGTCTCTGTGTGTACTTTGCATGCATCTCTGTGTGAGTACTCTGCAAAAAGCCTGTGTGTTTTCTATGGGTGTCTTTATGTGAATACTCTGCAAAAAGGCCTGTGTGTACTCTGCACACATTTCTGTGAGAGAACTCTACCAAAAAGTCTGAGTGTGTACTTTGCACATGTCCCTGTGTGAGTACACTGACAAAAAGCTTATGTGTGTACTCTGCACATGTCCCCATGTGAGTACTCTGCCAAAAAGCCTCTGTGTGTACTCTGCACCCATCTCTGTGTGAGTACTCTGCACATGTCTCCATGTGGGTACTCTGCCAAAAAGCCTGTGTGTGTACTCTGCACACATCTCTGAGTGAGTACTTTGACAAAAAGCCTGTGTGTGCACTCTGCTTGTGTTTCTGTGTGAGTACTGTGCCAAAAAGTCTGTGTGTGTACTCTGCACGTGTCTCTGTGTGACACTCTGACAAAAGGCTTCTATCTTTTCTCTACTGTGCACTTTTTTGAGGTGGAAAAAATGAGGAGAGTATCAAATAGGGGACATGGACGTGGCTGTGATGCTGCTGTAGCTTCTGCTAGTTGTGGTGTAGCTGCTGCAGGGCAAGGACATGGTTGGCAGTGGCAATGACACCTCAAGTCATGCAGCAGTCACTTTTTACTTGTGAGATAGCTGCATTTTTCTACAGTATGCAGATCAGCAAGGAGGGCAGAGCTGAGTGAAAGATGATGTGGGGTCATAGACCCCACATGGAGTGAAGGCCATCTGTACAACACGTGCAGTTCGGAGGACGAGGGGATGGCCATGTTGCCCCAGGTGCACAGAAAAAGAAGGAGCAGGATGCAAAAGCAAAGAACAAAGAAAAAAGATCATGCTATAAAAAACATACATTGTATAGCATAATCTTTTTTCTTTGTTCTTTGCATACTCACCCTGCATGCTATAGGTGATCTTGAATCTATGTACATTGGTCTTTCCATTGTATTAGGGTGCAAAAGCACAGCAGGTGGCCGTAGCCGGTACGTAGGCTGCTACTTCCCACTGCGTTGCTGAGCTCAGCACAGCAAAGCCACCTCAAAATAGCTCCCTGGCACTTCTCCAGGGAATGTGATGATAACAAGTAATGGGTGGTTTGCACACTGTGCCTTCAGAGCCTGAAGTGAGGTATAAATCTTCTGAACCTCTTCCTCCCGCTACCAATCAACAGGGCCACCACCACAAAGAGAGTATGTGATAGCACCACTATGAGCAGTTTCATAGGGCATCTCCATACTGTCCCATGCAAGTATTCAGCTGTTCCCCCAAACACTGCAGAGAAAGAGAAAGTACCTCCCTTCACACCCATGAGCCATGGTCCTTGTAAGGAAAACACATGCGAGAGGAGAGCCGGGGAATATGGATATCCCCCCACCGTCACCAATCTGTGACAGTGCTTACGCAGTCATTGCTCTCTGGTGCCCTCCTTACCCTCAGGTCATTTGGGGAACTGCACCTAGGATAAGTAGTCGCCGGTGAGGCTGCCCTGTCACGTAATGGTTATCGGAGCACTCTGCAGTGAGGGGGGTATATATATCACCAGTCCCAGGCCAGGAATATATATATATAAACCTCAAGTCCGTCACTGCCAGGATCCCCCAAAAACACCAGGACGGTATGCTGCCACCAGTTCCTCGATAGATATAAGCCCGGTCTGTTAATAAGCTTATATCGAGTCAGAAACCAACCCCAGGTAGCATATAAGTACTAGCCGGACTCACGAATGTTGGAAATCGGGTTTCGAGATAAAAGACCAGCCCAAAATTAATTGATATTTTAATTGCCGAAAGGCGCACTAGATACTACAAATATATACAGAGTAATATACAGATATTACAGCCAGAAGTACAGATAAAAGTAGAGTACAGGTTGGGGATAGCAGTTAGCTGTATGTGTCACGTTACTGTTTCTTATTACTTGTGGATGGAGGGAAGCTCGCGTATCCATAGGCACCTTCTTAGTTTCTGGTCTGTCTCCACATGTGACGCGATGCGGCTTCCATGGCAAAACAATGACAAAGGCTAAAGGTGTGTAGCTAGTTTTTAATCTCCCATATTTGCCACCACCCCTTTGGGTTGGACTGAATTCTCCTCCCTTGACCTCCTAGCTGAAATAATTCCCAATATCTAGGATGGGTCATAATTTCCTAGCGGGAGGTCCGAACGGGACGACTGATGTCTCAACGGGTTCGTTGAGGTTGGACTGATACGGAGAGTCCAAACTTGGGTTGGCTAAGTGGTTCTGGAGAGCCAGTCTCAATAGCTCGGTATCCGGGACAGCTAGAGAATTATGAGATACTGGGGTGTGTGCGGAGGGCTCCCAGGGTTCTGGTGGTATATTGGACTTAACCCTGAGATGCACAGTGCTCTCATAATTCATTTCTAGGTGTCGGTGCCTTAGTGTCTACACTTTCCCTTGATAGTTGATTGATGTAGGCTGCCTTGTACAAAAGACAGCAAGGGTTCCCAGCTCTGCTCCTCCTTGCCATCATTAACACGTGGCCTCTAATTCTCTGGCCATTTGGCAAAAGTTATGTTCTTTTGGGAATTTGTGTTCTTATCCCAAGGGTGGGGGGCCACTACAGGAGTGGAGATAGATCTCTGGATAATCTATGGGGCCTGAATTAATAAATCCAAAATGGGGTCTCCCTTGCCCCTCACTGTCCTGAATGACAGAAATTCAAAATTCCTAGCCTTTGAAATACTGTCACTCCGGCTGATGGAGACAGTTTAATGAAACTGCTGGCAGTGGCTGGCCCACTGTACATTGTTCCCAGCCCCCACTACATTTGCAGGCATATCATCCCTATACTGCACAAACATGTTGTGCACAAAATCAGATGTGCACTGCGCAACAACATCAATAGCAAGATTTAAAAAAATAAACACCGATACGTGGACCAGTAAACACGGCCAGGGACGTTACATCATCTAAACTGCCAACTGGGTAAATGTAGTGGTGGCTGGGCGTGAGGCAGAAGGGATTCTGCTGCATGTCCTACCACCACTGAAGGCTGTTGTACATTTCTTTGTCTATGTCACCTCCTCCTCCTACTCTGCTTCCTCCACCGCCTTCTCATCCGGTCAGTAGACAACCTGCACCACCAACTTCAGCACAGCAAGGGGGAAATGACAGCAGGTTATTCAGAAAATCATCTGTTTTGGGGAAAGATCAAATGCCGTGCAGGAGCTGTGGATGGGGATCAAACAACAGACCGAGCGGTTGGTGTCACTGAACTTCAGGCCTGCCTGGTGGTGTGCGATAATGGGCGAAATCTTGTAGCAGCTCTGGGCTTAGCCAGTTGACGCACATCCCTTGCCTGAAGCATGTGCTGAATTTGATGGTGCAGAGCTTCCTTAAAAATTACCCCAATATGTCAGTGCTGCTGCTAAAAGTGTGGGCCGTTCATGCAGCATGCATGGGTGAGTCGCTCTGCCAAAGAATGCCACTTCACCAGCAAAGAGTGAGCCTCCATGTGGGATGTGTGTGCCATGTTGTGCTGCTTCGAGTACTCCACCAACATGGCCAACACTGATGATGCGATCATCCGCATTACTATCCCACTTCTATGCCTGCTTGAAAAAGGATTCAGGAAAATTCCTTCAGGAGGAACAGGGACCATCCATATCATCAACAGGCCAGTAGCCCATGCATGGCTATTAGGGTGAGTTCCTGTACCAACAGCAGCCAGGTAGACAACTGTCCAGCCAGGGAACAGTTTTGGAGGAGGAGGAAGATCTGTATTCACCAGAGTGGCACTCATACATGCTTGCTGGCATCACTGGAATGCTGGGGGGTTACAGCGGGCCCAGACAATACATCTCCCATCTGTCTGTCTATGAAGTGCGCATAGTACATCACCCAGCTTTGTACATAGACCCGCCTCTGCACCTAGCATTCACATGGTATGCTTTTCAGCTAACCCCAGCTTTACCCTACCCGTGTTATTTATGACGTTGTTTACTGTGGCTTGATTGTATGCATCTGGCCCACTCTTAATTCTCTGACCATGATGAGCAGAGACCACTCCTCTCTGCTTCACACCTGAATGCACTTAGTTGTACATATATTGCATAGCTCAAGTCTGCATAGACTTCAGTCTGCAGTGTGATTCCTATAAGTGTGTCCTATAAGTGTGAAGATTACAGTAGAATTAAAACCTGAATTAAAACTGAAGGGAACTGAAGGTAACTGGACACCGTCACTGTAAACAATGCTTCTGTTTATTTTTACTCTCACCCCTATAATCCTTCACTTTATGCTACCTCCCCTAATCCCCACACCAAGTAAGGAACTGTTTATCTCTGCTTCAATCCTCCCCATCCGAATCACCTCCTCCTCAGTACTGTTCCTTAACCTACAATCCCCTGCCTCCAAACACAGACAGCCCCCTCATGCCCTCTCAAAGTCCCTCCTGCTAACACTTTCTCTGCTCCTTCTCACTGCTGGTGATATCTCTCCATATCCTGGTCCTCCTCACCACATTCCCACAGTCATTTCTACCTCCCATCCACGCTCTATCACAAACTTCCGTAACCTCTCTAACCTTATACCCATTCACCCAGCCCCCGCTTCCCCAGTCCCACTAACAGGAGCTCTGTGGAACGCTCACTCTGTCTGCAACAAGCTTTCTTTCATCCATAATCTTTTTGTTACTACCAAACTTTCCTTCCTCGCCATCACTGAAACCTGGCTCACCCCTTCTGACACAGCCTCCCCTGCTGCACTCTCTTACGGTGGCTTCCACCTTTCTCACACACCCCGCCCCAGCAGCAAACATGGTGGAGGAGTTGGTTTTCTCCTGTAAGATAACTGCTCCTTCATCCCAATCCCACTGCCACCCTCTGTTACCCTCCCTTCCTTTGAGGTGCACTCTGTGCGCATCTACTCCCCCTCCACCCTCCAACTGGCTGTCATTTACCACCCCCAGGGCCAGCCACCACCTTCTTTGACCACTTCACCACCTGGCTACTTCATTTCCTTTCCGCGGACATCCCCACTATCATCATGGGCGACTTCAACATCCCCATTGACACTTCCCTCTCAGCTGCCTCTAAACTTCTATCTCTCACTTCCTCCTTCGGCCTCACTCAATGGTCTTCTACAGCCACCCACAAAGATGGTCACACACTGGACCTCATCTTCACCCACCTCTGCTCCCTATCTAACCTCTCTAACTCACCTCTTCCTCTCTCTGACCACAACCTTCTCACATTCTCTTCCCTCTCCACTCCATGTCTACAATCCCCACCCCACAAATTTTCACACCCTCGCAGAAATCTTAAACATCTTGACCTACATTCATTCTCTGAATCCCTCCTCCCTCTCACAGATATAAGTTCCTCACACAATGCGCATGACGCTGCCGCTCTATATAACACCACAATAGCTGTAGCTTTGGAACCTGCTGCCCCTTTACACATACCAAAGCTCGCAAAATCAACAGACAGCCCTGGCACACCAGCCTGACAAAAGAACTGAGGCGAGCTTCCAGGGCTGCTGAGCGCAGATGGAAAAGATCCCACTCCAACGAGCACTTCATTGCATTTAAACAGTCTCTCACTACTTTCAAGACCACACTCGCCACAGCTAAACAAACCTACTTCTTATCTCTCATATCCTCTCTGTCTCACAACCCTAAACAGTTATTCAACACCTTCAATTCTCTCCTCCATCCCCCAGCACCTCCTCCCTCCCCACTTATCTCAGCTGAAAACTTTGCCTCATTTTTCAAGCAGAAGATTGATAACATCAGAGACAGTTTTGGTCAACAACCCCCAGAGCCCTTCCTCCCGACTTCCCAGCCCTCCGCCTCCAAAACCAACTTCTCCACCATCACAGAAGATCAACTCTCCACTCTACTCTCAAGATCGCATCTCACTACCTGTGCACTTGACCCACTCCCATCCCACTTCATCCCAAACCTCACCACAGTCTTCATCCCAACCCTAACCCATCTCTTCAACCTATCACTAACAACTGGTGTTTTCCCCTCAAGCTTTAAACATGCCTCCATCACACCTATCCTCAAAAAGCCTTCTCTAGACCCATCCTCTGTATCTAGCTATCGCCCTATATCACTTCTCCCCTATGCCTCCAAACTACTGGAACAACACGTCTACCTTGAAATGTCCTCCCATCTCTCTTCTTGCTCCCTCTTTGACCGCTTACAATCTGGCTTCTGGTCACACCATTCCACTGAAACTGCCCTAACTAAGGTCACCAATGACCTCTTAACCGCCAAGAGCAAGCGACACTACTCTGTCTTCCTCCTCCTCGACCTGTCGGCTGCCTTTGACACAGTGGACCTTTCCCTATTATTACAGACCCTCTCATCCCTTGGCATCACAGACTTGGCCCTATCCTGGATCTCATCATACCTAACAGACCGGACATTCAGCGTCTCCCACTCACACACCACCTCCTCACCTCGCCCACTATCTGTCGGAGTCCCACAAGGTTCAGTCCTAGGGCCCCTGCTCTTCTCCATTTACACCTTTGGCCTGGGACAGCTCATAGAATCTCATGGCTTTCAGTATCACCTCTATGCTGATGACACACAGATCTACATCTCTGGACCAGATATCACCTCCCTACTAACCAGAATCCCTGAATGTTTGTCCACCATTTCATCCTTCTTCTCCGCTAGATTTCTGAAACTTAACATGGACAAAACAGAATTCATCATCTTTCCCCCATCTCACGCGACCCCCCCAACGAACCTATCAATTACAGTAAATAGCTGCCCACTGTCCTCAGTCCCACAAGCTCGCTGCCTCGGGGTAATCCTTGACGCTGATCTCTCCTTCAAACCACATATCCAAGCCCTTTCCACTTCCTGCCGACTTCAACTCAAAAATATTTCACGAATCCGTACATTCCTCAACCAAGAATCTGCAAAAACCCTAGTGCATGCCCTCATCATCTTTCGCCTTGACTACTGCAACCTCCTGCTCTGTGGCCTCCCCTCTAACACTCTCGCACCCCTCCAATCTATTCTAAACTCTGCTGCCCGACTAATACACCTGTCCACTGCTATTCCCCGGCCTCTCCCCTCTGTCAATCCCTTCACTGGCTCCCCAGAGACTCCACTACAAAACCCTAACCATGATTTACAAAGCCATCCACAACCTGTCTCCTCCATACATCTGTGACCTCGTCTCCGGGTACTTACCTACATGCAACCTCCGATCCTCACAAGATCTACTTCTCTACTCCCCTCTTATCTGCTCTTCCCACAATCGTATACAAGATTTCTCTTGCGTATCACCCCTACTCTGGAACCCTCTACCACAACACATCAGACTGTCACCTACCATCGAAACCTTCAAAAAGAGCCTGAAGACCTGCCTCTCCAACAAGCCTACAACCTGCAGTAACCACCGATCGACCAAACCGCTGCATGACCAGCTCTATCCTCGCCTACTGTATTCTCACCGATCCCTTGTAGATTGTGAGCCTTCGCGGACAGGGTCCTCTCTCCTCTTGTACCAGTTATGACTTGTATTGTTTAAGATTATTGTGCTTGTTTTTATTATGTATACCCCTCCTCACATGTAAAGCGCTATGGAATAAATGGCGCTATAACAATAAATGATAATAATAATCTCCCCACCAAAGACAACTTAGTGTTGTGTCTGGGCAACCTGGCACATATGAGCCAATACATGCTACTGTGCCTGCCCAAAAACCATCAAGTTGCCTAGATTGTTACCAGTGCTGATTAGTGGATGTCCACCCTGCTGGATCCCCGCTACAAGAACAACATACCATCCCTACTTCCGTCACTGAAGTGGAATCGGAAAATGCAGAAATAGAAGAGCACACTCATAGATGCACCATATGACAGAGGGGGCTCAATGGAAGACCAAGACAGAGGAGGAAGAGGAAGTCGCCATTGCAGATGGGGCAGTGGCACCACCTCAGAAGAGAGGGTTAGCATGGCCGAAATGTGGAAAACCTTCCTCAGCACACGATAACATTCGGCACCACGATCTCATATGGTCCGCATTAGCAGGAGACAGTGTTTCAATAACATGGTGGAAGAGAATGTGTCCATACATCTCCATGTACTTATTAATGGGTCTGCCCCATTTAACTTCTGAGTCTCCAAATTGGACACATGGCCTGAGCTTGACCTTTACACCTTGAAGGTGCTGGCCTGCCCTGCGGTAAGTGTACTGTCGGAACGTGTGTTTAGCACGACAGGTTGCCACAACATTGACAAGCTTACATTCAATAAAATTAACCAGGCGTGGATTCCACAGGACTTGTCCATACCTATGGCTGAGTAAAGAAGTAGACCAGCTGCACCCAGCCATTGTTATATTTCACTGCAGGTTGCTCGTTCTATTTGCCATACCTAATGTTTTGGGGCCTCCCCAAATCTAAAAAATGTACCTCGTCCTCTGTCTCTTCCACCTTCAACACCACGTCCATCTCCACCTTCTCCTTAACCTCCTCCTCCACTTTGATCTCTGCATCCTTTTTCAAGATTGTTTTTTTTACTCCATGTTATTTTAAGTCATTTCCCTTAAAAGAAAAAAAAAAGAAAACCAGTGTTGGCTACCTCAGTCTCTTCTACCTACACTGCCAAATCCACTTCCTCCTCCCCTTGAACCACCGCTTCCTTTTTCAAAAATGTTATTTTTTTTATTCTATGTTATTTTAAATAATTTCCCATAACCCCTCCCCCCCCAAAAAGCAACAACACAAAAACAGTTTTGGCTACCTCCTGATCCGCCTCTTCTACCTAGAATGCCATGCCCATCTACATTGCCTCCTCCAATTGTACCACTGCATCCTGGTTCAAGATTGTTATTTTTTCTTATTCTGTTATTTTTAGGGATTTCTCTGAGAAAATACAAAAAATATCCCCCCCCCCAAAAAAAAACAACAACTCAGTGGTGGTTACCTCCTCCTCAGCCTATTCCACCTACACCGTTTTAAGTCATTTCCCTACAACAACAAAAAACAGCGTTGGCTACCACCTCCTTCACCTCTTCCACCTACACTGCCACATCCACCTACACCTCCTCCTCTGTTTGGACCTCAGTCTCCTGGCTCAAGATTATTTTAGTTCTAGTTAATCTATGTTATTTTAAGTCATTTACCTATCCACATTTGTTTGCAGGGCAGTTGTCCTGCCCTTACACCCATTTCCCCCCCCCTTGCCCTTACTACCACCATTTTACATCACTGAAGTTTGAGTCTTCATTGATTTCTATTGGATTCCGGTTCGGGGTCAAGTTCGGGTCAGAACCAAACTTTGGCCGACAGTTCGTCAGAAACCGACAAATCCAAATATCCATGGATCAGCTCACCCCTAATTTTGATCACACTGTATTAAGCTGACACAACACAGCAAACCTCTTTGTTGGGCCAAATCCTTAAAGGTGTGTCAACCAGCCTTCAGGACTTGGAGAGTGTTCGTGTGAAAGAATGGACCAAAATTACATCTGAGTAATGCATGTGACTAGTTTCTCTCTACAGGAGACATCTTTAAGTTGTCATCACCAACAAAGGCTTTTGTACGAAGTATTAAATAGATTAAAAAATTGGTAACATGTTTATGTCCCTAAAGACGGCAGCTAGTTTTTATTTCTCCATTTTCATTTTTTCCTCTCCTTGTTCAAAAACTTTCTTTCTTCTTTACAATGTTTATCAATCATGTTAATTAATTTTTAATTTTGATAGACTGGCTTTTTTTTTATGCAGTAATACCAAATATTTTCTTTTAATTCTTTTTACATCTGCCCTGTGTGGAGTGGACTCTAACTCTGTGCCTGCTCCAAAGTATCTGAAACACTCCATGACGTACAGTATATATTCATCATAGGGCATGAAAGGGTTAACATTTGCCCATTTAAATATATATGATATTGGGTGAATCAAGGATGATAGCTGTGAATTGATTATAAATATCTAAACATTTTCACACATCATCATCCTTAATGGTAGACTAGATGCTGGATAAACATTGTTTTATGTGCCATGTTTGTTTTTTCTTTATCTCAAGCTGTGCCCCTTGTGGCTGAATGCTTGTCACAGGAAGTGAGCAAATTACAGCCCATTGCAAGAAGGGATAGGGATGACTGGCTGACGTTAAAATGGATCTGCACTTTCAAAAAAGTTTGCATAAATCAATATAAGAAATTTTGCAATATATCATATCAGAGAAATCGGTTTCTTTCCCAGTTATCAGCAACATCTTGCCCTTCACCCTTCCTCCTAAACTTGTCATGCAGTCTTAAAAACCATCTCACATTGATCTTGAAAGATGGACTAACGGACTACAAGTGTCATGTCAAACACTATAGAGAGGAGAGAGGATAGGAGAAATGAGGATCAGGGAGAGGAAAAAGGCAGAGAGACAGAAACATTTTGCAAAGTTTTCAAACAAGTGTTTCTCCTCGCACCAGGACTTGATTCAGATCAAAACAGCTCAGCTCTGCTGTATAGTTTCCCCAATGTCCCTGCTGCTTGTCTGTGTGTGCTAAAAATTTAATTAAAAGGAGTTGATCTCTGTGTGCTGTGCATAACAGAAATCACAGCAGCTTGTTTCTTTCCCTCAGCTCCCAAATTAGAAGCAGAGCATGCAGTGCAGAAAATTGGTGAAAATTGACAATACAAATTATATATTGGCCAGAAATAGTTTAAATTCCAATGTACAGACACAAAACAGCCTAATCGGAAATGTTATTTGAAACTACGCTAACTTCTTAAGTCGTACTTATTCATAATACAATATTTCGTAATATCTTTTAAAATGTCTTTTAGTATTATACTAATGTGATGTAAATATATTTTGACTCCTCAGGTATGGTCTGATGTTAGTGCTGATAACAAATCTCAGTATATGGATGGCTGCTGTGACTGATGAGTCTGTCCATGAGACGCGAAGCCTGGATATAGATTTGAAAGAGCAAACCAGTACAACTGGATACCATGATCATAGAGGTATAAAACAAGAATGTGGAGAGAAAACAATCAACACAAGTCTTTATCTTTGTATTAATATTTTCTGTACTTTTTTAGATGCAGGTGGAGCACACGGCCATACTTGCCGCTGCAGTAATCACTTGTGCCACATCTTCCAGACCGGATATTATTACCTCTACCCATTTAACATAGAATATAGCCTCTTCGCATCAGCTATGACATATGTTATGTGGAAAAACGTTGGCCGTGAGATGGATGACAACATGCCATGCCACCCTCGTATTAGCCCTTGTTTCTGCTTTAATAGTGTCTTTGTTGGACTCTTGCTTGGAGGAATAGTTTTTCTTGGTGGCATTGTGGCTCTTGTGACATACAAAGTACAAGTCAATATTCGAGATAAAAGCTACCAGGCCCATATTATGTTTTATTCATTCAATGTGGTTGTCCTCAGTATTATGTCTATGGGCTCACTCACAGGCTCTATCATTTACCGGTTTGATAAGAGGGACATGGATGGCCACAAGAATCCAACTCGCACTTTAGATGTGACTTTGCTACTTGGAGCAGCACTTGGTCAATACTGTATTTCATATTACTCCATAGTAGCTATGGTGGCTACAACCCCTGGAGAGCTGCTAAATGCGTTGAATCTGATGTACTCATTGCTTATGATTGTGCAGCTTACATTGCAAAATACCTTTATAATTGAAGGACTGCATAGGGAACCTTTCAGAGATTCCCCTCTGGATCCACATAAAGAACTTGTTTACACCAACGAATCTGTTGCACCTAGCTTACCAGTGGAAACGTCTCCAGAGCCCGCAGTCCCGTTTGGAACAAATACCGAAAATAGTCAAATGCCAATGGAACATATACGCCCATGGAATTTAAAAAGAAGACTTGTCCAAGAAATTTCCCTTTTTCTGCTCCTATGTAACATTATAGTAAGTATTTATAACTTTTCTACAATATATAATACCTTTAAACTATTTTTCAGTACAATAGAAAAAAATGTACATCTCCATGCTTTTGATGGCTGATGGTGCTCAAGTAGGTCAAATGGCTTGTAATTATCATAATTTTATTGCTGCTCACAGTAAAGATGAGCAAATTAATTGAATGCATATCAAGTTTGTGTGCAATTTTTGAGAATTCGCTGAATCTGGAAAAGTGGAACAATTTGTGATAACCTAAAATATCCAGCACCATTTTATACATTGTGGAATTTGGCATCAGCCAGAGAATGCTTACATGGCCTTGAATGCGCCTAGGGTTGTTTTTAGGCATACAGTGTATCTTGCATTTTTTGTTAATTCCTGTTTTGGGTGTAGGGAATAATTGTGTTAAAAAACGCAAAAGAGAACTTTAAAAAGTCCAAAACTTTAACTGTGCCACTCTCTATGTGACCTATTTCCACTGCTGTTTTTTTAAGATGTACACAGCATTTTTGTGCAGTCATTTTTGGGAAGGAGGAACTGTGTTCTAAAACAGTGACAACAGTTAATACTGGTATAGTAAAACATGTACTGTAAAAGAAAAAGTTTCAATTGCAATAGACCAGGTAACATAAAAGAGGAAAAGAAAACATACTATAACATCTGGCAATAAGAGTGTGAGAACCACAAGCAGCTTCACCGATAGCACTAATTGTCCTCCTTTGCCACCAGCAAATGTATTAGTGGGGAAGAAGCGAAGGACATCATGGCATATGTGGTCTGCCACAACATGGCACACAACTCATCTTAGTCACAGCAAGATGATGCTTCCTCTGACCATCAAATTAAATAACTGTTCTGCCTAGTTCTCTTCCACCATCATATAGAAGTTAAACTTTTAGATTACAGATTTTTAATTCCCGAACTACTAAGAAAAGAAAAAAATATTCTCTCTTTCTGGACTTACGCTGAACACTGCACCAATTTTCAGCAGAAAGTGCTTCTGTTTGGGTTCGCACATCTTTAGTTACCAGTTACCATTTCCCCATAGCCATAAATGTTGAGGTCACTTTGACATTGATAAGGTTGTGTTTGCTTTAGATAGTTTGACAAAGATTTGATTCAGTCCACAGATTATACCCCTTTTTCAGGGCAAAACTTTGGTATAGATGGAAAATTTGAACTTCAAAAGCTTTGCTCATTTCTAATTAGAAGCTGGTAATAAGTTTACAGTATATCAGTATGTATGTGTAAATATGTATTAATCATAATCTGTATCATTTACTTGGGTTTTACAGTTAGTCTTTAAAATGTTGTTGGCTGTCCATGATATGTGAACATATTATCCATAAAAAAAATTACCATATTTTCTGGTGTATAAGACGACTGGGTGTATAAGACGACCCCCAACATTTCCATATAAAATATGGAATTTGGGATATGCCCGCTGTATAAGACGGGGATCATCTTATACACCCAGTCATCTTATACGGCGTGTGGTTCCCAGGGTCTGGAGGAGAGGAGACTCTCCTTCAGGCCCTAGGATCCATATTCATGTAAAAAATAAAGAATAAAAATAAAAAACATGGATATACTCACCCTCGGACGGCCCCTGGCTCACAGCGCTGCTAGCGGCTCCGTCCGTTCCTGAGGAATGCAGTGAGTGAAGGACCTTCAATGACGTTGTGGCCACATGACCGGTCGCGATGTCATCGAAGGTCCTTCACCCTCTGCATTCCTAAGGAACGGAGGGAGACGCTGGCAGCGCTGTGAGCCAGGGGCCGTCCGAGGGTGAGTATATCCATGTTTTTTATTTTTAAAACCACACACCGACATGCAGGATCGCTCCCTGCACACGCCGTACCCGGTGTATAAGACGACCCCCGACTTTTGGGACAATTTTTAGGGGTCAAAAAGTCATCTTATACGCCGGGAAATACGGTAAGTTAGCAACCCCATTTATTCGTGTACAAGTTCTTGCCATCTGGTGGAAAAGGGAATGCGAATGAAAGAAGTGTGCAAGAGTCCTATACCAGAATAATCTGCCTTTTTATACACCAAAGTGCAATATGTTTATAGAGTATTTTCCCAGAATACGTCACTGAAAGGAAATTGAGCTAGATGAAAATGTCCACCATTTTGCTAAAAATCAAGAATTGTTGCCAATTTAAATACATTTACCTATGTAAAAACATTGTGCTCATACTATTGTCTTATGTATCTCCGTTTTTTTTCCCCTCAAAGCTCTGGTTACTGCCTGCGTTTGGTGCTCGACCACAGTTAAGGAACGATTTAGAGTTGAAGTTCTATGGACCTTCAGTATGGGCTATAATCACTAACATCAGCTTACCATTTGGCATTTTCTATCGTATGCATGGAGCTGCCAGCCTTTTGGAAGTGTTTCGAATGTCATAGAATGTGCTGCATAAAGATCTGGAAATGCAGAGGATAAAGAGCATTGAAGGACAGCACAATAGGAGGGAAAATTAAGAACTTGAGATGAGGAAACATGGAATTCCCTCATTGTGTTCTAGCATCGAAAGACTTTTTTTTATCTTTGTAATTATTTGTAGAAAATAATGAATGAAATACTATTGTTTAGTTTTTAATGAAATGCGTGTGTCCTGATTTGTAATGCAGGGTTAGTCAGTAACAGGCCATAATAATAATGGACTTGTATCCAATGTCCATAATAAACAATTAATAAGTCTGTAACTTTTGGTAACCACTTAAGCTCTTTGAAGGACACACCCGTCATGGAGTGTGTCAGGACCTTTGTAGAGGGCTCAAAAGGAGAGCCCACTCCATATAGGTCAAATGTCTATATTATATAGCTGACATTTGCCTCTCTGACTCGCATCTGCTGATTGATGCTGTTAACCTCTGAAATGCAGCTGTCAATTGCTGACAGCGGCATTTAAGCACCGCGACCCAACGTTAGTTCAGGTGGCAACCCACTTCCTTGAGACATGATCAAGGAGAGCAAATGGAATATTTGACAGGAGGGGCCAGCTGCACACCAGTGTCTGTCATCTAATCTCCCCTGTGACTTGCATTCTATGTCTGGGCATCTTAGATGACAGTGGTTTTTACTATATACAGCAATACTGCAGTAAATAGAAGAGACGATTAGACAATCGCAGGTTCAAGTCCCCTAAATTAACTGACAAATGAAGTAAAAAGTAAAGTAACAAAGTTTTTAAAAATGTTAAAAAATATAAAAATCACCACCCATTTCCACAATTAACAATAAAGAAATGTAAAAAAAAATTAAAAATACACATATTTGGTATCAACTTGTCCTGAAAAGTCAGATCTATCTCGATATAAAATTAATTAACCTGATCTTTAAAAACTGTAAAGGGAAAAAAAATTGGTTGATGCAAGTCCAGAGAAAATGCAAAAAGAAGCAATCAAAGCAGCGTATCTACCCAAAAATGGTATCAATAAAAGCATCAGGTCACTCACCACACAAAAAAACAGCTCCATCAGCAAAAAATAAAAATGTTATGGGCTTTAGAAAATGACAACTTAAGCAAAAAAATATTTTTTTTTTTACAAAATTCTGAAATTATTTTCTCTACTTAAATAAAAACAAATGCAAGTTTGGTATCAATATAATCATACTGAGCTGGAGGATCATATTTCCAGGCCATTTTTACTGCAGCAGAAACACTGAAAAAGTAAAATCCAAAAATCAATTTTCCAGTACACTACAAGATAAAATCGTTAGTGTTAGGCTAGGGTCACATTGCGTTATGTGACCCCGTTTAACGGACTACGTTACACCGCGGCATAATGCGGTGTAACGTAGTCCGTTAACGCCGCCATTACTGTCTATGGCGAACACATCGCTAGCGCACGCCCACATTGGGCGTGCGCTAGCGATGTGCCGTCATTTGAGTGACGGGGATCTGCGCTAGCGGGATCGGCTAACGCAATCCCTTTTGGGACATTGCGTTAGCGCAGTCCGTAGCGCTATGCGCTAAATGGACTGCCCTAACGCAATGTGACCCTAGCCTTATACAAAAGTACAACTAGTCCCTCAAAAAACAATCCCTTATATGGCTCAGTCAGAATGGAAATAAAAACAATTACGGCTCATAGAAGGAGAAGGAAAATAAAAAAGTTATGGCTCTTGAAAGAAGGACACGGAATTATGTAAGGGCAATAATGAAAATTAGCTCGGTCTTTAAAGTGTTAAAGACTTATTATTGACTCGAGTATAAGCCTAGGGTGGGAAATACAGCAGCTTCTGATAAATTTCAAAAATAAAAATAGATACCAATAGAAGTAAAACTAATTGAGACATCGGTAGTTAAATGTTTTTGAATATCCATATTGAATCAGGAACCCCATATAATGCTCCATAAAGTTCATGATGGGCCCCATAAGATGCTCCATACAAAAATATGCACCATATAATGCTGCATAAAGGTTAATGATGGACCCATAAGATGCTCCATACAAAAATATGCCCCATATAATGCTGCATAAAGTTTAATGATGGCCCCATAAGATGATCCATACAAAAATATGCCCTATATATTGCTCCACAAAGGTTAATGATGGCACCATAAGATGCTCCATATTAAAATATGCCCCATATAATGCTCCATAAAGGTTAATGATGGCCCATAAGAAGCTCCATACAAAATACGCCCCATATAATGCTCCATAAAGTTCATGATGGGCCCCATAAGATGCTCCATAAGGTTCATGATGGGCCCCATAAGATGCTCCATACAAAAATATGCCACATATAATGCTGCATAAAGGTTAATGATGGCCCCATAAGATACTCCATACAAAAATATACCCCATATAATGCTGCATAAAGTTTAATGATTGCCCCATAAGATGCTCCATACAAAAATATGTCCCATATAATGCTGCATAAAATTTAATGATTGCCCCATAAGATGATCCATACAAAAATATACCCCATATAATGCTCCACAAAGGTTAATGATGGCCCCATAAGATGATCCATATTAAAATATGCCCCATATAATGCTGCACAAAAGTTAATGATGACCCCATAAGATGCTCCCTATTAAAATATGCCCCATATAATGCAGCACAAAGGATAATGATGGCCCCAGAAGATGCTCCATACAAAAATATGCCCCATATAATACTGCACAAAGGTTAATGATGGCCCCATAAGATGCTCCATATTAAAATATGCCCCATATAATGCTGCTGCTGCGAATAAAAAAGAAAAAAAAATAACATACTCACCTCTCGTCGTTGCCCACTGCTCCTCAGCGTCGCTGGCTCTCTGCAGTGACTGTTCAGGCAGAGGACGCGCACTAACCACGTCATCGCGCCCTCTGAACTGAACATCACAGCCATAGGACCCGGAAGACACAACGCTGCGGTGGAATGGAACAGGTAAATATCGCATGGCTCACCCTCCCCCAGTCCTAGTCACCCTCCTGGCGCTGCATATCTGTCCCTGCATCTCGGATGCCAGCATCTCTCTTCCTGTCTTCCTTCCTGTGCTGAGCGGTCACGTGGTACCGCTCATTAAAGTAATGAATATGCACACGTCTCCACTCCCATAGGCATGGAGCGCATATTCATGCCTGAAATTGATGTGCTGAAAATCTTGTCTTATACACGAGTATATATGGTATATCTTTTCAGATAAATTGCCTTTGTTCTCCTCCTGGACTGATCTTTCACTTTCAGTTAATGGATAAAATCTGTATTCAGTGAAGACAGATATTCCCATTACTGAGGTAGGAGATGGCAGGTCATATTTTTACAATTCTATGGAGAGGAGGGAGTAGCTGGAGACAGACACAGACATTCTGCTGCTAGTTTCATTGAACTTAAGGAGCACCAGCTACCATCTCCTATCTCAATAATGGCAAAATCTGTACCCACTGAAGACAGATTTTATGAGTGAATTGAGAATGAATAATTAGTTCAGGAAAATAAAGAAGTGGATTTCTCTGATAACATACAGTATGTTACAAAAAAATTATTTTCATGTGTGCTATTGATTTATGAAATAGAACAAAATGGTTTTTTTTTACAACATATGGCAACAGAATTATAAATTATTAATTTCTATTTCTGAAATTTAAATAGAAAAGCAAACCCACAAATCAAACCTTGTACGCCTCATATTTTCTGAAACACATGCCTCTGATCATATAATCTTATACTAAGCGTAGCATCCCTTTTGCCAAATTTTCAATATTTTTTTTGTCAAATACATTGTAGTGTCAGCAGATTATTATTATTAATATTATTATTATTACCATTATTATTCTTGTTGAGGAAAAGGGTTCCAAGTAACTGTACAATTTATAAAAATTTCTACAATTATTAAAGCCTCTGCCACCATAGGACCTCAAGTAACAGTGAAAGCCACAGACCCAAATATAGTCACATACCAGTGACAGGCTAAGACCCCATTACACACCATAAAAGTGACAGGCATATGTCTGCAAAGACAGTGACAACACTGTTGTATGACAGCCTTTTTGCTCACCTGAAGAGCGGCCTGTAACCGCCTCTGTCAAGACAATCTGTTAGTTATAGCTTCCAGCAATAGCAAGTTGCCTCATTGCACCAAGAACATTCTCACATGTGCCACTTTAAGCTTCATGCTATCTACATTCATTTTATCCAGTGAGTAATGTGTGGTGCATTCTGTAATCTACGTATTTTTCTAGGACTTGTCGTATACTGTGAAGTTAACATGATGGAATCAAATATTGTTCATTGTAGTCTCTTGTTTGCCATCCACTGGTTGCGTGCTGGAAAACCCAGCACATGTGAGCATGATTGTGATTTTTAGATCTTTATGTGCCTATATGTAGCTACAGTATAATATAAAAATAATTTAATATTGTATATATTTTGGAATTTATGGGTACACAAATACATGTATAATTGATTTTGTGTGAACATAGTAAAATATTTTATATGACTTCCTCTTGACTGAGGCTGGTATTTTACAATAAAGCTTAAATAGCACTCATGCACTTTTTAATATTAAAAGTGAAGCTCTTTATTTATGTCTGCCAAATACATAAATAAGTCTGAACAACAATTTGCCTTGTTTAGAGCTAAAATCTCCAGCACATAAATACAACACCAGAACCACCATCATCAATCAGTACATGAATACAGCACCAGGACCACCATCAGCACATGAATATATCATGAGAATAGCTGTTAGTACATGAATACTCCACCAGAAACATCATCTGTATATGACTACTCCATCAGAACCATCATCAGTACAAGAACATAGCACCAGAACGGTCATCAGTACATGAATAAAGCACAAACTTGGTTACAGTAATTAATTGCGATATCAGGTCTGTCTCCGCCCTATACAAATGTATAGCAATAATCTGTTTCCACAGTATGTTTTTGAAAAGGGTAAGGAAATGCTGTGATCTATTGTTACCAGCCGTCATTAGACTGCAGACCATACATTAACTACAGTAATAATTAGATGAAATAGGTAACACAATATTTTATATGTTTTAGGCCCTGGAATTCTGAAATAGTCTGGGTCAAGAGAACCCCACCAATAACTCAAAAGGCTTGTTCAGGAGGGTAAAGAAAACCTATGACTGTCCATTGCATCTGTTCCCCACTGCATATGTATTTAACTGTCTACTGGGCCTAAATCACATAAAATAAATCTCCAAAAAGTTTAGTAACTGTTGAAGGTGCATTTATAGCACAACCGATAATCTTGAACTAGTTTTCTGCCTTTCCAAACATATTGCCAATCATGCTAAGTTTGCATAACTATTGTGATTTTTGACAGTATATCGTCTTTTATCAGCATGATGTGCTACTGAGAGCAAAGCTATTCTATGCGCTCATACCTATCAAGATATCAATCCTTCTGTGCACATAAACAAGCAATGGGCCTGTCTAAACAAGCAATTAAACTTCTGTTAATAGGCTTCATATAGCCGATTGGTGGTCGTTTAGTATCCTCGACTGACCAGGGTAAATGCACTCTTAGATCCAGGTATTTTATAGGTGACATTTTCTCTGATTGGAAATCTTCATCTGGTCCTGACGCCAGGGTAACTTTTCTCCGTACGAGCTCGTCTCTGCAGACTTGCCTCTTCTCTGTTTTTTTGCTGCACATCCCAACAGAGTGTACTTAAAAATAATAATGTGATTGAATAAAAAAAAAATGAAAAAACTCACAAAAGTTTAGTTGCTGTTTAAGATGTAACTAAAGCTGAAAGTTGTAAACTTAAAGGGAAGGTGCCACCAGTTTTCTTGTAGTTCGTTTTTTGTGGAATTAAGCTTAAAATAGTAATTAAATGTATTAATGCAGTGTTTGCACTGTTTGCAAACATTTCTATATGAAAAATGTTATATATTTTCTTACAAATATATACAGGTCCTTCTCAAAAAATTAGCATATAGTGTTAAATTTCATTATTTACCATAATGTAATGATTACAATTAAACTTTCATATATTATAGATTCATTATCCACCAACTGAAATTTGTCAGGTCTTTTAATGTTTTAATACTGATGATTTTGGCATACAACTCCTGATAACCCAAAAAACCTGTCTCAATAAATTAGCATATTTCACCCATCCAATCAAATAAAAGTGTTTTTTAATAACAAACAAAAAAACCAACAAATAATAATGTTCAGTTATGCACTCAATACTTGGTCGGGAATCCTTTGGCAGAAATGACTGCTTCAATGCGGCGTGGCATGGAGGCAATCAGCCTGTGACACTGCTGAGATGTTATGGAGGCCCAGGATGCTTCAGTAGTGGCCTTAAGCTCATCCAGAGTGTTGGGTCTTGCGTCTCTCAACTTTCTCTTCACAATATCCCACAGATTCTCTATGAGGTTCAGGTCAGGAGAGTTGGCAGGCCAATTGAGCACAGTAATACCATGGTCAGTAAACCATTTACCAGTGGTTTTGGCACTGTGAGCAGGTGCCAGGTCGTGCTGAAAAATGAAATCTTCATCTCCATAAAGCATTTCAGCCGATGGAAACATGAAGTGCTCCAAAATCTCCTGATAGCTAGCTGCATTGACCCTGCCCTTGATGAAACACAGTGGACCAACACCAGCAGCTGACATGGCACCCCACACCATCACTGACTTTGGGTACTTGACACTGGACTTCAGGCATTTTGGCATTTCCTTCTCCCCAGTCTTCCTCCAGACTCTGGCACCTTGATTTCCTAATGACATGCAAAATTTGCTTTCATCAGAAAAAAGTACTTGGGACCACTTAGCAACAGTCCAGTGCTGCTTCTCTGTAGCTCAAAAGTGGCTTTACCTGGGGAATGCGGCACCTGTAGCCCATTTCCTGCACACGCCTGTGCACGGTGGCTCTGGATGTTTCCACACCAGACTCAGTCCACTGCTTCCTCAGGTTCCCCAAGGTCTGGAATCGGTCCTTCTCCACAATCTTCCTCAGGGTCCGGTCTCCTCTTCTCGTTGTACAGCGTTTTCTGCCACATTGTTTCCTTCCAACAGACTTACCATTGAGGTGCCTTGATACAGCACTCTGGGAACAGCCTATTTGTTGAGAAATTTCTTTCTGGGTCTTACCCTCTTGCTTGAGGGTGTCAATGATGGCCTTCTTGACATCTGTCAGGTCGCTAGTCTTACCCATGATGGGGGTTTTGAGTAATGAACCAGGCAGGGAGTTTATAAAAGCCTCAGGTATCTTTTGCATGTGTTTAGAGTTAATTAGTTGATTCAGAAGATTAGGGTAATAGGTCGTTTAGAGAACCTTTTCTTGATATGCTAATTTATTGAGACAGGTTTTTTGGGTTATCAGGAGTTGTATGCCAAAATCATCAGTATTAAAACAATAAAAGACCTGACAAATTTCAGTTGGTGGATAATGAATCTATAATATATGAAAGTTTAATTGTAATCATTACATTATGGTAAATAATGAAATTTAACACTATATGCTAATTTTTTGAGAAGGACCTGTATTTACCACTAAGGGGAGCATTTTCTTTTTTAGACCTCAAGCAGCTATAGTAAGACTTACCAGCTTTACTCATAGCAGCAAAATTGGGGCAGTAACTGCTGACATCACCATTTCCCTCCCCTTTTGAGTGGTCTAGCATTCCTGGGTCAGAATGAAGAGTAGCATCACAGGGCAGCGCCATTTTGTGTGTGACTGCCCTGTCATCTGCTATCACCAGCAGTTACTGTCTCTCTCTCTCCCATCAGTCTCTCTCACTCAGATTACATGATTCTCTCACCTCCCCCCCCCTCCACAATGTCTGGCCTTTTACTGCAGACTTGCAGCTCCTTATCTTATCAAAAGGAGGGATGAATCACAACTCCTGCCCAGCAGCTGACAGCTCCTGTTCTGATAATGCTAAAGGTACACTGTTCCTCCTTGATGTCTCTGCTATTCTGCCCATACTTTTCTCCTGCATTTTACTGTGTGACGCCCCAGGGTCCTGGTCATCACAGTTGCATTGCTTTCCTCATGGGGAGAGTGATGTCACACTTTGAAGTGATGAAAGATCTCTTTAATCAGGTAATCACATGCACACAACATGTTCATACTCCAGGCCAGAAGAGGGAGCTCTGAACCCGGCTTTTGGGGGAGCTGCTCTTGATATATATTCTGGCTGGAGGGGAAGTGAGTGAGCAGTCTGTCAGAGGACAGAGAAGAGAGCAGTCAGACCTTGAGTGTCAGAAAGACTGAAGGGGCCGGGTAGCCAGAGTTGCTGCAGCTCCTGGAGAAAGAGAACTAAGAAGGAAAGGACAGTTTGTAGAAAGTGTGCAGGAGAGCAAAGCACAGGAGAGAGACACCAGGGGAGGACAGCTGCGACTGGGCTAACTCCCTGGAAAGCGCAGATTCCGGTAGTCCGAAGACCAAGGTTGTGTCGGACTCTAAGAGGCACAGCAGAAACTGGCAGGACAGCTGAACTGCACATTACCTGCCCGCCCTAATACCCAGGAGACACAGTGGCGCATAGAGCCCGAGTCGTGATAGAGACCCTATAAAAAGGCTAAAAGGCTCGAGGCACCTATGATACAGGATTGTGCTCCCACCTTTATGGAGAACAGAGAGCAACTGTGAGGACCTTATCAGAAGCCACAGGCAGTAAGGGACTACCACATCACCGCGCTTTGAGGAAGGCTTTCATCTCCACCTGGTAAAAGGGACTCTGGATTTGCTTCCAAGCCGGCCAGACCCTGCCTGTACCTGTGATCTGGTACCCTGGACTGCGGTTGCCTGAAGCTACAGTTAACCAGGTAAAGAGACGGCAAACCTGTGTTCTTGTTCTTTACTGCACCATTCACCATCTCCACCTATACACCGGGAGCCCTGGGGACCTACTTCACCTGTGGGAAGTTACACCATCTAGCTGCCATACCATGAACCCAGAGGACCCCTTTAAGCAGCATCGATCCCTACTGACCAAATACCACAGATGGCGTCACGAACAAACTTTATTAAACCCTTAAAAGACCTTTCCCTTCAATCGGGCGCCCAGGGCCAGGGACCAGGTCGCAGCCACCGTGACATCCCCTTTAAGTACCGGACCCAGTACCGAGTACCCCACAGCCCTGGCAGGCATCGCAACTCCCCGCAGCCATCTATCTAAGGTCTGTTCTGCTGGAAGCAGTACTGCTTATGTTAGCAGATCCGAAGGCTCCATGAATATGGCAGCAGAACACTCTCTCTACTGTGAATTGCGCAGCCCATAGAGGCGTGCCCAGTTCCCAGCAGTGACAGTTCTATTACAATAGATAGGGTCAGCGTCTGTCTGTTATCTCCTATGACTATGGGGTGCCATGTTATGACACTGAAAGTGTCGTGCTGCTACTGTGAAAGCAAGATGTCAGCTCCCAGTGCCTTCTTTAAACTCCTATAACACACAAAATATATTTCAAATGCATTCAAAATTGGTTATAACAGCATGTTATGCTACATTACATTGATTTATTAATGATCTACAAATGCAGTACCTTCCTTTAAAGCTTCATTACTCTTTAAATGTATTTACACTGGTCAATAATATTAGGCCCCCAACAATTGCTCAAAGGCCTTTTAGAAGTACACAGCTCAGGGACAGACAGAAAGCCTATGCCTTATACTGCATTTGTACTCCACTGAGTATTTGAGCAGCGCACTTTTACAAGATATCAGAGTGATTGGTGGGGGCTTCAGGACCCGGACCTCCACCAGTTCAATTAGAATTAAAGGAGCTAAAGCATAATAAAAAAAATCAAAAGTTGTTACTCTTTAAGATGCATTTACATTGGCAGATAATCTTGAACTGATTGACCTATCTATACAGATTGCCAATCACCTGATGCACAAGAAAAACCTTTGTTCATCCTGTGAACTTATTTTTAAACTTGCTTAAATGAATCATTGTTCTCGTGTAAACAGGACATGTGCTGTCATGAACTGAGCTATTCTATGCGCTAAGAACCATCATATTAAGTGATCATTCTGTGCACGTGAAAGTGCAGTCAGCCTGCCTAAAAAAGCTCTTACACAACTGCTAATTGGCATCATATTGCTGATCAGCGGGCGTTTAACCCCTTAACGACCGCCGATACGCCTTTTAAAGGTGGCAGTTAAGTGTACTTATTACTCAGAGCCGCTTTTCAACGGTACTGAGAAATAAGAGTATAGCACCCCCCCAGAGTTGGAATTTCTCTGGGGTCTCAGCTACCCCCAGAGAACATGATTGGTTTTTACCGACCCCAGTGTTGCAATTGCCGTTATTAACGGAATAACATGACCGCAAAAAAAAGTCAGATTTCCCACTTAATTTCTTTCTCTGCTAATGTGATCGCACATCAGAGGAGAGAGAAATGGAGTCCTCCGAGCCCCCCATGGTACCTTATGTACCGGATCAGTAGTCCCCCAGTTCTCCGGCCCCACTCCTTCCTCCGGCAGAAAGAAAATGGCAGGAGCATGTGTAGCAAGGGGCACCGGGGTGGTAGTCCGGACCGAGCTCACCTACAAACACAGTATGTAGATACGACAGAAAAGACTGGCACATCCAAACTAGTGTGAATAGGTGCATACTAGGAGCAGCTACCTCCATACACAGTATACAAAAAAGGTTGCACTCTATTGTGCCAAAGCATGTCTAATATGAAATATATGAAATATGAATAGCAAAATGGCTTTTGAACATTAGGAAAATATTTGAGTGACGCTTTGCACAGAATTTGATCAAATAGTGTGAGCCCATTAACCATCGTCAAGGTGGTCTCATAAAAAATCTGATGGGTCCCTGACCTCCCTGTCCAAATGTGAACACTTACCGAAGGCCAATGTCTGTATGTCTGGGTGAATGTGGACACCTCTGTCAGCAAAAGCCTACATATGGGTTGGCCGGAACCAAGTGCGATTAGATGTAATTAAAAACCACATGGTGACGGGAGGAGTGCTCAGTCAATAAGCTAACATAGAAATGACAGAAAAGACTGGCACATCCAAACTAGTGTGAATAGGTGCATACCAGGAGCAGCTACCTCCATACACAGTATGCAAATTCTGTGCAAAGCGTCTCTCAAATATTTTCCTAATGTTCAAAAGCCATTTTGCTATTCATATTTCATATATTTCATATTAGACAATGCTTTGGCACGATAGAGTGCAACCTTTTTTGTATACTGTGTATGGAGGTAGCTGCTCCTGGTATGCATCTATTCACACTAGTTTGGATGTGCCAGTCTTTTCTGTCATTTCTATGTTAGCTTATTGACTGAGCACTCCTCCCGTCACCATGTGGATTTTAATTACATCTAATCACACTTGGTTCCAGCCAACCCATGTGTGGGCTTTTGCTGACAGAGGTGTCCACATTCACCCAGACATACAGACATTGGCCTTCGGTAAGTGTTCACATTTGGACAGGGAGGTCAGGGACCCATCAGTTTTTTTATGAGACCACCTTGACGATGGTTGATGGGCTCACACTATTTGATCAAATTCTGTGCAAAGCGTCTCTCAAATATTTTCCTAATGTTCAAAAGCCATTTTGCTATTCATATTTCATATATTTCATATTAGACAATGCTTTGGCACGATAGAGTGCAACCTTTTTTGTATACTGTGTATGGAGGTAGCTGCTCCTGGTATGCATCTATTCACACTAGTTTGGATGTGCCAGTCTTTTCTGTCATTTCTATGTTAGCTTATTGACTGAGCACTCCTCCCGTCACCATGTGGATTTTAATTACATCTAATCACACTTGGTTCCAGCCAACCCATGTGTGGGCTTTTGCTGACAGAGGTGTCCACATTCACCCAGACATACAGACATTGGCCTTCGGTAAGTGTTCACATTTGGACAGGGAGGTCAGGGACCCATCAGTTTTTTTATGAGACCACCTTGACGATGGTTGATGGGCTCACACTATTTGATCAAATTCTGTGCAAAGCGTCTCTCAAATATTTTCCTAATGTTCAAAAGCCATTTTGCTATTCATATTTCATATACCGTATTTCATATTAGACAATGCTTTGGCACAATAGAGTGCAACCTTTTTTGTATACAGTCTGTAGATACCCCGGCCCCTTGTACATGCAATCTGGGATGGATTCAGTCTTTTCCCCAAACAGAGTTACCTTCCCTCCTTGGGCCACAGCAGTCCAGACAATTAAAAGTCCAGAGATGCAACTGTATTCCAACAGGGAAAAAAATTAACTTTTAATAAACAGGAATGGAGTAGAATAACAGAAAAATACAGCACTGGATTCCTGGTCTCTCTCTGAAACACTTCGCTGCTGCACCCTTTGCAGCTGTAGCAGCCACAGATAGACCACATGCCCGGATTACCCCTTCAGAAGCAGGGGTCCTTCCAGAGTCCTAGGGCCCATGCTGTGATCTTCAGTCCTATGATCCTTGAGACCCCTCTTGAGTCCCTGGAGTCCTTTGAGTCCTTGGGACCCCTCTCGAGTTACTAGAGTCCTTTGAGTCCTTTGGACCCCTCTTGAGTCATCTGAGTCCAAGGCAACAGACCTCTCCCATCCCGGTGGATCTGGCAGTGCCCCATCTGACAATTCTGTCTGTCCTGGCCAGAGTCTCAGGCAGTTCTGGAGGGAAACAGAAGCTTCATGTGGCCTCACTGCTGCTGCTGACCCAGCCCCCTTGTTAACTATTACTGTACCTAGCTCTTAGGATATTTTAAAGGAGCACACCACATTGGCATAACAGACAGTTTGATCCCATAACATAACATAATACATTGCAAGGATAGAAAATAGGGACATGGACAGTGCATTAGGGGAACCACACTGTAAGGAGGAGAGGGCACAACTGAGGGGACCGGCCACCTACTTAGACATGCACAGTGAGCCCACCAAGATCTGCCTGCTCGCACCTGGCAACCGATGAGAATTTTCTAATTTGCTGCTGGCTTTTGATTACTGTGATAGACCCTATCACAGTGATCAAAACCCCCAATATTAGTACATATGGCAGCACTAGGGCTGTGCGTGTCTCTTCTCTCTTTGTAGTTGTTCTGAGAGATAAGAGAGATACAGTACACCCAAGCACTGCCCTGTCAGAAATATAATAATAATTTCTGCATTTGCAAACCCTCTCTAAACCTCCAATTACCCACCCCCATTCTCCGTAATCCCCGCATCCCCTTTGTCAGGGGTTATAAAAAAATATATATTTTTTTATAATTTTTTGCAGTTAGGATTAGGGTTACGGTTTGGGTTAAGGTTAGGCTTAGGGTTATTATGGTTAGGGTTACACGTATTAGGGTTAAGGTTAGGCTTATTAGGGATAGGCAGTAAAAAAATACCAGTGTTAGATTAGGGTTAGTTTTTTATTAGGCAGGCAAATAAATGGCCCGCAGAATATTTAGCGTGGAGCAAGCGTACAGCCTGCTTTGCTCCGGCAGCACTGGCAGTAAAATGGGATCTGCCTCTGAAGTAGAGCAGTTTTCAAGCAGTGATGATGACTCTTCCTCCACGGAATCGCACAGCCCAATGGTAGCAGAGTCGGTTGTCACTGTTGAAGCTTCAGAGGCAGGACCAAGTACCGCAGTTTTCATCTATCATGTCCTGAGTTCGTTAAGAAACCCTAATGAGATTCCTCCACTTCAGTGACAATTCCCAAGCCCCCCAAGACTCAAGAACTGACCCTAACTATGATCGCCTAAATAAATTAAGACCCCTAACTTCCCACATACAAAATTAATTTCTAAATTCCTATACCCCAGAGCAAAATGTGACAGTCGACGAGTCCTTAATGAGATACAAGGGCCGTCTGTCATTCCGCCAATTTATCCCTTCCAAGCAAGCCAAATGAGGCATCAAACTGTGCAAAACACGTGAGAGCTCATCAGGGTACACTTTCCTAATTTATGAAGGCAGGGACTGCCAAATCAACCCCCCCCAAACTGCCCCCAGACAATTGGCATCCAAGGCAAAATTGTTTGGGAGCTAATTATGCCCTTTTTCCAGCAGGGGTACCACGTGTATACTGACAACTACTACACAAGCATCCCCCTATACAAATCCCTCCATGCTGCAAATACAGGGGCCTGTGGGACAGTCAGGAAACCTGAATGGGGTTTCCATCACAGTTGATGTTCAGACGTTTGGAGAAGGGGGCGTCATTCTCACTCACAAGTCACCAACTTCGTGCAGTGAAGTGGCATGACAGGAAGGACGTCTACATGCTGACCACACTACATGCGGACACCACTGTGATGGTCAGAAATAGGGACTCCACCAGGGACAAACAAAAACCAATCTGTGTATCAGATTATAAAAAATGTATGGGTGGCACTGACCTGTCACACCAGGTTCTGCAACCATACCTGGTGAAGCAGAAGACCAGGGCCTGGTACAAAAGGTGTCAATCTACCTTATCCAGATTGCTACCTATAACAGTTTTGTCCTGTACAAAAAGTCCCAAGGACAGCTCACTTTCCTCCAGTTCCAGGAAAAAATTGTTGACAAACTCATTTTTGAGTCGATCGCACAGGGGAAAGACGTCGAGTCTGAGGATGCCCGGAGACTTGCAGAGCGCCATTTTCCTTGCCCTGTCACTTCCACCCAAAAGTATCCTCAAAAAAGATGCCAGGTTTGTAGGAAGAATGATAGACGGAGTGATTCCCGATACTATTGCACCATGTGCCCATTCCAACTAGGCATTTGTTTTGAGACCTACCACACCTTTTACAATTATTAGGGTTTTTTTCAATAATTTATATTTTCTGCTTAGTGCCCCAGTAGAGTAATTTTTATGGAACAAGTAAAAGCATGGGCGGACACACCGCATGTTCAGCCGGTGCAGCTGCACAGGGGCCCAGGAGGACAGGGGGCCCGATCAGCTGCTCAAATATCTTACTCTCTCATAGACCCAGCGGCTGCATCTACACTAAGGAGAGGAAGGGGCCGTGCCTGTGTCTTTTGCTGTCAGAGAAGGGCCTCTTCCTCTCCTCACAGTTGATGCTGCCGCTGGCTCTTTCATATGATGAAGGAGCCCGGGATCACTGGACACGCCCCCCCATAATCCTTGGACACGCCCCCAGCTTTTCTTCCTGGTTCATGCAGGGCAGGCAGGAGCAGGCCTGGTAAGTATGGCTGATCTCAGCCAGTCCTGTCTCCTGCCTCCTCCTCACTGCCTCTGACTGCTGCTGGGACCAGCCTCTGAGCAGTCAGTACATCCGTCACCTCTCCTGCCTCCTGAGCAGTTCTGAGAACTGAACTGCCTGATAAATGTTCACATGAGCTATCACATCAATCCCTCCTGCCCCCTGTAGCTACCTCCACCCCCTGTACTGAGGGGGCTTTATTGAAAAACTGCGGCACTGGCCCACTCAGATGCAGGAGCTGCAGTGTGAATGCTGCCTGAGTGGCCAGTGCAGCCATTCCTCAGTAACGACCCCTCAGTACAGGGATGGCAAGTGGCTACGGGGGGGAGGGGAGGTTGATGTGATGGCCGATGCTCACATGGGTCAGACACCTGCCAGAACTTCTCAGGAGGAAGAAGTGTCAAATCCACTGACTGCGGGGAGTACACTCTGCAGCTATCAGAGGTAGTGAAGAGGCAGGAGGACTGGTGAGAGCTGGAGATCTGGCCAGTAAGTGCTGATGGAGGACTGAAGACCCCCAGGATGGAGCTGCTGGAGATGGAAGAATGCACCTGACAGAGGGACAACACGTGTAAGTAACAAAATGTGTACAGACTTACTATCACCTATGTGTATTACCATACTTCTGTGCACCTGTTTATAAAAGTCTATATATAAGTGTATATATATATATATATATATATATATGATTGTCTAAGGGTCACTTCCATCTGTCTGTCCTCAACTTCCGTAACAGAAATCCCGCATTGCTGATTGGTCTCGCCAGCTGCCTGTCATGGCTGCCGTGACCAATCAGTGACGGGCACAGTCCGATTAGTCCCTCCCCTGCTCCCCTGCAGTCACTGTCCGGCGCCTGCTCCATAATCCCCTCCAGTCACACAGGGTTAATGGCAGCGGTAACGACCCGCCGTGTAACGCACTCCGTTAACGCTGCTATTAACCCTGTGTGTCCCCAACTATTTACTATTGATGCTGCCTATGCAGCATCAATAGTAAAAATGTATAATGTTAAAAATAATAATAATAATAATAATAATAAAAAAAAACCATTATATTCTCACCGTCCGCTGCCATCCGCGCCAGCCTTTCCCGCTCCTCGCGCTCTGGTCTCAAGAATACATTGCGACGAGAACGCTACATGATCACGGGTTATTGCAGCAAAGAATTACTGGGAACGGAGCGTTGCAAGGAGCATCGCTAAAGGCCTGTGCTGGATACGGGAGCTGCCGGAGGGTGAGTATATAACTATATTTTATTTTAATTGTTTTTTTAACAGGGATATGGTGCACACATTGCTATATACTATGTGGCCTGTGTTATACACTACGTGGGCTGTGCTATATACTACGTGGGCTGTGCTATATACTACGTGGGCTGTGCTATATACCACATGGGCTGTGCTATATACTACGTGGGCTGTGTTATATACTATGTGGGCTGTGTTATATACTGCGTGGCGTGTGTTATATACTACGTTTCTGTTCTATGTCCTACGTGGACTGTGTTATATACTACATGGCTGTGCTATATACTACGTGGCTATGCAATATACTGCGTGGCTGTGCAATATACTACGTGGGCTGTGTTATATACTACGTGGGCTATGTTATATACTGCGTGGGCTGTGTTATATACTATGTGGGCTGTGCTATATGCTACTTGGGCTGTGTTATATACTGCGTGGGCTGTGTTATATACGGCATTGCTGTGCTAATATACTGTGTGGGCTGTGTTATATGCTGCTTGGCTGTGCAATATACTGCATGGGCTGTGTTATATACTGCGTGGTCTATGTTATATACTGAGTGGGCTGTGTTTTATACTGCGTGCCTGTGTTATATACTACGTCACTGTGTTAATATACTGCGTAGGCTGTGCTATATACTACGTGGCTGTGCAATATACTCCGTGGCCTGTGTTATGTACCTATGCACAGTGCTCATATGTATCTGTGGGACACAAAGATAATCACAGTACACTATATATATATGTGTGTATGTATATATATATAAATATATATATATATATATATATATATATATATATATATGTATTAGAACCTGAGTATACAGTAGTTATCTGTGTGTCTATAATTATATATATATATATAGAGAGAGAGAGAGTGTATACTGTATATGCCACATATAATGCACACACATGCACACAGTCATGGCCAAAAGTGTTTTCATATATCGATGTGTACTTTGGTTATCTATGCATGTATGTACAATATATACAGTATATATATATATATATATATATATATTAGTACCTGAGACACAGTAGGTAGTAAGTGTAAAGCTTAATATCACTTAAAGGGAACATGTCAGCAGTTTTGGCCGCTATAAGATACGGCCACCACCTTTCAGGAGCTTATCTACAGAATTCTGTAATGCTGTAGATAAGCCCCCGATCCGACCTGAAAGATAAGAAAAATAAGTTTTATTATACTCACCTGGGGGGCAGTCTGGTCCGATGGTTGTCGCAGGTCAGGGTCCGGCGCCTCCCATCTTCTTGTGATACTGTCCCCCTGTTGCTTCATGGCTCCCCGACATCGCGCTCCTGCACAGGCGTACTTATCTGCCCTGTTGAGTAGAATCAAGTTTTTTTCTATGTGTTGCAGAAGAACAAGACAAATTCAGAAAGGGGCATGTAGCGCTATGCCTGACATGGTGTCCCCTCCTCCCTCCATGCTGGGACACCAGCTTACTCCCTGGACCATGGCACTGTCTCCAGCATGCGCCTGCCTTCTACCTCCACTATGCCCGCTGCACTGTGTCCCGATGGCGTGCCTAGGGTGCATGTGTGCGCACTCCACTATTCTAAAAGGGGCAGCACGTACACATGGTAAATGCTCAGTTGGGAGGCATCAGCCAAAAGCGTGGACACATCTTGTATAAAAAGCACCCTCCTCAGTAGGGAGGTGCCTGAGCAATCCCTATAGCTACAGTATGTTAGGTAGTTGGTGTGTATGCAACTGTATGTTGCCAGGTCCCCCATCCTAGTCTGATATAGTATCCCATATCTCATACCTTGTGTAATGTTATTAGTGCTCGCTTCCTGTGACTGCTTCGGCGGTGTCCGTATCCTGAAATCGCATCTACGGTACCGGTACCCTCCCGTCCCTTATTACTTAACATCCTCTCTTTATGTATGGTGCCGTCCTTTATTATATAGCGTCTAGTGATGAGCGAATCTACTCGTTACCTGAGATTTCCCGAGCACGCTCGGAGGCCCTCAGAGTATTTTTTAGTGCTTTAGTGCTTTAGTGATTTACATCTGTTAGCCAACATAAGTACATGTGGGGGTTACATGGTTACTAGGGAATCCCCACATGTACTTATGCTGGCTAATAGATGTAAATCATTCAGCTGCGGCAAGAAAAAGTAAATCTCCGAGCTCTAAAAAATACTTGGAGCACCCAAGCATGCTGGAGAAATCTCGAGTAACGAGTAGATTCGCTCATCACTAATAGCGTCCTGTTATGTGCAGCGACGTCCATTATTACCCAGTATCATCTCTTGTCATCTACAGCACCGTCCCTTACATTGAGCATTCTCATTATTTTTGTTATTCACAGCGTCTTCTCTTTATTGCATGGTGTCCTCTCCTGTAAAATGTAAAATGGCTGCTGAGAGAGCAGCTTCTGACCAGAAGACCAGTCCATCAGCCGCATCCATCACAAAAGAAGCTTTCCCATGCTCCATCAGACATCATTTCAGTTTATATCTAACAGGAGTGGATGATATGTAATAAAAAACAGAGAGGTATAAATAACAAAAATAATGAGAATCTGATATGTAAGGGACGGTGCTGTACATAACAAGAGGGAACTATATGATACGGGACGGTGCTATACATAAAGAGAGAGCACTGTTTAATAAGGGCGGCAATATATATGAGAGGAGACTGTAAAAAAAATATGTATGTCTGTAGCTTGGTCGCGATGAAAGGAGGGGGGCCCAGATACATTTCTTGCACAGGGGCCCTAAGCTGTCTGTGTCCGCCCCTGAGTAAAAGAGAATATTTTCATCATTAGATCCCATTTTACCCCATTTCACAATTAATTCCAGGACTTGATCAATCACATACCAAACTACTATTACAACAAATTATCTTCCACGTACCCACATCTGTACTCTCTAGAGTGTCGACCCCACAAATGTTCTTGAAAAGTCAGGTCATCTGAAAATTAATTCTAGGACTTGATTACTCACAAACATTTTTGACCATTTATCTAACTTTGACTGTATTTGCGACTATGTCTTGCTACTCAAAATTTCATATTGTTATTATTATTACCGTATATTACTTATATTTATGTTGGTGATATGGGCATGATCATTTTATTGGAGGGTCTCTAATAATGAGAAAGTTCCATACTTATATATTATACATTATGGGCTTTACTGTACGGTTCTTGCTGAACCTCTAGTGCTAGACAATACTTTACGGTTTCTGTAGAGAATTGGTTGTTTTGTGCATATATCGGTTCTGACTTTGGCGGGTTGGTGCTTGCTATGGTTTACCACGTCTATTGGCAAGTTCGTCTCTCATATAGGGATTGATGGACCTAAACGGACGTTGCACGACCAGTCTCTAAAAATGTCTGTCATTCTAGTCCTGCTGGTTTTCTTTCATCTTTGGAACAAACTTAACTTTGCCATATAGTTGGCAGCATTTTCTGCCACATTTTGTCCTTCATTCCAGTACAGTTTATTCTTCCTGTTACAATATATGCAAATGCAGGACAACTGTTTTGTTAGCAAGACCAAGTTTTATAGTCAACCAATGTCTTTTAAGGAGCATGCCTCCCTCTGTGACTAATAATTCCTAGAATGATTTTAATGTTTGCTCAATATCTCTGTAAGCTTTCAATCGGTCCTGGATCTTCAATTTCACCCTAAAGTCCAAATGGTGTGCCATCTATCATAGGCACAGCTGTATGTCCAGTACTCACATTGGTGCCATATTGGATATACTTCTGAACACATAAAAGTAGTGCAATAAAATTTGAGGTGTGTTCCTCAGAACGTACAAAAAATAATCAGAAATGAGAGTGAAAAAATGCAAATTGTCAATTTTCAAACTTGTGTTGCATCAACGACCTAATATTATCAAATTTTGTGTCATACCTGTGGGTTCAAATTGCTCAATATGCCCCTGGATAAAATCTTTGAGTGGTGTAGTTTCCAACATGGGGTCAGCTATGGAAGGTTTCTACTGTTTAGGCACATGTCCAAACCCGATATAGCATCAGCTATCAAAATTTTGAGATTAAAAAGTCAAACGGTGCACCTTCTCTTCCGAGCTCTGCTGTGTGCCCAAACAGTGGTTTACCCCCACATAAGGGGTATCAGAATACTCAGGACAAATTGAACAACAACTTTAGGTTTCTTATTTCTCCTGTTACCCTTGGTACAATAAAAAATTGGGGGCAAAAATATAATTTTTGTGAAAAAATATTATTTTTTATTTTCACTGCTCTACGTTGTAAACTTCTGTGAAGAATTTGAGGGCTAAAATTGCTCACCACACATCTAGGTAAGATCCATGGGGGGCTTTAGTTTCCAAAATGGTGTCACTTGTAGGGGGTTTCCACTGTTTAGACACATCAGGGGCTCTCCAAACTCAAAATGGTGTCCGATCTTGATTCCAGCAAATTCTGCGTTGAAAAAGTCAAACGGCGCTCCTTCCCTTCCGTGCTCTGCCGTGCACCCAAACAGTGGTTTACCCCAACATATTGAGTATCAGCATACTCAGGACAAATTGAACAACAACTTTTGGGGTCTAATTTCTCCTGTTACCCTTGGGAAAAAAAATTGGGAGCGTAAATTAATTTTTATGAAATAATATGATTTTTTATTTTCACGGCTCTACGATATAAACTTCTGATAAAGCACTAGGGGGTTGAAAGAGCTCACCACACATCTAGATAAGTTGCTTAGGGGGTCTAGTTTCCAAAATGGTGTCATTTCCACTGTTTAAGCACATCAGCAGTGGCTCTACAAATGCGACATGGTGTCCGATCTCAATTCCAGCCAATTCTGCATTGAAAAAGTCAAACGGCGCTCCTTCCCTTCCAATCTCTGCCGTGCCCCCAAACAGTGATTTTTTTTCCCTACATATGGGGTATAAGCATATCAAGGAGATATTTCACAACAAATTTTGTTGTTCATTTTCTCTTTTTACACTTGTGAAAACAAAAAAAATTGGTTCTGAAGAAAAATGTTTGCGAAAAAAGTTAAATGTTTTTTTTTCCTTCCATGTTGCTTCAGTTCCTGTGAAGCACCTGAAGGGTTAATAAACTTCATTAATGTGGTTTTGAGCACCTTGAGGGGTGCAGTTTTTAGAATGGTGTCACTTTTGGTATTTTCTGTCATGTAGACACTTCAAAGTAACTTAAAATTTCCCTAAAAAAAATGGTTTTGTAAATTTTGTTGTAAAAATGAGAAATCGCTGGTCAACGTTTAACCTTTATAATTTCCTAAAAAAAAAAAATGTTAAAAAAATTGTGCTCATGTAAAGTAGGCAAGTGGGAAATGTTATTTATTAAGTATTAGACTATGAAAATTGTAAATTCACAATGAAGGCATCAAAACTATGTATTAACACATGTGGAATTATATACTTAACAACAAAGTGTGAAACAACTGAAAATATGTCTTATATTCTAGGTTCTTCAAAGTAGCCACCTTTTGCTTTGATTACTGCTTTGCACACTCTTGGCATTCTCTTGATGAGCTTCAAGAGGTAGTCACCGGAAATGGTCTTCCATTCGTCTACAAGGAGTTCCCAGAGATGCTTAGCATTTGTTGACCCTTTTGCCTTCACTCTGCAGTCCAGCTCACCCCAAACCATCTCAATTGGGTTTAGGTCTGGTGACTGTGGAGGCCAGGTCATCTGGCGTAGCACCCCATCACTCTCCTTCTTGGTCAAATAGCCCTTACACAGCCTGGAGGTATGTTTGAGCTCATTGTCTTGTTGAAAAATAAATGATGGTCCAACCAAATGCAAACTGGATGGAATAGCATGCCGCTGCAAGAAGATGCTGTGGAAGCCATGCTGGTTCAGTATGTCTTCAATTTTGAATAAATCACCAACAGCGTCACCAGCAAAGCACCCCCACACCATCACACCTCCTACTCCATGCTTTACAGTGGGAACCAGGCATTTAGAGTCCATCCGTTCACCTTTTCTGCGTCGCACAAAGACACGGTCGTTGGAACCAAAGATCTCAAAATTTGTACTCATCAGACCAAAGCACAGATTTCCACTGGTCTAATGTCCATTACTTGTGTTCTTTAGCCCAAACAAGTCTCTTCTGCTTGTTGCCTGTCCTTAGCAGTGGTTTCCTAGCAGCTATTTTACCATGCAGGCCTGCTGCACAAAGTCTCCTCTTAACAGTTGTTGTAGAGATGTGTCTGCTGCTAGAACTCTGTGTGGCATTGACCTGGCCTCTAATCTGAGCTGCTGTTAACCTGGATTTCTGAGGCTGGTGACTCGGATAAACTTATCCTGAGAAGCAGAGGAGACTCTTGGTCTTCCTTTCCTGGGGCGGTCCTCATGTGAACGAGTTTCTTTGTAGCGCTTGATGGTTTTTGCAACTGCAGTTGGGGATACTTTCAAAGTTTTCCCAATTTTTCAGACTGACTGACCTTCATTTCTTAAAGTAATGATGGCCACTTGTTTTTCTTTACTTAGTTGCTTTTTTCTTGCCATAATACAAATTCTAACAGTCTATTCAGTAGGACTATTATCTGTGTATCCACCAGGCTTCTGCACAACACAACTGATGGTCCCAACCCCATTTATAAGGCACGAAATCCCACGTATTAAACCTGACAGGGCACACATGTGAAGTGAAAACCATTTACGGTGACTAGGAATCGCCCCCCAAGGGCCGTGGGGTACTCGGTACCGGGTCCTTCGGTTCACAGGGGGATGTCATGGTGGCTGACCCGGTCCGTGGCCCTGGGACGTCCGTACAAAAGGGAAAGGTCTTTAAGGGGAATGTTCGTGACACCACCTGTGGTATTCTGTCAGGGTGACTGACGCTGCTTTAAGGGGTCCGCTGGGGTGATGTTATGGCAGCTAGATGGTATACCTTCCCACAGGTGAAGTATGTCCCCAGGGTTTCCCGGTGTGTAGGGGGTGGTATGGTGAATGGCGCAGTGAAGAACGAGGACACAAGATTGCAGTCTCTTTACCTTTACTGAAGACTTCAGCATCCACAGTCCAGGGCACCAGATCACAGGGCAGGCAGAGTCCAGCCGGTTTGAAGGCAAATCCAGAGTTCCCTTGTCCAGGTGGAAATCAGTAGCCTTCCCTTGCGCTGCAGTGGTGTAGTCCCTTACTGCCTATGGCTTCACATAAGGGTCTCACAGATGCAATGTTTCGCTCTCACTGTCCTCCATATAGGATAGGACAAAACCCATATGACTGGTGACTTGAGAATGTTTATATGGTCTCTTGGATAACCCGGCTCTGTAGGTGTCACCGTGCCTCCTGGGTGTAGGTGCGGACAGGTAACCTGCAATTAGCTGTCCTGCTGGTCTCTGAAATAAGGTGTAGAGGTCCTTACTCCCTCGGTGTTCCGGCTACCGGGATGTTGAGCCTCATAAGGAGACAGCTTGAGCGGGACTGGTCCCCTTCTGGTATCCTCTCATTTGCTTTGACTTCCTTCACGCTCGCTGCAATACAATTCTGCCTTTCAGTGTCTCTTTCTGAGAGCTGCAGCTCTGAGGGCATGCACAGCTCCTTTGACCCTCTGTCCTCCTCATACTCTGGTCTGGAACTTTCTAACAGAATTTCTGTCTGGAGCTCTGCCAGGAACTAACTAACTTTCCCTACAGACTACCAGTTATATATATATGGGGAGTGACCTAATAAATAGGAGCAGAAGCTCCCCCTGGTGGTCTGGAGCGTGAAATGTGTTGCATGTTTGTGATACCTGGATGCAGTTATCCTTCTTTGCCTCCAAACGTAGCATCACTCTCCCCGAGAGGAAAGCAATACCACTGTGACGACCAGGACCCTGGGGCGCCGCAACTACCTCTTGAAGCTCATCAAGAGAATGCCCAGAGTGTGCAAAGCAGTAATTAAAGCAAAAGGTGGCTACTTTGAAGAACCTAGAATATAAGACATATTTTCAGTTGTTTCACACTTTTTTGTTAAGTATATAATTCCACGTGTTAATTCATAGTTTGATACCTTCAGTGTGAATGTACAATTTTCATGGTCATGAAAATACAGAAAAGTTTTTGAATGAGATGGTGTGTCCAAACTATTGGTCTGTACTGTATCTCTTTGATTTAAGGACATACAAATTCATATTGCTAAATGTTCAAAATTTTTGCCAAATTTCCATTTTTTTCATAAATAAACGCAAGTCATATCCATGAAGTACAATAAGTCACAAAAAAATAATCTCAGAATCAGCAGGATCCGTTAAAGCGTTCCATAGTTAAAATCACATAAAGTCATATACTCTGGCTAATCTCTACCTTCCTAACAAAGGCCAGATCAAGGCATGGCGATGATATCTGAGAAGGCTGGAGGGCCATCTGAAAAATAGCAGGCGACCTGAATCTGATAATGAACAAGACACTTGACTCTTCCTCGGGTAAGTCCTCCATTCCTCCCTCACTCTTAGCTGTGCTGAAAGCTGACTTTCACAGACTACAGATCGTGGATATTTGGCGCATCCTACACCCGGGGGACAGAGACCATAAATAGTTTTCCCACCTTCACAACACCTATAATAGGATAGATCATTTACTCGTCTCACATCACTTTCTTAGCTGGAATCCCACAGCGTCCATAGGAGTAATGACTTGGTCAGATCACTCTCCCATCTTTTTCTCTTTCCAGCCCCCAATTTGAACCACAGACATTGGCAGTGGTATCTAAATGCAAACCTTCTTCAGGATCCTGAGACAACTAACGCAATTAAAACCACCATCCAAGAATTTTTAATAAACCATGAGGGAGACCCTAGCCCATTGCTCACCCAGTGGGAGGCCCTAAAATTTGTAATTAAAGGAATTTTAGCACAGCCTTAAAAGAGAGAAGATTGCCTACATGAAGGTGCTGCTTGCGCAGATACACATCGTGGAACAGGAACATAAATGTGATCTAGCTAGTGCAACCCTTACTGAGCTAAAAAAGGCAAGAGAGGACCTGAAGAAATTAGTAGACCAAGGTTTTACCAAATACAGGGGTTTCTTTTACGAGTTTGCTGACAAGTGCTGGGGCGCGTTGGCTAGAAGTATTCACCCAAGGAGCCCCTATACCTATATACCCTCTATTCGCAATATTGGAGGGGTAGAGGTGAATGAATCAGGTCAGATTGCTCAGTCGTTCAGGGACTTCTATGAAGCGCTCTATAACAACACGGGCCTCTATGCAGACATGTCCCCCACACGTAAGCAAACGAAAATAGATCAATATATCAGAGAGACTGCCCTTCCCTCATTATCGGCAGACCTCAGGGAGACCCTGGATTTGCCTTTTAAATAGGAGGAGCTTAAGCAAGCAATCAAAATGTCCCCGACTAATAAAAGTCCTGGCCCAGACGTCTACACAGCCCAAATTTTACAAATTACTAGCACCCCCAATTAATGCCCTTTTTGACCAAAGTGTTTAACAAGGTTTTTTCGAAGCACCCATTTCCTGACCAGACACTGGAGGCTCATATTTCTCTCATTCCTAAAGCCGGGAAGGACCCTAAATTATGCCTCAGCTACAGGCCAATCTCACTATTCAACCTAGATGTAAAATTATACTCTAAAATGATAGCAATGAGATTGACTACTTATCTACCAGACTTAATTCATACTGACCACGTAGGGTTTGAACCGCGGAGAGATGAGGGACAATACTATTAAGACACTTCTACTTATGTCCCACAGTAAAAGGACAAAGTCATCCACATATATTCTTTCGGTCGTTGCTGAAAAGGCATTTGATCGGGTGAAGTGGTCCTTTCTCCATAGTGCACTCCGTCAGATCAATATGGTCGATAACCTACAGGAAAAGATAATGGCTCTATATCATAACCCTACAGCTAAGGTAAAATGCAATGGTGTATTTTCATATTCTTTTAAGATATCAAATGGAACAAGACAGGGCTGCCCACTGTCACTGCTGCTGTATATTATAGTGATGGAGCACCTAGCAGTAGCCCTTAGGAACAACCCCAATATTACTGGTATACAGGCTGAGCCTAGAGTACATAACTCTCCTTATATGCAGATGACTTATTGCTGTATATCACTGTTCTGCCTTCCTCCACGTATGATGCTGTGTGGATTCCAGCATACAGATAAACCTTCATCCACTTCCTCAGTAAACAGACTGTATAGGTTCTTAAGTCTATATTTATTGAGATGGTGAACGATGAACAACAATAGTCGATGATATTGTGAGATAACCGATATAATGGATGATCAGGTAAAAACTACAAAGGATATAACAGTGCATCAGTACTTGGCACATTACAGCATGTTACAGGATGCAATAACATGAATAACAGAGATTACAGAGCTAACACAGGACACAGCATAAGACAAATACACAGTTATCCTGGCTATTTTAGGGCAAGTTCAGGCTGTAAGCATTGTACTACATTATACAGGCAAGCATCTATCTGAATACAGAGAAACAGCAATATGAAACAAAGCACAACATGCCTAACTACACACTCTGCTACACAGTGGCTGTATAACTGTTCTAACACAAACATGAAGGTACATTTGTGCCTCACCGGAATCTACTTATCAAGAGCAATGATCTGCAGGACGAGAGAGCCAGAAACACGCGTGTAAGACTCAAAGGTCCGGTGGAAAATGGCTACAGCCTTCTTGCCTGGGAAACCAGGGGGGCAGTTCTAGTCAGAACTTAGGGCTTAAAGCGAAATGCTCCTGAATACAGGAACAGGATAAATGTGTACCTAATGACCTCTAATGGTGACAACTGGTACTACATTGTGAATTAACTTGCTGCACATTAATGGGCAGAACAATCACAAACTCGAGACTTTCACTACCCATGGTTATGAGGGAGTTTATAGGTATAGCAGGTTAAGTAACTTTAACCCCTTCCTGACCTGTGACACAGAATATGCGTCATGAAAGTCGGTGCCAATCCGACCTGTGACGCATATGCTGTGTCATAGAATGATCGCGTTCCTGCAGATCGGGTGAAAGGGTTAACTCTAATTTCATCCGACCTACAGGAACAGGGGGAGTGGTACTTCAGCCCAGGGAAGGTGGCTTTGCCCCCACGTGGCTACAATCACTCTGATTGGCTGTTGAAAGTGAAACAGCCAATCAGAGCAATTTGTAATATTTCAACAGTCAAACTGCTGAAATATTACAATCCAGACATGGCCGATGCTGCAATATCATCGGCCATGGCTGGAGACACCGATCCACCTCCGCCACCGACTGACAGCGGCGATCTGCCGCTGCCATTAGCCCTCCTCTCCCCTCTGTCCTATCCTCCGCCCCTGTCCTGTCCTCCGTCCCCACGCCTGTCCTCCGTCCCCCCTCTATCCGATCTCATCCCCGAGTCCTGGAGTCCCTCCCGGTGCTGGTGGTCTTCATTGATGGGCGCTGCCATCTTCCAAAATGGCAGGCACATGCGCAGTGCGCCCGCCGAATCTTCCGGCCGGCAGATTCATTCATTCATTCAATGCCAGTACATTTTGATCACTGTGATATCACAGTGATCAAAATCAAAAAAATAGTAAATAACCCCCCCTTTATCACCCCACAGGTAGGGATAATAATAAAATAAAGAAAATATTTTTATTTTTCCACTAGGGTTAGGGCTAGGGTTAGGGTTTGGGCTAGGGTTAGGGCTAGGGTTAGGGCTAGGGCTAGGGTTAGGGTTAGGGTTACGGTTAGGGTTAGGGCTAGGGTTAGGGTTAGATTTAGGGTTAGGGTTGGAATTAGGGTATGTGCACACGGTGCGGATTTGGCTGCGGATCTGAAGCGGATTGGCCGATGCGGATTCGCAGCAGTTTTCCATGCATTGTACAGTACCATGTAAACCTATAGAAAACCAAATCCACTGAGCCCATGGAGCAGAAAATACCGCACGGAAACGCTGAATTGTATTTGCCGCAGCATGTCAATTCTTTTGCGGATTCTGCAGCATTTTACACCCGCTCCTCAATAGGAATCCGCAGGTGTAAAACTGCAGGAAATCCGCAGGTAAATGCAGTGTTTTACCTGTGGATTTTTCAAAAACGGTGCGGAAAAATCTACACACAAATCCGCAACGTGGGCACATAGCCTTAGGGTTAGGGTTGGAATTAGAGTTAGGGTTGGTATTAGAGTTGGGGTTGGAATTAGGGTTAAGATTAGGGTTAGGGGTGTGTTGGGGTTAGGATTAGGCTTATGGTTAGGGTTAGGGTTGGGATTAGGGGTATGTTGGGGTTAGGGTTGTGGTTAGGGTTATGGTTAGGGTTGGGATTAGGGTTAGGGGTGTATTGAGGTTAATGTTGGAGTTAGAATTGAGGGGTTTCCACTGTTTAGGCATATCAGGGGGTCCCAAACGCGACATGGCGCCACCATTGATTCCAGCCAATCTTGCGTTCAAAAAGTCAAAAAGTGCTCCCTCCCTTCCATGCCCTGACGTGTGCCGAAACAGTGGTTTACCAAACATATGGGGCATAAGCGTACTCAGGAAAAATTGCACAACAACTTTGGGGGTCTAATTTCTCCTGTTACCCTTGGGAAAATTAAAAATTCTTTTCACGGCTCTATGTTATAAAATTCTGTGAAGCACTTGAGAGTTCAAAGTGCTCACCACACATCTAGATAAGTTCCTTGGGGGGTCTATTTTCCAAAATGGGGTCACTTGTGGGGGGTTTCTACAGTTTAGGCACATCAGGGGCTCTGCAAACGCAACGTGACGCCTGCAGACCATTCCATCAAAGTCTGCATTTCAAAACGTGACTAATTACATTCAGAGCCCCGACGTGTACCCAAATAGTGGTTTACCCCCACATATGGGGAACCAGCGTATTCAGGGTAAACTGGACAACAACTTTTGGCGTCCAATTTCTCCTGTTACCCTTGTGAAAATAAAAAATTGCGGACTAAAAAATCAATTTTGAGGAAAAAAAAAGATTTTTTATTTTCACTGCTCTGCGTTATAAACTTTTGGGAAGCACTTGGGGGTTCAAAGTGCTCACTACACATCTAGATAAGTTCCTTCCAGGGTCTAGTTTCCAAAATGGGGTCACTTGTGGGGGGTTTCTACTGTTTAGGCACATTAGAGGTTCTGCAAATGTAACATGATGCCCGCAGACCATCAAAGTCTGCATTCCAAAACGTCACTACTTCCCTTCTGAGCCCCGACGTGTGCCCAAACAGTGGTTTACCCATACGTATGGGGTATCAGCGTACTCAGGATAAACTGGACAAAAACTTTTCGGGTCCAATTTCTCCTGTTACCCTTGTGAAAATAAAAAATTGCGGACTAAAAAATCAATTTTGAGGAAAAGAAAAAGATTTTTTATTTTCATGGCTCTGCGTTATAAACTTCTTTGAAGCACTTGGGGGTAAAAAGTGCTCACTACACATCTAGATAAGTTCCTTGGGGGGTCTAGTTTCCAAAATGGGGTCACTTATGGGGGGTTTCTACTGTTTAGGCACATCTGGGGCTCTGCAAACGTAACATGACGCCCGCGGACCATTCCATCAAAGTCTGCATTTCAAAACGTCACTACTACAAAATACACAAAGAAAATGGGAGACATTTATTAGCATCCTGGATAGGACCTGTGCACAGTATATACCGTATGGGAACAAACATACTAGAAATAGGAGGAAACCAATATGGCTAAATAGAGCTGTAAGGAGCACAATAAGTGACAAAAAGAAAGCATTTAGAGAATTAAAGGAAGTAGGTAGTGATGAGGCATTAAATAAATACAAAAAATTAAATAAATTCTGTAAAAAGCAAATCAAGGCAGCAAAGATTGAGACAGAGAGACTCATTGCCAGAGAGAGTAAAAATAATCCTAAAATATTCTTTAACTACATAAATAGTAAGAAACTAAAAAATGATAGTGTTGGCCCCCTTAAAAATAGTCTGGGTGAAATGGTGGATGAGGATGAGGAAAAAGCCAATATGCTAAATGACTTTTTTTCATCAGTATTTACACAAGAAAATTCCATGGCAGACAAAATGACTAGTGATAAAAATTCCCAATTAAATGTCACCAGCTTAACCCAACAGGAAGTGCGGCGGCGTCTAAAAATCACTAAAATTGACAAATCTCCGGGCCCGGATGTTATACACCCTCGAGTACTGCAGGAATTAAGTACAGTCATTGATAGACCATTATTTTTAATCTTTAGAGACTCCATAATAACAGGGTCTGTACCACAGGACTGGCGTATAGCAAATGTGGTGCCAATATTCAAAAAGGGGACAAAAACTGAACTCGGAAACTATAGGCCAGTAAGCTTAACCTCTACTGTGGGTAAAATCCTGGAGGGCATTCTAAGGGACACTATACTGGAGTATCTGAAGAGGAATAACCTCATGACCCAGTATCAGCACGGGTTTACTAGGGATCGTTAATGTCAGACTAATCTGATCAGCTTCTATGAAGAGGTAAGTTCCGGATTGGACCAAGGGAACCCAGTGGATGTAGTGTATATGGACTTTTCAAAAGCTTTTGATACGGTGCCACACAAAAGGTTGATACATAAAATGAGAATAATGGGGATAGGGGAAAATATGTGCAAGTGGGTTGAGAGCTGGCTCAGGGATAGGAAACAAAGGGTGGTTATTAATGGAGCACACTCGGACTGGGTAGCGGTTAGCAGTGAGGTACCACAGGGGTCAGTATTGGGCCCTCTTCTTTTTAACATATTTATTAATGACCTTGTAGGGGGCATTCAGAGTATAATTTCAATATCAATATTTGCAGATGACACTAAACTCTGCAGGGTAATTAATACAGAGGAGGACAATTTTATATTATATCATGATTTATGTAAACTAGAAGCTTGGGCTGATAAATGGCAAATGAGCTTTAATGGGGATAAATGTAAGGTCATGCACTTGGGTAGAAGTAATAAGATGTATAATTATGTGCTTAATTCTAAAACTCTGGGCAAAACCGTCAATGAAAAAGACCTGGGTGTATGGGTGGGTGACAAACTCATATTCAGTGGCCAGTGTCAGGCAGCTGCTACAAAGGCAAATAAAATAATGGGATGCATTAAAAGAGGCATAGATGCTCATGGGGAGAACATAATTTTACCTCTATACAAGTCACTAGTTCGACCACACTTAGAATACTGTGCACAGTTCTGGTCTCCGGTGTATAAGAAAGACATAGCTGAACTGGAGTGGGTGCAGAGAAGAGCGACCAAGGTTATTAGAGGACTGGGGGGTCTGCAATACCAAGATAGGTTATTACACTTGGGGCTATTTAGTTTGGAAAAACGAAGACTAAGGGGTGATCTTATTTTAATGTATAAATATATGAGGGGACAGTACAAAGACCTTTCTGACGATCTTTTTAATCATAGACCTGAAACAGGGACAAGGGGGCATCCTCTGCGTTTGGAGGAAAAAAGGTTTAAGCATAATAACAGATGCGGATTCTTTACTGTAAGAGCAGTGAGACTATGGAACTCTCTGCAGTATGATGTTGTAATGAGTGATTCATTACTTAAATTTAAGAGGGGACTGGATACCTTTCTGGAAAAGTATAATGTTACAGGATATATACACTAGATTCCTTGATAGGGCGTTGATCCAGGGAACTAGTCTGATTGCCGTATGTGGAGTCGGGAAGGAATTTTTTTCCCCAATGTGGAGCTTACTCTTTGCCACATGGGTTTTTTTTGCCTTCCTCTGGATCATCATGTTAGGGCATGTAAGGTTAGGCTATGGGTTGAACTAGATGGACTTATAGTCTTCCTTCAACCTTAATAACTATGTAACTATGTAACTATGTAACTTCCCTTCCGAGCCCTGTCGTGTGCCCAAACAATGGTTCCCCCCACATATGAGATATCAACGTACTCAGGACAAACTGGACAACAACTTTTGGGGTCCAATTTCTCCTGTTACCCTTATGAACTTGTAAAAATAAAAATTGCTTGCTAAAAAATAATTTTTGAGGAAAGAAAAATGATTTTTATTTTCACGGCTCTGCGTTATAAACCTCTGTGAAGCACTAGGGGGTTCAAAGTGCTCAACACACATCTAGATAAGTTCCTTGGTTGGTCTAGTTTCCCAAATGGGGTCACTTGTAGGGGGTTTCTACTGTTTAGGCACATCAGGGCCTCTGCAAACGCGACATGGTGTCAGCTAATGATTGGAGCTAATTTTTCATTCAAAAAGTCAAATGGCGCTCCTTCCGTTCTGAGCCCTGCCGTGCACCCAAACATTGGTTTACCCCCACATATGAGGTATCAGCATACTCAGGAGAATTTGCCCAATAAATTTTAGGATCCATTTTATCCTGTTGCCCATGTGAAAATTAACAAATTGGGGCTAAAATAAATTTTTTGTAAAAAAAAGTGCTTTTTTTATTTTTACGGAACAATTTGTGAAGCACCTGGGGGCTCAAAGTGCTCACTATGCATCTAGATAAGTTCCTTGGGGGGTCTAGTTTCCAAAATGGGGTCAATTGTGGGGGAGCTCCAATGTTTAGGCACACAGGGTGTTAGGGCTAGAAGAACGCACCAAATAATAAGACAGATAGAGTATGGTGCGTTCGCAGCCCGGGGTCCACCGTGCAGAGATGGAACCTGCTGCCAAGTAATGACGGACTATATGGCGGTACAAAGTGAATACACACATGGGCTAACCTCACCCTGTGTGAAGGAAGCGAACCCTGTTATGTCACAGGGCCGTGGTACCGCACCAAGAGCGCAAGCAACGAGTCTCAGAACTCAATCCCAAGACACAGGATTTGAGTACATAGACCTCATGCGCTCGACACCGCTACTGAGGTGTCAGAGTGACAGCAATAGAAGCACAAGAGTGCATGCAGTGCCGCACTGGCGAACGCCACTAACCACCCAGGCTTGGGTCAGGAAAGCGCTGTGAAAGCACAAGGCGCCGCACTGGCGGTCACAGCAATAAGACGCTGTATTGTGTGTTTACGTGCTGATGGCTAAGTCGGGCGCTAGATAGCAAACATACACCTTCCGCGAACAGTCATCCAATAGGGAGGGTTATTTAAAGAGCGACTTTCACTCACAACACACACACATTTACAAATGTACACTAGCGCATGGCCGTGCGGTCATGCGCAGCTTATATAGTTGCAGCACGTTCAGGACCTTCCAATAAAGGACCAATGGGAAGCTGCTACCAAAGTTTTGCCCTTTCAGGACCTTCCTGGAGGACCAATGGGATGTGCTGCAGTACCTGAGCATGTGACCCTCGATCTCCAATGGGAGATCTTGCCCTGGGCATGCTCAGAAAGAGAAAAGCAGGACTTAGCCACAAAAGCATCTGCTCGCCGCTGCCCAACACTGACTTCAATGGCAGAAGCAGAAAAAGCAGCAGTAACTCTTTGTACAGAGTGAGACTGAGCAAGACACTGGGACTGACGTCTCTGCTGAGCAGACTCCACTGCGACTGGATAAGAATGGGAGACCGCAGCGGAGATGGCTCGAGATTCCCCTTGTGCAGAAGCGGGAACTCGACACCTAACACAGGGGCTCTCCAAATGTGACATGGTGTCCGCTAACAATTGGAGCTAATTTTTCATTCAAAAGTCAAATGGCGCTCCTTCCCTTCCGAGCCTTGCCGTGTGCACAAACAGTGGTTTACCCTCACATATGAGGTATTGGTGTACTCAGGAGAAATTGCCCAACACATTTTAGGATCCATTTTATCCTGTTGCCCATGTTAAAATGAAAAAATTGAGGCTAAAATAAATTTTCTGGGAAAAAAAGTACTTTTTCATTTTTAAAGATCAATTTGTGAAGCACCTAGGGGTTCAAAGTGCTCACTATGCATCTAGATAAGCTCTTTAGGGGTCTAGTTCTCAAAATGGGGTCATTTGTGGGGGAACTCCAATCTTTAGGTACACAGGGGCTCTCCAAATGCGAAATGGTGTCCGCTAAAGATTGGAGCCAATTTTTCATTGAAAAAGTCAAATGGCGCTCCTTCCCTTCCGAGCCCTGTCGTGCGCCTAAACAGTGGTTCCCTCACATATGGGGTGATGGCGTACTTAGGACAAACTGGACAACAACTTTTGCGGTCCAGTTTCTCCTTTTACCCTTGGGAAAATAAAAAAAAATGTTGCTAAAAGATCATTTTTGTGACTAAAAAGTTAAATGTTCATTTTTTCCTTCCATGTTGCTTCTGCCGCTGTGAAGCACCTGAAGGGTTAATAAACTTCTTGAATGTGATTTTGAGCACCTTGAGGGGTGCAGTTTTTGGAATGGTGAAACTTTTGGGTATTTTCAGCCATATAGACCCCTCAAACTGACTTCAAATGTGAGGTGGTCCCTAAAAAAATGGTTTTGTAAATGTTGTTGTAAGGCCGGCTTCACACTCAGCGTATGAAAATACGGTCCGTATATTACGGCCGTAATACGCTGAAATGTCCCGAAAATAGTGGTCCGTAGCTCCTCCGTAGGCAGGGTGTGTCAGCGTTTTTTGCGCATGGCATCCTCCGTATGTAATCCGTATGGCATCCGTACTGCGTGGTTTTCTCGCAGGCTTGCAAAACCAACATACCGCTATGGAAATGATCCATGTGTCCCAAAAAGAAAAAAAAATATATATATATACTGTCTATATATATATATATATATATATATATATATATATACGTATATATATATATATATATATATATATATATATATCATTAGACACATATATGTATATATATTAATATTTTTTCCAGCGCTATACAGCTTGAAAGCCGGTAATTCAATTACCGGCTTTTTCTTTCTCCTTCCTAAAACCCGACATGATTTGAGACATGGTTTACATACAGTAAACCATGTCTTCTCTCCATTTTTTTTGCAGATTCCACACTACTAATGTCAGTAGAGTGTATCTGCAAAATTTGGCCGTTCTAGCTCTTAAAATAAAGGGTTAAATGGCGGAAAAAATTGGCGTGGGCTCCCGCGCAATTTTCTCCGCCAGAGTAGTAAAGCCAGTGACTGAGGGCAGATATTAATAGCCTGGAGAGGGTCCATGGTTATTGGCCCCCCCCTGGCTAAAAATTGTCTGCCCCCAGCCACCCCAGAAAAGGCACATCTGGAAGATGCGCCTATTCTGGCACTTGGCCACTCTCTTCCCATTCCCGTGTAGCGGTGGGATATGGGGTAATGAAGGGTTAATGCCACCTTGCTATTGTAAGGTGACATTAAGCCAGATTAATAATGGAGAGGCGTCATTTATGACACCTATCCATTATTAATCCAATTGTAGTAAAGGGTTAAATAAAACACAAACACATTATTTAAAATTATTTTAATGAAATAAAAACAATGGTTGTTGGAGTATTTTATTCTACGCCCAATTCAGTCACTGAAGACCCTCGTTCTGTGAAAGAAAAAACATAATAAACCAACAATATACTTACCCTCCGCAGATCTGTAACGTCCAACGATGTAAATCCTTCTGAAGGGGTTAAAACCTTTTGCAGCAAGGAGCTTTGCTAATGCAATGCTACTCCTCGCTGCAAAACCCCGGGGAATGAGTCTAAATATAGATCAATGAGCTATATTTAGCTTCATTTGCGGTGAGGCGCTCTCTGCTGGCTGTTCATAGATCGTGGGAACTTACCTAGCAAGCTCCCAGGCTTTCTAGGAAAGTTCCCACGATCTATGAACATCCAGCAGAGGGCGCCTCACCGCAAATGAAGCTAAATATAGCTCATTGATCTATATTTAGACTCATTCCCCGGGGTTTTGCAGCGAGGAGTAGCATTGCATTAGCAAAGCTCCTTGCTGCAAAAGGTTTTAACCCCTTCAGAAGGATTTACATCGTTGGACGTTACAGATCTGCGGAGGGTAAGTATATTGTTGGTTTATTATGTTTTTTCTTTCACAGAACGAGGGTCTTCAGTGACTGGATTGGGCGTAGAATAAAATACTCCAACAACCATTGTTTTTATTTCATTAAAATAATTTTAAATAATGTGTTTGTGTTTTATTTAACCCTTTACTACAATTGGATTAATAATGGATAGGTGTCATAAATGACGCCTCTCCATTATTAATCTGGCTTAATGCCACCTTACAATAGCAAGGTGGCATTAACCCTTCATTACCCCATATCCCACCGCTACACGGGAATGGGAAGAGAGTGGCCAAGTGCCAGAATAGGCGCATCTTCCAGATGTGCCTTTTCTGGGGTGGCTGGGGGCAGATATTTTTAGCCAGGGGGGGCCAATAATCATGGACCCTCTCCAGGCTATTAATATCTGCCCTCAGTCACTGGCTTTACTACTCTGGCGGAGAAAATTGCGCGGGAGCCCACGCCAATTTTTTCCGCCATTTAACCCTTTATTTTAAGAGCTAGAACGGCCAAATTTTGCAGATACACTCTACTGACATTAGTAGTGTGGAATCTGCAAAAAAAATGGAGAGAAGACATGGTTTACTGTATGTAAACCATGTCTCAAATCATGTCGGGTTTTAGGAAGGAGAAAGAAAAAGCCGGTAATTGAATTACCGGCTTTCAAGCTGTATAGCGCTGGAAAAAATATTAATATATATACATATATGTGTCTAATGACATATATATATATACCTATTCTATGTGTACACATTTATTCTACCTATTCTACTGTAAGCTGTCAGTGTGATTTTACTGTACACCGCACTGAATTACCGGCTTTTCTCTCTAACAGCGCTGCGTATTTCTCGCAAGTCACACTGCTTGTCCGTGTGTAATCCGTATTTTTCACGCTTCCATAGACTTTCATTGGCGTATTTCTTGCGCAGTACGGTGACAAACGCAGCATGCTGCGATTTTGTACGGCCGTAGAAAGCCGTATAATACTGATCAGTAAAATACGGCTGGTAGGAGCAGAGGCATAGAGAATAATTGTGCCGTATTTTTTGCGAGTTTTACGGACGTAGTTTCTGCGCTCTTACGTCCGTAAAACTCGCAAGTGTGAAGCCGGCCTAAAAATGAGAAATGGCTGGTCAAATTTTAACCTTTATAACTTCCTAGCAAATGTTTTTTCCAAAATTGTGCTGATGTAAAGTTGACATGTGGGAAATGTTATTTATTAACTATTTTGTGTCACATAACTCTCTGGTTTAACAGAATAAAAATTCAAAATTTGAAAATTGCAAAATTTTCAAAATTTTCACCAAATTTCCATTTTTTTCACAAATAAACGCAAAAATTATTGACCTAAATTTACCACTATCATGAAGCCTAATATGTCACGAAAAAACAATCTCAGAACCGCAAGGATCCGTTGAAGCGTTCCTGAGTTATTACCTTATAAATGGACACTGGTCAGAAAAAATGGCCAGGTCATAAGGTCAAAATAGGCTGGGTCATGAAGAGGTTAAAATCAAACTATCTTAATATTTAATATTTCTGTGCCGGGTCGGGAGAGGGTGGTGCTACAAACTCATTTCCCTTTCGGTGGTGTTCCACATCAATGCAATATCTGGGTGTACAGTTGACATCAGAGACTATCCAATTATATCAAGCCAACTTTACCCCTCGTTTAATGCGTATTGCAGCCGATCTTCAAAGATATGGGAGAGCTAGGTTGTCCAGGTTTGGTAGAATAAATGTAATCAAAATGGATATTCTCCCCAGACTGTTGTACCTGTTCAATGCAGTTCCAGTGATACTCACAGGTAATTTTTTAAAGCATCTAGACTCAGTCTGTAGTAAGTTCATATGGGGACTGAAGAGACCTCGACTTGCTCGCTCACTGCTTAGCAAATGCAAATCGGAGGGCAGTACGGGCATGCTGAACTTGAGAAACTAATATCGGGCAGCCATATTGATACGGCCCTTGGACTGGTTTCATGATCAGAAACAAACTCTCAGATACAGATACATACAGTAGTACAATAACATCCTAAAAGAATAAATCAAGACAAAGTATGAGTAAGGCTACTTTCACACTAGCGTTGTTTGCTGTACGTCGCAATGCGTCGTTTTGGAGAAAAAATGCATCCTGCAAATGTGCCCACAGGATGCGTTTTTTCTCCATAGACTTGCATTAGCGACGCATTACGACGTATGGCCACACGTCGCATCCGTCGTGTGACGGATGCGTCGTGTTTTGGCAGACCCTCGGCACAAAAAAGTTACATGTAACGTTTTTTGTGCGTCGACGGTTTGCGACGGCCCGTACCAACGGACTAGTGTGAAAGTAGCCTGATACCCAGTGGAGCTCCCCACTAAGATAGAATACAAAAGATATGGAGCTAAACAACCACCAATTAGATCATAAAAAAGTTTTTTAATAGCACAATAGTTTTAAAATGTTCAAAAAGATCACATTTAAAAGCAATCCCCAGACACTCTAAAACTTAAAAATAAATGTAATTTTTGGGATATAAAGATATGGGGGATTGACTGTGTGCATATGGGAATTCAGGGTGGTGATAGCATATGGGTAATTATGCAAAAGGAATGTAGATGGATTGCAACCTTAGATACGATGGTGCCTGCGGGACTTAGGCTACTTTCACACTAGCGTCGGCCCGACGTACCGACGCAAACTGCGAAAAAAATGAACAACGGGGGAAGCGGATGCAGTTTTACAACGCATCCGCTGCCCCATTGTAAGGTCCGGGGAGGAGGGGGCGGAGTTCCGGCCGCGCATGCGTGGTCGGAAATGGCGGACACGACGCACAAAAAACGTTACATGCAACTTTTTTTGTGCCGACAGTCCGCCAAATCACGACACATCCGTCGCACGACGGATGCGACGTGTGGCCATACGTCGCAATGCGCCGCTAAAGCAAGTCTATGGAGAAAAAACGCATCCTGCAAGCACATTTGCAGGATGCTTTTTTTCTCCACAATGACGCATTGCGACGTACAGCAAACAACGCTAGTGTGTAAGTAGTCTAAATGAGCAGCTCAGTTTCTCTTCATACCTGTAGTGTTCTGTGTCATCTCTGGATTAATGATCGTGTTTTTTGTTTTCATATATATTTTTAATTGTGTTTTTGACTCTTTTTGTTTAGCATTGCATTAGATTAAAGGGAACCTGTCACCCCGTTTTTTCAGATTGAGATAAAAATACTGTTATATAGGGCCTGCGCTGTGCGTTACAATAGTGTATGTAGTGTACCCTGATTCCCCACCTATGCTGCGAAATACATTACCAAAGTCGCCGTTTTCGCCTGTCAATCAGGCTGGTCAAGTCAGGTGGGCGTGGTGACATCGCTGTTTCTTCCCCAGCTTTCCGTTGGTGGCGTAGTGGTGTGCGCATGTCCAAGTGCCGAATCCACTGCGCGCAGGTGAAGAAAAAGCGTGCGATCTGCGCTATTACCCTTGTCATCGGTGGGGGCGGCCATCTTCCTGAGGCCGCGCGTGCGCAGATGGAGATCGCGGCGGCCATTTTCCTGAAGCCGAGATTAAAACTCGGGTTTGGGAAAATGGCCGCCGCGATCTCCATCTGTGCACGCGCGGCATCCCACGGCCATTTTCCTGAAGCCTAGTGCAGCAGAGCACTCCATCTGCGCACGCGCGGCCCCAGGAAGATGGCCGCCCCCACCGATGACAGGGGTAATAGCGCAGATCGCGCGCTGTTTCTTCACGTGCGCGCAGTGGATTCGGTACCTGGACATGCGCACACCACTACGCCACCAACGGAAAGCTGGGGAAGAAACAGCGATGTCACCACGCCCACCTGACCTGACCAGCCTGATTGACAGGCGAAAACAGCGACTTTGGTAATGTATTTCGCAGCATAGGTGGGGAATCAGGGTACACTACATACACTATTGTAACGCACAGCGCAGGCCCTATTTAACAGTATTTTTATCTCAATCTGAAAAAACGGGGGTGACAGGTTCCCTTTAAGAAACGTTGTTCAAAATATCCCTTGATGAACTGTATTCCTTGGATACTCGTCTTGTCTCCTCTTTGGAATGGAACCCCTATTGGCTGAATTTCAGGATATCCTCATTCTGTATATTGTATTGCACATTTCATTATATGACGTACTATATTTTATGGTCTTTGATCATATCTTAATGTTGTATATTGTATATATCTTCTTGATTCACTTTAATATGATATAGATATATTTCCACAGATAGTTGTGGTGCAATATTTTTTGCTACTTATATAACTTAACCCCTTCATGACCTTGGGATTTTTCGTTTTTCCGTGTTCGTTTTTCACTCCCCTCCTTCCCAGAGCCATAACTTTTTTATTTTTCCATCAATTTGGCCACGTAAGGGCTTATTTTTTGCGGGACGAGTTGTACTTTTGAACGACATCATTGGTTTTAGCATGTCATGTACTAGAAAACAAAGAAAAAATTCCAAGTGCGGTGAAATTGCAAAAAAAGTGCAATCCCACACTTGTTTTTTGTTTGGCTTTTTTGCTAGGTTCACTAAATGCTAAAACTGACTTGACATTATGATTCTCCAGGTCAGTACGAGTTCATAGACACCTAACATGACTAGGTTATTTTTTTACCTAAGTGGTGAAAAAAAATTCCAAACTTTGCTAAAAAAAAAAAAAAAAAAAAAATTTGTGCCATTTTCCGATACTCGTAGCGTCTCCATTTTTCGTGATCTGGGGTCGGTTGAGGGCTTATTTTTTGCGTACCGAGATGACGTTTTTAATGATAGCATTTTGGTGCAGATACATTCTTTTGATCGCCCGTTATTGCATTTTAATGCAATGTCGCGGCGACCTAAAAAACGTAATTCTGGCGTTTCGAATTTTTTTCTCGCTACGCTGTTTAGCGATCAGGTTAATGCTTTTTTTTAATTGATAGATCGGGCGATTCTGAGCGCGGCGATACCAAATATGTGTAGATTTGATTTTTTTTTTATTGATTTATTTTGATTGGGGCGAAAGGGGGGTGATTTAAACTTTTATATTTTTTTATTTTTTTCACATTTTTGTAACTTTTTTTTTAACTTTTGCCATGCTTCAATAGCCTCCATGGGAGGCTAGAAGCAGGCACATTGCGATCGCCTCTGCTACATAGCAGCAATCTGCTGATCGCTGCTATGTAGCAGAATTGCAGGTGTGCTGTGAGCGCCGACCACAGGGTGGCGCTCACAGCCACCGGTGATCAGTAACCATAGAGGTCTCAAGGACTTCTATGGTTACAATGGAGATGCATCGCCGACCCCCGATCATGTGACGGGGGTCGGCGATGACGTCATTTCCGGCCGCCCGGCCGGAAGCGGTAGTTAAATGCCGCTGTCTGCGTTTGACAGCGGCATTAACTAGTTAATAGGCGCGGGCAGATCGCGATTCTGCCTACGCCTATTACGGGCACATGTCAGCTGTTCAAAACAGCTGACATGTCCCGGCTTTGATGCGGGCTCACCGCGGAGCCCTGCATCAAAGCAGGGGATCTGACCTCGGACGTACTATCCCGTCCGAGGTCAGAAAGGGGTTAATAATTCTTTTTTTATATGTATCTTTATTTCTATTTTTATTTATTTTTTATTTTTATATAATTTTTTTATTTTTTATTTTTCACTATCACTTTTAATGCACATGCACTTTAATTGATGCCAATATCCCGATGTGTTAGATACATATGTTTAAGCTTACCAGATAGGAAGTGGTTCCATAAGCAGTGTTGGTTTTAAAGGCAACTTGTCACCCCCAAAATCGAAGGTGAGCTAAGCCCCCCAGCATCAGGGGCTTATCTACAGCATTCTGTAATGCTGTAGATAAACCCCTGATGTATCCTGAAAGATGAGAAAAAGTCGTTACATTATACTCACTCAGGGGCGGTCCCGGTCCGATAGGGGTCGCGGTCCAGTCTGGGGCCTCCCATCTTTTTACGATGACATCCTCTTCTTGTCTTCACGGTGCGGCTCCGGCGCAGGTGTACTTTGTGTTCCCTGTTGAAGGCAGAGCAAAGTACTGCAGTGCGCAGGCGTCGGGCTTCTCTGACCTTTCCCGGCGCCTGCGCACTGCAGTAATCTGCTCTGCCCTCAACAGGGCAGACAAAGTATGCCTGCGCAGGAGCCGCAGCGTGACTACAAGAAGAGGACGTCATCGTAAGAAGATGGGAGGCCCCGGACCGGACCGGACCGCGACGCCTATCGGACCCGGACCGCAGCGTGACCGCACCTGGGTGAATATAATCTAACCTCTTTTTCTCATCTTTCAGGATACATCGGGGGCTTATCTACAGCATTCCAGAATGCTGTAGATAAGCCCCTGATGCCGTGGGCTTAGCTCATCTTCTATTTTGAGGGTGACAGGTTCTCCTTAATTAACTAGCATTGTTTCCCTGACTTGTTATGGCACCTTTTTATGCTGAGTAAGTATTTCATCAGTACGCATGTCTCAGACATGGATTATGGTCATGGCATCACTTCCGACGCCATATAGTGAAGTATGTGGGTCATTGACGTCATCGGGGTCTTCCCCGTGACCCGCACCGCCATCTTGGCGACGGAGTTGATGTGACTAGTGGCGCCCAGATGTTCGGACGCATGCACCAATTAAAATGATTAGTTTTAGGATATATAAATGAGACACTAGGGGACATTAACAGTACATCGGCCCCCCGAGGAAGCTGTAGCGAAACGTGCTTAGGGGCGCGTGATTATGTGGCATCTCAGGAGTCCAGATGATACAGTGGCAATGCCTCCCTCACAGGGGGTAATGTCATGCCTGGAAGCAAGAAGGGATCCCCTTAACAGGTAACACTGGCATACAACACCTTTCTTGACTCCAGACCAGAAGGGGTAGCTCTAAACCTGGTTTCAGGGGAGCTTCCCTGATAAATTCTGGTCTGGAGGCATGGTTAGTCAGTCAGTTAGAGCTAGTGAAGGAAGAGGAAGCAAGTGAGGAGAAGCTGGGGATAGGAGCTGCGACTGAGCTCACCCCAGGACTGAGCTCAACAGACCAGACATCGGAGTCTGTGGTTTACTCCGTGGTGTACCCACGGAGTCTGTGGGTACTGAATGCCCAGCAACTGAATTAGAAGAACAGGAGATTGCAGGTCTCCTGGCCACATCTGATGCCCGAAGGCACAGCAGCAAACTAGAGAGCCCGGAGTCACCACCAGGGAGTAACATCAGGAAAACGCTTGAGCTGCCTGCCATGCGGGTAGTGTTAAAGGACAGACTGAGAGAGGCACTTGAAGAGAGCTTAAGGCCTCTTTCACACATCAGTTTTTTGCTATCCGTCGCAATCCGTTGAATTTTGTATTAGACTTGTATTAGCGACGGATTGTGACGGATGGCCTCACGTTTCATCCGTCGTTCACCAGATCCGTTGAAAATTGTTTGTCCGGTTGCCGGAGACAATGGACAATGTAACTTTTTTGTGTACGTCGAAAAAAACGGACAGCGATGGATCCGTCGCCGTCCATCGCTTGTTAGAATGGAAGCCTATGGGTGCTGGATCTGTCAAATGATGGAATCAGGCGACAGATTCGTTTTTTTAAAACTGAGCATGCTACGATTTTTTCAGGATCCAATTAGCCATATCCGCTAATGTGTCCTCCAATCATTCCTGCACTCCAACATGCACAACCCCTCATAGACTGTTCCGGTAGCCCTGGGGCCCGCTTCACCTGTGGGGAGCAGAACCATCCTAACTGCATCACCATCGGCCCCAGCGGTCCCTTTAAGCAGCGTCAGCCATCTATAGCCGAACACCACAAGTGGCGTCACGAACAATCCCCTACAAAAATTATCTCATTCCTTTTAATTGCGCACCCAGGGCCACGGACTGGGGTCCAGTCGCCACAGAGGTACTGCACCTCATCCAGAGGTGCGGTATCCCACTTACATCTATGGACACTGACATGAATGAGAACTGATGATTGAAATACTAACCCCCTAGCTGCATATAATGATTTAGTTGTGACCGACTCAGAATTTATGTTACCTTGACTATTTCATTAATGTAACGCTGGGGATTTTGTTACCCCTATATTTATGCAGCAGTACATTGCCACTTTAGGCCTGTTTCACACGTTAGTGTCTCCGGTACGTGAGGTGACAGTTTCCTCATGTACCGGAGACACTGACACACGTAGACACATAAAAATCACTGCATCTGTTCAGATGTCAGTGATTTTTTGCGGACCGTGTCTCCGTGTGCCAAACACGGAGACATGTCAGTGTTCGTGGGAACGCACGTATTACACGGACCCATTAAAGTCAATGGGTCCGTGTAAAACATGTACCGCACACGGACGTTACTGCAACTACAGTCGTTCATGTCGTCCCTCCAGCTGGCTTCATTAAACGAGACAGATCTGACGCCACTGGAATCATTGATGATGCAAGAGACGAGCCCTGCACACTCAGTCTCACAAGTATACTCAATTCTTATATCAGAGAGAGCTGAGAATAAGTCATGGTTTGCCTTGGATTGGGAACAGAACATTGGGCTAGAGTTTTCTTTTGAGCAATGGAAAAGAGCTTTTTTGGGCACACAGGCTCCCTATGGCTTGTAGGGCTCAGAAAATGAACTTTAAAGGTGGTGGTACAGATGTCCAGCCCACCTTCATAAGATATATCCACTGGTATCTGACCTCTGCTGAAGATGCGAGGCATCTGACGGTACCATGCTTCATATCTGATGGGATTGTCCATGTAGCGCCCCTGAGGGTCCATTCGTCACAGAGGTACTGCACCTCAGCCAGAGGTGTGGTACTCCGCTCTTGGGTAAGGAGGGGACACTACCCAGGACCCACACTCTAGCACCCAACACTAGACCTCTATAGGCCAGGAGTGAACTAGGTAGAGGGTGTGGGTGGAGAGAGTAGCAGTTGTGAGTTGTCATGGAAACAAGAGGGAGAAGTTAGTCGGTAACAAGAGGAGTAGACACTGAGAGGCAGAGGGAGTTGGAGCTGGGTACTTGAGCAGTCAGAAGCTCGTCCCAGCACCAGAGGACAGAGAGAACAAGGAAGATCGAGAGAAGCTCCTGACAGAAAGAAGAGAGAGAAGGGGCCCTAGGGGCATGGGTAGTGAGGAATCTACCCGTGGGGCCCGTATCCACACCGACTGTAGTTGGGTGGAGGGACCAGGTCGCAGTGGGGGAACCGGCCTCCTAAGACTAGTGGAGGACTACAAGGCTCAGCTAGCCAGCTGGAGGCTGTGGTATCTGAAAGTGCCACAGCCACATCCACACATATTCGCTGAAAAGGCAGCCACATAGGACCAAGGGGACTAGACAGACATCACCCGACAAGATCCGAGGCTGCTGGCTTGGGACACTGTGTGTGAAGGCGCAGGGCAGGAGAGGTTGGAGCCAGGGCAGCGAGACGGCCAGGAAAGGAACATGAGAAGGAGGTTCTGGCAAAGTGTACTCTGAATTACCTGAGAGCTGGCTGGACCACAAACCCGGAGGACACAGCACCCGGCTGGGGACTGCATATAAGAACTGTGAGTAAACTGTGGAAACTGCACCCTGCTGTGTCCTCTAAATTATTACTGCGTCACCTGCCCTGCACTACAACATCCACCATCACATTTAATTCTATAACTGCCCTGGGGCCTAGCTCTGCCCGTGGGGAGCTGTATCAACTCTGCTGCATCACCATCAGCCCCAGAGGACCTGAACTGCAGCGTCGGCCACCAACTCATTGCCGAATACCACGGGTGGCGTCATGAACAATCCTCTTTTCCTCTACAAATATTCCCTCATCACTTTTATTGTGCGTCCAGGGCCACTGACCGGGTCACTGCTGCCGTGACCACCTCTTTAAGAATCGTCCGACCCAGTTCCAAGTACACCACGACCCTAGCAGGTGTCACATCCAGTAAATAAATGACTTTGGAATAAAGTATTTGAAATTTAATCAAAGGTTTCTGGTGACATCATTCAAAGTAACCCACAGCTGGGCCTACTGTTAATGATCACAGGCTCCTTAAGGAGCATCAAGGTAGGACTCCTAAAACATTTCATAACAGCTACTCATACTATCATTCCTAGGAAGTGGCGTTCCAATACAGCCCCAAATATCAAGGATTGGATAGTTGAAATGGATTTCCTATGTAGGATGGAGAGGCTATCCACCGTTACGACACAGCGTGAGGATACGTTTTACAAAACATGGCAGGAATGGATTATGTTTAGCGAATCGCCTGAATTCCAAAGACTCTTGGAGACAAATTAGCTGAGTAGGGTAGAAGAGAGAGGCAGTTAACACAAACAGGAGGGATTCATCTATCCTCATACTTCACCCCTCAGTTCCCTTCTCTTCCCCCCCTCCCCCACCCTCTTAATCAGACACCCCCTATTTCCTCATTTCTCTTTTTTCTGTACTTTGTATTACCTACACTACACTCTTTTCTTCTTTTCATTCTATTTTGTTTCTCGGATGTTTATGATGATAAGGAATATGACACTCAAGACAGCATTATGGCAATGCTCTGGACAATCAATTAATGGTTACTGAGTGAATCCGACTCATGTAGGGCGTTTATGCTTTACTTGATTGTCTTGCTGTTTTACTTGACTGTTTTGCTATTTTTGCTTTTCCTTGTCCTTGTATGGATACTTTTTACTTTTTGTATGTTATCTATGAAAATATTCAATAAGAACTGTTTAAGAAAAAAAAATCACATAAAGTGACAGTGGTCAGAATTGTAAAAATTGGCTTGGTCATTAAGTACCAAATTGGCTCTGTCACTAAGGGGTTAAAGGCAGGCTCGGACTGGCCCATAGGGTAACAGGGGAACCCCCGTGGGCCCCTGTGCAGAACTGGGTCCCAACCCTGCAGTACTTTGCATAATTCACATGATTCACTCTGCACAGAAAAAAGCAGCATCTCATCATTCATTAACCAAACTACACAGTTTATTATTATACTAGATGGCGGCCCGATTCTAACACATCGGGTATTCTAGAATATGCATGTCCACGTAGTATATTGCACAGCCCACGTAGTATATTGCCCAGCCACGTAGTATATTGCCCAGCCACGTGGTAAATTGCCCAGTGACGTAGTATATTGCCCAGTGACGTAGTATATTGCCCAGCCACATAGTATATTGCCCTGTCACGTAGTATATTGCCCAGCCACGTAGTATATTGCCCAGTGACATAGTATATTGCCCAGGGACGTAGTATATTGCCCAACCACGTAGTATATTGCCCAGCCACGTAGTATATTGCCCAACCACGTAGTATATTGCCCAGTGACGTAGTATATTGCCCAGCCACGTAGTATATTGCCCAGTTACGTAGTATATTGCCTAGTGATGTAGTATATTGCGCAGCCACGTAGTATATTGCCCAGTGACATAGTATACAGCACAGAGCCACGTAGTATATTGCACAGCGACGTAGTATACAGCACAGAGCCACGTAGTATATTGGCCAGTCACGTAGTATATTGCCCAGTGACGTAACATATATTTCCCAGTGACGTAGTATACAGCACAGAGCCACGTAGTATATTATTGCACAGCGAAGTAGTATACAGCACAGAGCCACGTAGTATATTGGCTAGTCACGTAGTATATTGCCCAGCTACGTAGTATATTGCTCAGCCAGGTTTGTCACAGGTTAAAAAATAAAAAATAAACATATACTCACCTGTTATGTTTGCTAATGACAGGTGTTATGAAGGCAATCCAGAAACACAGTGTACTTAGCGATCAGAGCGCACACAGTGATCTGACAAATACCCAAAAATACAAGAACGAGCTCTGAGACGTGGAAACTCTGTAGACTGCACACCTGATCCTATCCTAAACACAACTAAAAGCGGCTGTGGATTGCGCCTAACAACTACCTAGGCAAGTCGGCACAGCCTAAGAAACTAGCTAGCCTGAAGATAGAAAAATAGGCCTGACTTGCCCCAGAGAAATTCCCCAAAGGAAAAGGCAGCCCCCCACATATAATGACTGTGAGTAAGATGAAAAGACAAAACGTAGGGATGAAATAGATTCAGCAAAGTGGGGCCCGATATTCTAGAACAGAGCGAGGACAGTAAAGCGAACTTTGCAGTCTACAAAAAAACCCTAAAGCAAAACCACGCAAAGGGGGCAAAAAAAAACCCACCGTGCCGAACTAACGGCACGGCGGTACACCCTTTGCGTCTCAGAGCTTCCAGCAAAACAAAAGACAAGCTGGACAGAAAAAAAGCAACAAAAAAGCAAAAAGCACTTAGCTATACAGAGCAGCAGGTCACAGGAACAATCAGGAGAAGCTCAGATCCAACACTGAAACATTGACAAGGAGCAAGGATAGCAGCATCAGGCGGAGTTAAGTAATGAAGCAGTTAACGAGCTCACCAGAACACCTGAGGGAGGAAGCTCAGAAGCTGCAGTACCACTTGTGACCACAGGAGTGAATTCAGCCACAGAATTCACAACAGTACCCCTTCCTTGAGGAGGGGTCACCGAACCCTCACCAGAGCCCCCAGGCCGACCAGGATGAGCCGCATGAAAGGCACGAACAAGATCGGAAGCATGAACATCAGAGGCAAAAACCCAGGAATTATCTTCCTGAGCATAACCCTTCCATTTAACCAGATACTGGAGTTTCCGTCTAGAAACACGAGAATCCAAAATCTTCTCCACAATATACTCCAATTCCCCCTCCACCAAAACCGGGGCAGGAGGCTCAACAGATGGAACCATAGGTGCCACGTATCTCCGCAACAACGACCTATGGTATACATTATGTATGGAAAAGGAGTCTGGGAGGGTCAAACGAAAAGACACAGGATTGAGAACCTCAGAAATCCTATACGGACCAATAAAACGAGGTTTAAATTTAGGAGAGGAAACCTTCATAGGAATATGACGAGAAGATAACCAAACCAGATCCCCAACACGAAGTCGGGGACCCACACGGCGTCTGCGATTAGCGAAAAGTTGAGCTTTCTCCTGGGACAAGATCAAATTGTCCACTACCTGAGTCCAGATCTGCTGCAACCTATCCACCACAGAATCCACACCAGGACAGTCCGAAGACTCAACCTGTCCTGAAGAGAAACGAGGATGGAACCCAGAATTGCAAAAAAATGGAGAAACCAAGGTAGCCGAGCTGGCCCGATTATTAAGGGCGAACTCAGCCAACGGCAAAAAGGACACCCAATCATCCTGGTCTGCAGAAACAAAACATCTCAGATATGTTTCCAAGGTCTGATTGGTTCGTTCGGTCTGGCCATTAGTCTGAGGATGGAAAGCCGAGGAAAAGGATAGGTCAATGCCCATCCTACCACAAAAGGCTCGCCAAAACCTTGAAACAAACTGGGAACCTCTGTCAGAAACAATATTCTCAGGAATGCCATGCAACCGAACCACATGCTGAAAGAACAAAGGTACCAAATCAGAGGAGGAAGGCAATTTAGCCAAGGGCACCAGATGGACCATTTTAGAAAAGCGATCACAGACCACCCAAATGACTGACATCTTTTGAGAAACGGGAAGGTCAGAAATGAAATCCATCGAAATATGTGTCCAAGGCCTCTTTGGGACCGGCAAGGGCAAAAGCAACCCACTGGCACGAGAACAGCAGGGCGTAGCCCTAGCACAAATCCCACAGGACTGCACAAAAGTACGTACATCCCGTGACAGAGATGGCCACCAGAAGGATCTAGCCACTAACTCTCTGGTACCAAAGATTCCAGGATGACCAGCCAACACCGAACAATGAAGTTCAGAGATAAGTTTATTAGTCCACCTATCAGGGACGAACAGTTTCTCTGCTGGACAACGATCAGGTTTATTCGCCTGAAATTTTTGCAGCACCCGCCGCAAATCAGGGGAGATGGCAGACACAATGACTCCTTCCTTGAGGATACCCGCTGGCTCAAATAAACCCGGAGAGTCGGGCACAAAACTCCTAGACAGAGCATCCGCCTTCACATTTTTAGAGCCCGGAAGGTACGAAATCACAAAGTCGAAGCGGGCAAAAAATAACGACCAACGGGCCTGTCTAGGATTCAAGCGCTTGGCAGACTCGAGATAAGTCAAGTTCTTATGATCAGTCAATACCACCACGCGATGCTTAGCTCCTTCAAGCCAATGACGCCACTCCTCGAATGCCCACTTCATGGCCAGCAACTCTCGATTGCCCACATCATAATTACGCTCAGCGGGCGAAAACTTCCTGGAAAAGAAAGCACATGGTTTCATCACTGAGCAATCAGAACCTCTCTGTGACAAAACCGCCCCTGCTCCAATCTCAGAAGCATCAACCTCGACCTGGAACGGAAGAGAAACATCTGGCTGACACAACACAGGGGCAGAACAAAAACGACGCTTCAACTCCTGAAAAGCTTCCACAGCAGCAGAAGACCAATTAACCAAATCAGCACCCTTCTTGGTCAAATCGGTCAATGGTTTGGCAATGCTAGAAAAATTACAGATGAAGCGACGATAAAAATTAGCAAAGCCCAGGAACTTTTGCAGACTTTTCAGAGATGTCGGCTGAATCCAATCTTGGATGGCTTGGACCTTAACTGGATCCATCTCGATAGTAGAAGGGGTAAAGATGAACCCCAAAAATGAAACTTTCTGCACACCGAAGAGACACTTTGATCCCTTCACAAACAAAGAGTTAGCACGCAGGACCTGAAAAACCATTCTGACCTGCTTCACATGAGACTCCCAATCATCTGAGAAGATCAAAATGTCATCCAAGTAAACAATCAGGAATTTATCCAGATACTCACGGAAGATGTCATGCATAAAAGACTGAAACACAGATGGAGCATTGGCAAGTCCGAACGGCATCACTAGATACTCAAAATGACCCTCGGGCGTATTGAATGCAGTTTTCCATTCATCTCCTTGCCTGATTCTCACCAGATTATACGCACCACGAAGATCTATCTTAGTGAACCAACTAGCCCCCTTAATCCGAGCAAACAAGTCAGATAACAATGGCAAGGGATACTGAAATTTAACAGTGATCTTATTAAGAAGGCGGTAATCAATACACGGTCTCAGCGAACCATCCTTCTTGGCTACAAAGAAGAACCCTGCTCCCAGTGGTGATGACGATGGGCGAATATGTCCCTTCTCCAGGGATTCCTTCACATAACTGCGCATAGCGGCGTGTTCGGGCACGGATAAATTAAATAATCGACCTTTAGGGAATTTACTGCCAGGAATCAAATTGATAGCACAATCACAATCCCTATGCGGAGGTAGAGCATCGGACTTGGGCTCCTCAAATACATCCTGATAATCAGACAAGAACTCTGGGACCTCAGAAGGGGTGGATGACGAAATCGACAAAAATGGAACATCACCATGACAACCCCAGCTGGATACCGACATGGAATTCCAATCCAATACTGGATTATGGGTTTGTAGCCATGGCAACCCCAACACGACCACATCATGCAGATTATGCAACACCAGAAAGCGAATAACTTCCTGATGTGCAGGAGCCATGCACATGGTCAGCTGGGCCCAGTATTGAGGTTTATTCTTGGCCAAAGGTGTAGCATCAATTCCTCTCAATGGAATAGGACACCGCAAAGGCTCCAAGAAAAACCCACAACGTTTAGCATAATCCAAATCCATCAGATTCAGGGCAGCGCCCGAATCCACAAACGCCATGACAGAAAATGACGACAAAGAGCATATCAAGGTAATGGACAGAAGGAATTTGGACTGTACAGTACCAATGACGGCAGACCTAGCGGACCGCTTAGTGCGCTTAGGACAATCAGAAATAGCATGAGTGGAATCACCACAGTAGAAACACAGACCATTCAGACGTCTGTATTCCTGCCGTTCAACTCTAGTCATAGTCCTATCGCACTGCATAGGCTCAGGTTTAACCTCAGGCAGTACCGCCAAATGGTGCACAGATTTACGCTCGCGCAAGCGTCGACCGATCTGAATGGCCAAAGACAAAGACTCATTCAAACCAGCAGGCATAGGAAATCCCACCATGACATCCTTAAGAGCCTCAGAGAGACCCTTTCTGAACAAAGCTGCCAGCGCAGATTCATTCCACTGAGTGAGTACTGACCATTTCCTAAATTTCTGACAATATACTTCTATATCATCCTGACCCTGGCACAAAGCCAGCAAATTTTTCTCAGCCTGATCCACTGAATTAGGCTCATCGTACAGCAATCCGAGCGCCAGGAAAAACGCATCGACACTACTCAATGCAGGGTCTCCTGGCGCAAGAGAAAATGCCCAGTCTTGAGGGTCGCCGCGCAAAAAAGAAATAATAATCAAAACCTGTTGAATAGGATTACCAGAAGAATGAGGTTTCAAGGCCAGAAATAGCTTACAATTATTTTTGAAACTTAGAAACTTAGTTCTATCTCCAAAAAACAAATCAGGAATAGGAATTCTTGGTTCTAACATAGATTTCTGATCAATAGTATCTTGAATCTTTTGTACATTTATAACGAGATTATCCATTGAAGAGCACAGACCCTGAATATCCATGTCCACACCTGTGTCCAGAATCACCCAAATGTCTAGGGGAAAAAAAAAAAAATGATGTCAGAACTTTTTCTTTCCCTCTATTGAGAATCATTAGTTTGGCTCCTTGTACTGTTATGTTTGCTAATGACAGGTGTTATGAAGGCAATCCAGAAACACAGTGTGCTTAGCGATCAGAGCGCACACAGTGATCTGACAAATACCCAAAAATACAAGAACGAGCTCTGAGACGTGGAAACTCTGTAGACTGCACACCTGATCCTATCCTAAACACAACTAAAAGCGGCTGTGGATTGCGCCTAACAACTACCTAGGCAACTCGGCACAGCCTAAGAAACTAGCTAGCCTGAAGATAGAAAAATAGGCCTGACTTGCCCCAGAGAAATTCCCCAAAGGAAAAGGCAGCCCCCCACATATAATGACTGTGAGTAAGATGAAAAGACAAAACGTAGGGATGAAATAGATTCAGCAAAGTGGGGCCCGATATTCTAGGACAGAGCGAGGACAGTAAAGCGAACTTTGCAGTCTACAAAAAAACCCTAAAGCAAAACCACGCAAAGGGGGCAAAAAAAAACCCACCGTGCCGAACTAACGGCACGGCGGTACACCCTTTGCGTCTCAGAGCTTCCAGCAAAACAAAAGACAAGCTGGACAGAAAAAAAGCAACAAAAAAGCAAAAAGCACTTAGCTATACAGAGCAGCAGGTCACAGGAACAATCAGGAGAAGCTCAGATCCAACACTGAAACATTGACAAGGAGCAAGGATAGCAGCATCAGGCGGAGTTAAGTAATGAAGTAATGAAGCAGTTAACGAGCTCACCAGAACACCAGAGGGAGGAAGCTCAGAAGCTGCAGTACCACTTGTGACCACAGGAGTGAATTCAGCCACAGAATTCACAACACTCACCTTTCCGAGGGCCCCTTGCAGTCCACGGCAGCTTCCGGTCCCAGGGTTGGTATGAGCGCAGGACCTGTGATAACGTCGCGGTCACATGACCGTGACGTCATGGCAGGTCTTTCTAGCGCAGGTGTGCAGGGCCTGTGATGACGTCGCGGTCACATGACCGTGACGTCATGGCAGGTCCTTCTCGCGCAGGCGCGCAGGGCCTGTGATGACGTCGTGGTCACATGGCCGTGACGTCATGGCAGGTCCTTCTCCCATACCGTCTTTGCCACCAGAACCTGCAACAGAAGATGGCGGCCGGCGCGAGCGACTACGGAGGGTGAGTGTAGCAGGTTTTTTAAAATTATTTTTAACATTACATTTTTTACAATTGATGCCGCATAGGCAGCGTCATTAGTAAAAAGTTGGGGACACACAGGGTTAATAGTGGCGGTAACGGAGTGCGTTACCCGCGGCATAACGCGGTCCGTTACCGCTGGCATTAACCCTGTGTTAGCGGTGAACGAAGGGGAGTATGCGGGCGACAGGCACTGACTGCGGGGAGTAAGGAGCGGCCATTTTCTTCTGGACTGTGCCCGTCGCTGATTGGTCGCGGCAGCCATGACAGGCAGCTGGCGAGACCAATCAGCAAATGAATAACTGTGACAGAAAGAAAGAAGGACACACAGAGACTGAAGTGACGCTTAGACAATTATATAGTAGATAGACATATACTTAGATTTGTGAACGAAGGTAGTATAATATTTGCATGCAGGTGAAAAGTGAGCCCCCAATGTTAATGTTATTGGTGGGCCCTTGGCACCCCAGTCCGACACTGGTTAAAAGTAACGATTGTCCAGTGTAAATGCAACCTTAGATTCAGGTTCCTTATAGGTAACTTATTTTCTGAGTAGAGACCCCTTGTCTTCTTCGCTTGTTCCTGACAGGGCTGGCTATAGGTTGTTGTGGGCGAAAGAATCTCAGTGGGCCCCTTCAACATATACCACAATTTATGATGCAGAAATACGGCAGAGAAATATAAGTATAGTACAATGCCAAAAATTTCACTTACTTCTTACATTACATGAGTGATATATATTGTAAATTCTACAGTAGCTCAGAAACTGGACAGTATAGTCCTCCATACAGTATTATGGGCACCACATAGTCCTCCATACAGAATAATGAGCGCCATATATTTCTTCATCCAGTATTATGGGCACCATGTAGTGCTCCATACAGAATAATGAGCTCCATATTATGTTCCATACAGAATAATGGACCACATATAATGCTCCATACAGTATAATGAGCCCCATATAATGTTTCATACAGTATAATGAACCCCATATACTGCTCCATAAATAATGGGTCCCATATAATGTTCCACACAGTATATTATGTACCCCACACAATGCGCCATACAGATTGGGTTCCATACATTGCTCCAGTATATGATGGACCCCATATATTGCTCTATATAAAATGGGCCCCATATAATGCTCCATACAGTATAGGATGGGCCCCATACAGTATAATTAGCCCCATAAATTGCTCCATACAGTATAATGAGTCCCATATAATTCTCCATACAGTATATGATGGGTCCCATATATTGCTCCATACAGAATAGGCCCCATATAATGCTCCACATATATTGGGTCCCATATATGGGGTATATGGGCCCCTTATATGATGAACCAGTGTATGATGAGCACCACATGACGCTCCATATATAATGGGCTCCATATGATGCTTCAGTATATGATGGACCCCTTATATGATGAACCATTGAATGATGAGCCCCACATGATCCTCCATATATAATGGGCCCCATATGATGCTTCAGTATATGATGGGCCGCATGCTTGTAATCACTGTGTGCATAAAAGCTGAGTGAGTTTCTGGGATCCAGACACTCTTGCATCTTTCATCCAGCCACTGATGTTTCTTGCACTGTGAGTCATGAGGAAAGCAAAAGAATTGTCAACTGATCTATGGGAAAAGGTAGTTGAACTGTATTTAACAGGAAAGGGATGCAAAAAGATATCCAAGGAATTGATAATGCCAGTCAGCAGTGTTCAAACTGTGATTAACGAATGGAAAATCAGGGGCTCTGTAAAAACAAAACCACGGTCAGGTAGACCAACAAAAATGTCGTCCACAACTGCCAGGAAAAAGTTTTGGTGTTATCATTCATATTCTCTGTGAAAAGGCAAAGAAAGCAAAAATTCTGCAGGTGTATGTAAACTTTTGAGCACAACTGTATATATGATGCTCCATTGCATGATGAGCCCCATATAATGCTCCATATATAATTGGCCGCATATATGATGCTCCAGTATATGATGGGCCATATAATGCTCAATATATCATGGGCCCCATATATGATGTTCCAGTGTATGATGGGCCCATATAATGTTCCATATATAATGGGCGCCATATATCATGCTCCAGTGTGTGATGTGCCCATATAATGCTCCATATGGGCCCCATATGATACTCAAGTATATGACGGTCCCCATATATTGCTCTAAACATATAAAAAAAATGAAACACTCACCTCTTGTCACTGGCCATTGCTCTGCTCTGGACTCCTCAGCGTCATCGTCTACCCGGCTCTCTTCACTGCGACTGTTCAGGCAAGGGGCGCACAGACATGGCATCATCATGCCCTCTGACCTGAACATCCGAATCAGAAGATGCGGAAGATGCCGCAGCTGTGGAGCTGGGAGAGGTAAGCATCGCAAGTACCGGAGCAAAGGGGGTGGGCAAACTCGCAGGCATCGGCACTGGCACGAGCACCGGGCTCCGGTATCCTCGAAGGTGAGTGGGCCCCCGCCGCCTTCTCAGGGCCCTGGCACTTGCCTGGGTGTGCCGAGTGCTGACATCGTTGGTTCCTGATGCCAGGGTCACTTTTCACAGTCACAGCTTGTCGTTGCAACTTTTCTCTTCTCTGGTTTTCTACAGCACATCACGAGACACAGTGCTCTTAAAAATAACAGTGTCATTAATATGCCACCTGATTAAAAATATCATGCTGTGCCCTAAAGAAGCTATTTGTTATGACCCTGAAAAAAAATAATTTCCTCTCACTATGATACCACCACAAAATATGACCCAGACACTGTTCTTCATATGATTCATGGCCTCCACAGTTTCCTCTCCAGTAAAATATTGCTTTCACACCGTCACCCAGAAGCGTAGCTACCGGGGGCAGAGGGGGCAATCACCCCGGACCCCATGCTCTTGAGGGGCCACACCCAGAGCTAAGCTACTGTAACTGTATCGGTGTGCACAGCAGTTACATTACATACATGTACAGTTACATTCTGTGGCAGAGCAGGGAGAATCGATATCCCTGCTCTGCCACCCAGCCGCTATGAGGTCCCTGAGCAGGCGGGGGGCCTGGTGCCAGCAGTGGGCACCTTACGCCCGTCATCGCAGGTTCAGCTGTATTGGCTGGATGCCGATACAGCTGACCACATTGATAAGAGAAGGAGCATTACGCTCCCTCTCTCATCATCCCCCTATCACCATCCCTGAAGTAAACACTGACAAGGGCGCAATGACGTCACTACTTGGCACCCGCTGTCCAGAGAGGTGCAGGAACTCGGAGCAGTGGAGGAACAAGGAGGAGAGGTGATATTGTATTCATTTATTTTTTTAAGGAGGTGCATCATACTATAGAGGCCTAAGGGGCTGCATTTTATTAGAGATTACCTATGGGGGGCTGCATTATATTAGAGTCTGCCTATGGGGGCTGCATTGTACTATAGAGTCTGCCTATGGGGGTCTCCATTATACTATAGAGACTGGCTTTGGGGGGCTGGATTATAATATATAGTCTGCCATGGGGGCCTGCATTATACTCTAGACTCTGCCTATGGGGTCTGCAATATACTATAGAGTCTGCCTATGGGGGACTGCATTATACTATAGAGTCTGCCTATGGGGGGCTGCATTATACTTGTACATAAATTCCCTATAAAACTTACTTTATTTTAAAATGTTTAAAAATACACCTACCCAGTGAAAATTTAGAAGGTTCGATACCAATATATTACACTGACCTAGAAAAATTTGCCTACAGATTCCCTGCAATAAGCCTAAATGAAACCTACCTGGTTGTGCAGGTTGGCACCCTAAAGAGCCATCTGGCGCCCCCACTCAACGTGGTCTATCCCTCACTTCCCTAACACAGCCCTCTCCATAAGGTTGGAAAACAATGTATGATGAGTAGGAATGAAGAGAGTCTTTTAGATAAATACACTTTATAGTAAAAATACTAGCTGAAGAGCCCGGCGTTGCCTGGGCATAGTAAATATCTGTGGTTAGTTATAGCACCTCACTTCTCTTATTTTCACATCACGCCTCTCATTTTCCCAATCACTTTTTTCATTTTCCCCCTCACATCTCTCATTTTCTCCCTCACACCTCTCATTTTCTCCCTCACTCCTCTCATTCCCCCCTAACACTTGTCATTTCAACCTCACATCTGTCATTTTCTGATCACTCCACTATTTTTCCTCACTTCTCTCATTTTGCACTCACACCTTTTCATTTTCACCTCACACCTCTCATTTTCACCTCATCACCTCAGTATATACATGTTTGTCATCTCCCTTATATATAGTATACATCTGTATGTCATCTCCTGTATATAGTATATACCTGTATGTCATCTCCCCTGTATATAGTATATACCTGCTGTGTGTCATCTCCCCTATATATAGTATATACCTGAATGTCATCTCCTTCTATATATAGTATGTGGCACCCCTAGGGGTATTTGCCACAAAAATAGTTACTGACAGCAAATACTAAAATAGCAAGACTGCACTACCACCTCCGGCCAGAAGGGGGAGCTCCAGAGACTCCCCTTGATCCATTCTGGTCTGAGAGAAGAACTGGCAGTTGGGCCAAGGAGCTGAAAGTGAGAGGTCATACAGTTGAATCTCTAACAGCCCTGTGACTGTTACCAGGCCTAAATCACCGGCCTGAGGAGAAGAGGGATAGAGAAAAAGGACATTGTGAGAACCGGGTAGCATTAATCACTACCCAGAACAGGCGCAAAGACGGATACCGGATCCGTGGCTGTATTCATTATATATAATACAGCAACCGGAAAAACGTGAGGTGATACCAGCTTCACTAGGGTCGGATGCAGCAACAGACACAGAGTTCAGCGGTACTCCCAGAGGGGGTAAACCGATAAAAGGACTCGGGTTGCCCGTCGAACCAGGACCCGGAGGGGACAGATTGGGCCGGCAGCCAGTTCACATACAGCAGCAGGGCCACACAGAAATTGCGCACAATAAGAGGCGAAGACCCCGGCAGGGTCAAAGTAACTCAGAGTTCCCATACAGACTCCGGTGACAGGACTGGTTGTAAATCCTTTTATGTTAAAGTAAACTGGTTAAACGTTTCAGTGCCTCAGTCTTTCATTTGGACAATAGCCATCTATCCAGGATCGAGATCGTCACCGCTGGGAGAACCTGCTGCTGATCAAGTAAGTGCCTGTCCCCTCATGATACCCCTTACACTGTGCATTGCCTGAGGCCACAGCACCGGGTCAAGCCACCCGTAACATCCCCCTCAAGAGACAGACTCCATTGGTCCGGTGCTGGGTATCCCGGTCTCCTGGGCGTCACAATTGGCGTCACGAACAGGATCTAGCCAGCCCGTATACCGGGTATTGTGTGCCGTGATTGGAGCCCAAAACTGTGAAAACTGGGATGAAAAATCTTGAAAATTGACTTTATTAAAGAAAAATCCATTCCCCATTGAAAACTATTGAAAGTGACTTTTCCCCATTGGTTATAATGGAGTAAAGATGGCCGCCATCCCCTGAGGTAATCACTTCATAACCGTTAGGCACGAGACTGTTAATTGAGCTACGCCATCACCTGAGCCCCAGTCTAACTGAAAAACTTCAGAATCCGCCATTACAGAGCGCGGTGGGTGGGAGCAGCAGGGGGCGTGTCATTGTGGGCGGCACCAAGCTGAGCGCTCTGATATCAGAGCAAGGGGAAAATCGATCCTGCTGCACAGCGGAACGAATCTACACTATCCCGATGGAAGCGGAGGACCGGAAGGGTCCGGATTAACTAAGGGGGCACAGTATGTCGCAGCACGGAGACGCCGCAGCACTCGGCAACGCTAATGCAGCTGAAAGACAGAGTGTCAATAGAGAGTCCGGCAGCGCAGCGGTGCAAGGAGTGGCGCCCATCATGCCGGTGCTGATGCCATATACCCCGGGTGGCCCATGGCTTCCAATGTATGAAGGTGAGCCTAATACCCTTGACGATTTCAGAGAAAAGATGCTGGCCCATTTTGACATGTTCCCTGTGGGTGAAGTTCAGCGTGTTAGTCTCCTGATGATGCAGTTAAGTGGCCATGCTAAGCGAGAAGTCACAGCATGGGCAGCTGATCTAAAAGGCACTGTTGAACGCATATTTGCTGGATTAAAAGCTACATTTGAAACCACGGCCAGCAGCAAAGCTAAAATACGATTCTTTAGTTGCAAACAAAAAGCTAATGAGGGCGTGAGAGACTTTGCCTTAAACCTGCAGGAAGCCCTTAAATCACTTACACTGGCTGAACCCATTTTTAACACCGGAGCGGATAAACTGCTAAGAGATCAATTTATGGAGGGACTCTACACCCCTTCTCACCGGGGGCATGTGAGCATGCTTGTTTTTAAGAACCCTGAATTGACATTTGCCCAATTAAAGGAGAGCGCTATACGTCTCCAGCTGGCAGAGGCACCTCGGGATCAGGATCCTGTGCAACCCATGGCAGAGGCACCTCAACAACAGGGAGTGCCAGTGACATCAGCTATGTCTGGGGCCATTGCTAAGCCCCTGGGGCCCAGTACTAATGAGGCTCTTCAACAAAAGCTTGACTCTTTAGCTGATGTTGTTGCTTCAATGGCTAAAACCATGCAGGAGATGAGAGGACACAAGATGGAGTTGGCAAACTGTAGAGAGGATGTTCCATGGATGAGACCCCGGAGATACCCGACATGGAGAGGACGACCCCGCGACCGCTACCAACCGGATGGACAGCCTATTTGCCGCCGTTGCCAGCAGCCGGGCCACTTTGCACGAGATTGTGATTTAAACGGGAATCCCCTGGGAATGCGGGCCGCTTCGCAGGAATGAACTTTCAAGGCCCAACACCCTGGCACGACAGGTACATCGGAGGACGACCCATTATCCCTATCGTGCTGGACGGAATTCCCCTCAACGCTTTGCTGGACACAGGTTCCCAGATTTCATCTATACCGTATATCCTTTATAAGAGGTACTGGGCTGATGCAGATATTGATAAAGGGCCCTCTGATGTTGAACTAGATATATGGGCCAGTAATGGTAAGTTGGTACCGAAACTAGGATTCAGGGAGATGACCATAAAGATTGGTAAAGTAGAACTGAAGAAACAGGGTATAATTGTTGTTGATGTTGACCGGCGGAACTGTGAACCAACTGTATTGATAGGAATGAATGTGTTAGAGAACTGCTTTTCCGAAGTCATTTCTGTCTTACAGCAAATTGCTGAAACTGCCCAATCCTGCCAGCAGAGAGTTCTCCGGAGGGAAATAAAAGTATTGATGTTAAGGCAACAGGTAGAAGTTGCAGGTGGAGAAATCGGCAGTGTGAGGGTAAGTGATCCAACGTCTATTGTAATCCCACCAAAAACAGAAATGCTGGTATGGTGTAGAGCAGCCATTGGTACTAAGGGACGAGATTATCAAGCCTTAATAGAACCAGTGTACACCGACAGCAGGCCCACTATACTCACAGCACGAGAGATAGTCGAGGTACACCGGGGACGAGTGCCGGTACGACTTTTGAACTGTGGAGAGGAAGAGGTCACTTTGCCAAGGTATGCTACAATGGCAAAGCTATATACTGTTGACAACAATGCCATCACAACCATTGAGCCCTTAGAACCAACCTGTCAGGTGGAAGGCAATGGCTCAGATGGAGAAATGGAGGATTGGTGCCAACAGCTACACGTGGGCATAAATTCAACACCTACCCATCAAAAACAAGGGGTGTATAGGCTAGTGACGGAATATGAACAAGTCTTCAGTAAACACCCATTGGACTTCGGACGGATAGAAGGGGTAGAACACACAATCCCCACAGGTGACCATCCCCCAATAAAAGAAAGATATAGACCCATACCGCCCGCTCACTATCAATGTACAAAAGATATGCTGAGGGAAATGAAACAGGCCGGGGTAATAAGAGACAGTTGTAGCCCCTGGGCGGCCCCTCTAGTGATTGTCAAAAAAAAGGACGGAACCATGAGAATGTGCGTAGACTACCGGAAGATTAATAACATCACCCATAAAGACGCCTACCCCTTGCCTAGGATAGAAGAGTCCTTAACTGCTTTGAAATCTGCTAATTATTTTTCCACCTTAGACTTAACAAGCGGGTATTGGCAAGTCCCTGTGGCTGAGAGAGATAAGGAGAAGACGGCATTCACCACACCAATGGGTCTATGTGAATTTAATCGCATGCCGTTCGGACTCTGCAACGCATCCGGTACCTTCCAGCGGCTGATGGAATGCTGCCTCGGACACAAGAACTTCGAGACCGTCCTCCTGTACCTAGATGATGTGATCGTCTACTCAAAGACTTACGAACAACACTTAATAGACCTGGCAGAAGTGTTCGAAGCCTTATCCAGGTATGGCATGAAAGTCAAGCCATCCAAATGTCACCTTCTCAAGCCAAAGGTACAGTACCTGGGACACATCGTGAGTTCGGAGGGAGTAGCACCAGATCCCGAGAAAATAAGCGCCATAAGGGATTGGCCAAGACCTACCAGCGCAAAAGAAGTGAGACAATTCCTGGGATTGGTGGGTTACTATCGCAGATTTATAAAAGGATTTACCAAGTTGGCAGCACCCTTGCAAGACACCTTGGTAGGGCAGACGAAGAAACCTTCAAACCGAAACCCTCCTTTTCAGTGGAACGACGAAAGGGAAGACTCCTTTGAACAACTAAAGAAGGCACTAACCGGAGAAGAGGTTCTGGCATACCCAGATTACCATAAACCTTTCATCCTCTACACCGATGCCAGTAATGTGGGACTAGGAGCGGTGCTGTCACAAAAGCAAGAAGGTCGGGAGAAAGTCATCGCCTTTGCAAGTAGAAAGCTCCGGCCTACTGAAAGAAATTCAGAAAATTACAGCTCCTTCAAATTGGAACTACTGGCAGTAGTTTGGGCTGTGACGGAGCGTTTCAAACACTATCTGGCCGCTGCAGAATTTATTGTCTATACTGACAACAATCCGTTGACCCACCCGGACACAGCCAAATTAGGTGCGTTAGAACAGCGATGGATAGCCCGGTTATCTAATTACAACTTCATAATCAAGTATCGAGCAGGTCGCAAGAATGGAAATGCCGATGCCCTATCCCGGATGCCACACTTGAGAGATGTAGAAGAGGAAACGGGGGAGCTTGAAGAAATTGAACTACCAGCCTTCCATCGTCCCAAGGCAAAACATCATCAGTCAAGTACCTATCAGAAACAACAAGAGGTGAATTTTAATCCGTTAGCACACCATAGATGGGCTGACACCCAAGACAGCAATCCGGCTGTGAAGTTGGTGAAGGAACTGTTGACTGAGCAAAGTGCATATCCCTATGAGGATGCCCCAGAAGAGACGCATCAACTCTGGAAAGAGAGAGGCAAAATGTTCCTGTATCAAGGGAAGCTCTGTAGAAGATACACCAATCCGAAAACATATGAATTGGTTTGGCAGATTATTGTGCCTAAACAAGATGTGAAGATGGTCCTCGAAGCTTACCATAATGGTGCTGGTCACTTCGGTTGGAAAAAGTTAGAAGTACTTCTAAGAGAAAGATTTTATTGGGTCGGGATGAGAAAATCAATCGAACAGTGGTGCAGAAATTGTGGCCCGTGTAACCTCAGAAGAAACGATCAAAAGAACCAAAGAGCACCACTGCAGCCCATAATCACCAAACAACCACTTGAACTTGTAGCCATGGACCACGTGAAGTTGACACCAAGCCGGTCTGGCTATGTCTATGCCTTGACCATCGTGGACCATTATTCACGTTTCTTGGTAGTAGTACCCGTAAAAGATCTGACAGCAAAAACAGCAGCCAAAGCGTTCCAAACGTACTTTTGTAGACCCCATGGATATCCGGAACAGGTTTTCACCGACCAAGGTACAGCCTTTGAATCAGAGATCTTCAGAGAATTCTGTAATATGTATGGTTGCAAAAAGATCCGGACGACGGCCTATCATCCACAAACAAACGGCTTATGCGAGAAGATGAACCATATTGTAATAGACCTACTAAAGACTTTACCTGAGACAGAAAGGAATCAATGGCCAGAGAAATTGCCTGACTTGGTGGATCTGTATAATCATGTCCCGGTGAGCTCCACCAACTGCACCCCAGCTTACCTTATGCGTGCAAGACCCGGCCAATTACCAATCGATCTAGAAATGGGAATTCTGAAACCAGACGCAGAAGTTCAAGACTCCAATTGGGATATCATACGGCAAAAGCAGTATCGCCAAGTGCAAGAGAGTGTGGAAAGAAGCCTTCAGCAAACTAGAGAAAGACAAGAGCGAACTTTCAACCAGAATGCTCTAGCGACCCCATTAAGACCGGGTGACCAAGTGCTCAAGAGAAATCGTCGAACCAATAAACTGGACAATCAGTGGGAAGCCGTACCCTACACAGTTTTACCAACAAGAGTGGATAATCCTAAAATGTGTCTCATTAGCAAAAACGGAGGCTTAACATCTGTACTAGTGTCAAGAGACAATCTTAAATTATGTCCGGAAGCATTGAAAGAGCCAGACATTGTCCAGCCAGAACCAGAAGTTATTCAACCCATACAGGTTCAACCAGTAAAGGAAAAAGAAGAGGAAGTGTATCACACCTGTATAGGAGACTTTCCCAAAACCCTACTAACATACCATGGTGCAGTAGTGGTTCCCATGGTGGCCTTTTACCCAACACCGAACCCAATACCAGAAGTCCCAAGACAGGAAGAGGCTGACCCCGTACTACAGGAGGTTCCAGGCCAGGAAGAACAGATTCCTGGTCAGAGTAATCCCATTCACGGTGGACTTGCCAACTCCATAGTCGTGGAATTATCTTTAGCAGAGCGGGCAGATACTACATCCGCAGTAGACAGTAGTACACCACATGAAGAGACACCGCTATTACGTAGATCACAGCGTAGTACCCAGGGTCAATTACCGGCCAGGTATGCAGATTACCAACTATAAAGCTCATAATGTGAATTGTATATATGTTATGCCGTATATAATTAAACAGAAAATGTAGTATAGTCATTTTTATCAGGCTGCAACGTTTAAGCCCAGTGCCTACAGAGACTTGTCTGTATGAACTTCTTGCATATTCTTGAACTTTTTATCAGCCCGGAGGCACTAAATCAAAGCTCCGGAAAGACTGCTTTTTGAACTTTGCTTTTTGCTCTTTTTGAACTTTCTTTAGACTTTATATTGATAACTCCGTTGGAAAAATGGAACTAAATTCCTGGACACTAAGTACAGTGCCTTTCCTAATACCTTCAAGGATAGAACTGTATTAATGGACGCGATTTGAAGTGACTTTTTACAGAACTATATTTTTGTTTCCTTGAGTGGTTTTTGTAACTTTTCATTTTTAAGACTCTGTACATATTAATTGTTATTTCAAAATGTTATTGTCCCACAGTCCCGGAGTACTGTTCTTAACTAAGGGGGAATGTGGCACCCCTAGGGGTATTTGCCACAAAAATAGTTACTGACAGCAAATACTAAAATAGCAAGACTGCACTACCACCTCCGGCCAGAAGGGGGAGCTCCAGAGACTCCCCTTGATCCATTCTGGTCTGAGAGAAGAACTGGCAGTTGGGCCAAGGAGCTGAAAGTGAGAGGTCATACAGTTGAATCTCTAACAGCCCTGTGACTGTTACCAGGCCTAAATCTCCGGCCTGAGGAGAAGAGGGATAGAGAAAAAGGACATTGTGAGAACCGGGTAGCATTAATCACTACCCAGAACAGGCGCAAAGACGGATACCGGATCCGTGGCTGTATTCATTATATATAATACAGCAACCGGAAAAACGTGAGGTGATACCAGCTTCACTAGGGTCGGATGCAGCAACAGACACAGAGTTCAGCGGTACTCCCAGAGGGGGTAAACCGATAAAAGGACTCGGGTTGCCCGTCGAACCAAGACCCGGAGGGGAGAGATTGGGCCGGCAGCCAGTTCACATACAGCAGCAGGGCCACACAGAAATTGCGCACAATAAGAGGCGAAGACCCCGGCAGGGTCAAAGTAACTCAGAGTTCCCATACAGACTCCGGTGACAGGACTGGTTGTAAATCCTTTTATGTTAAAGTAAACTGGTTAAACGTTTCAGTGCCTCAGTCTTTCATTTGGACAATAGCCATCTATCCAGGATCGAGATCGTCACCGCTGGGAGAACCTGCTGCTGATCAAGTAAGTGCCTGTCCCCTCATGATACCCCTTACACTGTGCATTGCCTGAGGCCACAGCACCGGGTCAAGCCACCCGTGACATCCCCCTCAAGAGACAGACTCCATTGGTCCGGTGCTGGGTATCCCGGTCTCCTGGGCGTCACAAGTATATACCTGTATGTCATCTCCTCCTGTATATAGTATATACCTGTGTGTCATCTCCCCTGTATATAGTATATATCTGAGTGTCATCTCCTCCTGCATATAGTATATACCTGCATGTCATCTTCTATGTATAGCATATACCTGTATGTCATCTCCTCCTGTATATAGTATATACCTGTGTGTCATCTCCCCTGTATACAGTATATATCTGAGTGTCATCTCCTCCTGCATATAGTATATACCTGCATGTCATCTTCTATATATAGCATATACCTGTATGTCATCTCCTCCTGTATATAGTATATACCTGTATGTCATCTCCTCCTGTATATATGTACCTATATGTCATCTCCTCCTCTATATAGTATATACCTGTGTGTCATCTCTCCTGTATATAGTATATATCTGTGTGTCATCTCCCCTGTATATAGTATATACCTGTGTGTCATCTCCTCCTGTATTAGACCTCGTTCACACGTTATTTGCTCAGTATTTTTACCTCAGTATTTGTAAGCTAAATTGGCAGCCTGATAAATCCCCAGCCAACAGGAAGCCCTCCCCCTGGCAGTATATATTAGCTCACACATACACATAATAGACAGGTCATGTGACTGACAGCTGCCGTATTTCCTATATGGTGCAATTGTTGTAGTTTGTCTGCTTATTAATCAGATTTTTATTTTTGAAGGATAATACCAGACTTGGGTGTGTTTTAGGGCGAGTTTCGTTTGTCAAGTTGTGTGTGTTGAGTTGCGTGTGGCGACATGCATGTAGCGACTTTTGTGAGATGAGTTTTGTGTAGCAACATGCGTGTAGCAACTTTTTGTGTGTCGAGTTGCATGTGACAGGTTAGTGTAGCAAGTTGTGTGCAGCAAGTTTTGCGCATGGCGAGTTTTGCGCGTTGCGAGTATTATGTGTGGTGCCTTTTGAGTATGTGCAAGTTTTGTGTGAGGCAACTTTTGCATGTGTTGCAACTTTTGTGCATGTGGCAATTTTTCCGCGTGTGCAAGTTTTGCGTGTGGCGAGTTTTTTATGAGGAGAATTTTGCACTTGTGGCGAGTTTTGCAAGAGCCTAGTTTATGCATGTGGCGAGTTCTGCGCGTGGCGAGTTTTGAGTGGCGACTTTTGTGTTTTGACTTTTATGTGGCGAGGTTGGTGTATGTGTGGTGAAATGTGTGCTGAAGGTGGTATATGTGTTCAAGCACGTGCTGGTGTGTGGCGCATTTTGTGTGTGTTCATATCCCCGTGTGTGGTGAGTATCCCATGTCGAGGCCCCACCTTAGCAACTGTACGGTATATACTCTTTGGCGCCATCGCTCTCATTCTTTAAGTCCCCCTTGTTCACATCTGGCAGCTGTCAATTTGCCTCCTACACTTTTCCTTTCATTTTTTCCCATTATGTAGATAGGGGCAAAATTGTTTGGTGAATTGGAACGCGCGGGGTTAAAATTTCACCTCACAACGAAGCCTATGACGCTCTCAGGGTCCCGACGTGTGACTGTGCAAAATTTTGTTGCTGTAGCTGCGACGCTTCCAACACTTTTCCTTTCACTTTTTTCCCCATTATGTAGATAGGGGCAAAATTGTTTGGTGAATTGGAACGCGCGGGGTTAAAATTTCGCCTCACAATATAGCCTATGACGCTCTCGGGGTCCAGACGTGTGACTGTGCAAAATTTTGAGGCTGTAGCTGCGACTCCTCCAACACTTTTCCTTTCACTTTTTCCCCATTATGTAGATAGGGGCAAAATTGTTTGGTGGATTGGAAAGCGCGGAGTTAATATTTCACCTCACAACGTAGCCTATGACGCTCTCAGGGTCCAGACGTGTGACTGTGCAAAATTTTGTTGCTGTAGCTGCGACGCTTCCAACACTTTTCCTTTCACTTTTTTCCCCATTATGTAGATAGGGGCAAAATTGTTTTGTGAATTGGAACGCGCGGGGTTAAAATTTCGCCTCACAATATAGCCTATGACGCTCTCGGGGTCCAGACGTGTGACTGTGCAAAATTTTGTGGCTGTAGCTGCGACGGTGCAGATGCCAATCCCAGACATACACACACACACACACACATACACACACACACACACACACACACACATTCAGCTTTATATAGTAGATTGCAAAAATCTTGCATGGCAAATTGATACAATATATTCATCCGTAATCATAACTCAATAATCTGCCCAAGATTCGCTTCCCACAGATACAATATATCCAACAGATATGTGCCCTAATGGGCTATGATAACCGCACTGTATGTGAGAGAGTGAAAAAATCACATGGATAAAAGTCCCCTATCAACGCCCCTTAAGTAAGGCTGAATCATATCATGTTGGACATAAAATGGAGTGAAAAAAACATTCATTTAAAGATATTGAGAGGTGAGCTTATCTGATTCGGATACACTCCGACGCGTTTCCCCGCATTATATGGTTCATCAGGAGGTATTATAGATGTTTCCGAGGCCGGGTGTCATAATAAATGGTGACCCGTCCCGGCGGCCAAAGAGGTGGACTTAAATAACCACTGTAATCGCTGCTCCTATGACACACTCTGCCCCACAATGAGGCGGGTATAATTACCTAATTACCGGGTAATAAAACTTTGTGCTCCACAAATACAATGCCATCTTACCCACCTCGGTGTGCATTCCACTCGGAGGGAAGTGATGTGACTTACGGCCGTCAGGGGGAGTGTGCGCTCCAAAACGAGGACCGCAAACATCATTTCCTGTGGGGATTCCCATGCGCCAGGCCAACTTACAGAAAGCGTTCCAGGCGGTGGAGCGCATATCGATGCTGTAGCACATCCGATCCAAGCCCTCAGTGCAAGATATCAGCAGCATCAGTATATATGCACAGATCATTTTGTATTTCACCCCTTCCACATTTAACAGGGAGTCGATTTACAACACAGTCCATTGACACAGGAAATATCTTATATCCCTCCATGAATAATCAAAATAGCCGTATCTCCTATTCTCCGAGAAGAAACTCTGTATATACACATAGTAGAAAAATCAGATATATCAGAGAATTTTCTATACATATAAAGCTTGCAACTTTAGATGAAACTGTGCAGCAACTATTTTACTACTATTAACATCAAACAGGGTAAGTATGGAAGAAGCACACGTCTATAATTAAATAATAAAGAAAAGGAAGATTTTAAATACACAAATAAATGAATATCTAGATAAATTAGCCCCCAATGTGGACTATGTAGAAACATGTATTAATAAAAAACAGAGCCGTTACCAACCAGGACTAGACCAAACATAGAATTGCACATTTCCTCAAATGATACAAGCATATGACAGAGACTCGTTTAATCCCTTAGGGGAGAGGGACTGCAATCTAATAATCCACTCTGCCTCCCGCTTCAGGATATTTCTATCAAAATCCCCTTCTCTAATACTTGGTCTTTCCATTTCAATCATTGTGAAGGTAATATCGCCCGTCCGACCACCATGTATGTTCATTCATATGACGGGCGATAGGGGTGTCCCTTTTGTTCTTAATATCACCCAAATGTTCACCTACCCTCACTCTCAATTCTCTTCTGGTTTTACCAATGTAGTCCATAGGGCAGGTACACATGGCCTTATACACCAGACCCACTGATCTACAATTGCCAAAATCTCTAATGGAAAAGACCTTACCATTCGCCGCACTTGCAAAAGGTTTTACTCTGCGTCATCATAGGACGCCTGGAACAACTCCCGCACCAAAAAACACCAAGGGGTCTTCTATCAAGCCACGTTCCAGCCTTCATAGGTCTCTGATAGAGGCTGTGCACTAAACAATCTCCAATGGAACGACCCCTCCTATATGTGATGCTAGGTTTAGATGACACAAAATTACTCACATTAGGGTCTGCTGTAAGGATCCCCCAATGTTTTTTTGATAACCTGATAAACCCTTTTGGACTGGCCATCAGAAGTCCCAATCAGCCTTAAGGCCCCGTCACACATAGCGACGCTTGAGCGATTCCGACAACGATACGACCTGTCAGGGATCGCTCAAGCGTCGCTATGTGGTCGCTGGTGAGATGTCACACAGTGCGATCTCCCCAACGACGCAGCAGCGATGCGGCGAACTGTAGCGACCTGTAGAACGATGCTATTTCATGATGATTCAATGGGACGTCCTGTCAGCGAGGTCGTTGGTAAGGTGTCAAACACAGCGATGTGTGCTACCCAGCGGGACCTCAATGATCAAAAAATGGCCCAGGCCATTCCGACACGATCAGCGATCTCACAGCAGGGGCCTGGTCGCTGCTACGTGTCACACACAGCGAGATCGCTACTGAGATCGCTGTTGCGTCACAAAACTTGTGACTCAGCAGCGATCTCGCTAGCGATCTCGCTGTGTGTGACGGGGGCTTTACTATGCTATCATCTGCATTATTTCGAGCTGTATTAGTCCCCAGGAGAGATTGCCTATCAGCCGCATAGGCCTCCCTTAGCGGTTTGTCTAGTGTGGTACACGGATACCCCCTCATCCTGAATCTTTGATACAGGTCCCTCGATTGTCTTCTAAATGTAGAGCAGTTGAGTTGGAGCAGTTCCTCCTTATTCGGAGGAACTGTCCCTTAGGTATACCTTTTTTGAGAGGGACAGGATGGTGACTAGTCCATCTCAAAAGGTTATTTGTCGCAGTGGGTTTTCGATATGTGCATGTACTTATACTCCCATCCACCTCTTTAGAAATTGTCAAGTCCAGGAAGTAAATACTATGGCTATAATGCTCTGAAGTAAACCTAAGTCCAATGCTGTTTTTATTTCTACTCTCCACAAAATGGTGGAACTCTTCCTCTGAGCCAGACCAAAAAACCAAGATGTCATCAATATATCTGGCCCAGAGGCTGATAAAAGGGGTCCACCAAACCTCCGCCTCCCCAAAAATGTGGTGGGTTTCCTCCCACCAGCCCAGGAAGATATTTGCATAAGTGGGGGCACAGGGGCTCGCCATTGCAGTTCCCCTGAGCTGGTGCAAGTATTTACCATCAAAGAGGAGCTGGTGCAAGTATTTACCATCAAAGAGGAATTGTTTGTGAGAGCAAAATGCAAAAGTTTTTCAATAAACAAATTCTGCCCATAAGAATCAACCGATCTTGTTTTCAGGAAATGGGTGATAGCCCTCATGCCACACTCATGTGGGATGCTGCTGTAGAGTGCCTCCACATCAATTCATGCCACCAGTGTGTTGGCCTCCACTACAATACCCTCCAGCATGCTTAAAAGATGGGAAGAATCCCGGACATATGAGGGAAGCGATACTACAAAAGGTCTCAGAATTCTGTCAAGATAAATTCCACAATTCTGTGTTAAAGAATCTATCCCTGCCACAATGGGTCGACCCCTCAGGGGTTCTAGCCCCTTGTGGATCTTAGGCAGGGCATAGAATGTTGGTATAATAGGATTGTCAGGCAACATAAATTTCCTTTCATTTTCAGATATTAAACCTTCCTCTCTTGCCTGATTCAAGATTCTTGATAGCTCCCTTTTGTAAACTAGAATTGGATCAACTCGTAACACCTCGTATGTCTCCAGGTCATGCAGTAATGTGTGACACATTTTCAAATAGACACAATGGTCCATAAGTATGAGGTTATTATCCAATGCATTAATAATGTCCCTATTCCTCTCCAAACTCTCAAGAGATGATATTTCACTCACCGATAGGTTGGAGAGACCTTGACAGTCTTTACATGGAATTTTGCATAAATCAGCTTCAACCAATTTTACAAAAATGTCAACACTGGTGACCTCAGTGATGGGTGACATCCTCATACTTTTCCTTTTCAAGTCAGTAAATGGGCCTTTTCCATGACCCTGTGCGATTTCATTTAGAAGGCCCGTTAGGGCCTGAAAGCCCTCTACATCATCCTCTAAAGTCTAAAGACTTAGAAGATACGCTACTATTGGCATATTTAAGTGATACGGTTACGGTCAGAGAGGAATCTTTAGTATTTTTTGAGAGGGAACAACTCACTGCTGTTCTTTTTAAGTGGAACTATATGCCCCCAATTTCCCCAGGGAATGCTATCGATTGTTCCATGACTCTGTAATCAGATACATGGAGGCAATCCTGTACCATTCCCCTAATCAAAATTTAACTAAAGCTGAGGTGTTTGCATTACAGGAGATGAGAAAGTGGACGGTTGTAGTGTTCCGCAAGGCGGATAAAGGAGGTAATGTGGTGGTGTTGGATTGTACTTATTATGTTGAAGAGGCTTTATTCCAGTTAAATGATCCGGACACTTACATGCGGTTAGACGGTAATCCAATCTTCAAGCATAAAGGGAAACTAAGGTGATTGTTGAATAAATATGTAGCGCTTGGGATCTTGACCAAGAAGAGAGGAGAACATTTTTTTCCTGAGTTTCCTAACACTGCATTCTGGTATAGTTTACCTAAAATACACAAAGATTCCAAAAAACATCCAGGGTGCCCTATAATATCAGGGGTAGGGTCCTTAAAAGAACCATTATCGCAGTACCTGGATTGGTTATTAAAACTTGTATTGCAGCAAGTACCCTCTTTTGTTAAAGATTCTGGGGATTTTTTGGCTACATTGAAAGAATTCGATTGGCAAACTAGTTTTTCTTTGGCTTCAATAGATGTTGTTAGCCTGTACACTAGAATCCCACAAGATGCAGGCATAGAAGCTATTCAAAAAATTCTAGTAAATGTGAATGTGGATCAGAACCTTACTTCCTTTATTATTGAGGGTCTACAATTTGTCTTATCGCATAATACTTTCAAATTTCTTGATAAGTGGTACTAGCAAAAGACCGGTACCGCTATGGGTACACCGGTCGCATGTGTTTTTGCAAATTTATTCCTAGCAGTATTTGAAGAGAAATATATCTATAGCGGTCTTAATCCTTACCTTAAACACATTTGTTGTCTTTTGAGATTTGTCGATGATGTATTTATTATATGTGACGGGATGAAAGAAGACTTTGAGGGTTTTGTAGATTACCTAAATTCTGTGAATACTGACAATATGCGCTTTACATCTTGTTTTGGAGGTAACAGCTTGGTGTTTTTAGATGTTAAGATTGACATCATAGATGGACGCATAAACACTTGTGTCCATGAAAAAATCTACGGCTACAAATAATATGTTACGTTTTGACAGTGGGCATCCTGTTCACACTAAGCGAGGATTGCCTTATAGTCAAATGCTTAGATATCGAAAGATTGTTAATGTTGAAGAGGTATATAAGGAACAGTTAAAAGATTTGAAGTCAGGCTTCATGGAAAGAGGAAATCCGAAATTACTGCTGGATGAAGCAGAATTATGTACTGAGAATGTTACACAGATGGACCTCCTTAAAAAACAGACATAAGAATAACCGAGTCCACACTCAAAAAGAAAAAATTGAGCAGAGCGTTATTTTTAATTTTAAACACAGTCCAATGGATAGAGCTGTTCAGACAGCCATTAGAAGGAACTGGCATATTTTGCAATCAGATCGAGATTTAGCCAAATTAAATATTGGCAATCCACAATTTGCCTATAGACGCACACAAAATTTAGGAGATATATTGGTGCATAATAGCATTATACCGGAGGAAAAAATTGGTTAAAAACCACCTCCAGCCCAGGGAATTTTAAGTGCGGTAATTGCAATTATTGGCGGTTTCATTTAACACACAGCCCTCTTAAAATAGGCCCCTTAGAACATAGAACTAAAGACTTTATTTCATTTAGAAGTAAAAATGTGGTGCATATTCTCTATTGCCCCTGCTTTTTAGTATATAGGTAAGGCTATCCGTCCTATGTGTACGAGGTTTAGAGAGCATTTTAGTTCTATAACCTCAGGTAAAGGTTCTTTGCGACTTATTAACCATATGCAGGAAAACATGATGCTAACCCTAGGTTGTTGAGCTTTGCAGGTTTGGAAATAGTTAAGTACCCTTTGAGGGGAGGAAACCACAACAAAATTCTGTTGCAACATGAGGCAAAATGGATCATGAGAACAAATGCTCAGGGTCCAATGGGTCTGAACGATAAATTAGACATGTCTGTCTTTTTATGATTATTGTTTGTTGCTTGTTCTGCATTTATATGTGATTATTGTTTATGTTTTCAGATTGCATATTTTCATGCACATTCTGTTAACTAAAGACTCATGTTACACAGATGGTTTTGAGTTCCCTATAAAGGAACTGACACAAGTCCTAATCACACACCTGGACCCGTGGAAGCGCAGTCGGCACGAAACAGCCGTCGTCCTGTTTGCTCTTTGCACCTTTATGTATACCCGCTGCCCTAGAGGTATGTCCGCACCCCACTAAGTGGGAGAATAAAAGGACATTCATGTGCTCGAAACGCGTTCAGTGATCACATGGCTGTCCCTTTGTAACAATCCTTGTTAGCCACATGTAAGCAGCCTTTCAATTTTAAGAATGATGAAATAAAAATTTGTTACATTTTATTCCGGAGCTGGATTCCTCCTCTTTTCTACATATGAAATTGTGAACGTTGAGCAGTGACGTCTTCCGTGCTCAGATTTCTTATGGACTATCTAGATGCCGTCATTAGGGGTGAGCTGAATAACTTCTTTTTCTTATAAAGCTATGTTACCAGGTTAGGGGCCCACTCAGAAATTTTGCCATCCCTGAACAAAAAACCCTAGCTACGCCTCTGCCATCACCCCTTATATACTATGTCCGCCACACTTTCCCCCTTATGAACTATAACTGCCATACCAAACCCCTTATGAAAAATAGAGGGCTTCCTCATTACTGGTAACACAAAGGCTCTGCGTATGCCTGAACTGTCGCATCTTGACACCGTCCAAGTTGAAATCTGTTTATCCCCAGGTATGTTGTACGGTGTGGGACAGAATGATGGACAGGTGAAGGATATTGTTGTTTGGTTTTTTTCTTTATTCCAGGAGATGAGGGATTCAATGGAATAGGCATTAGGTGAGTATAACTTGTTATTTTTTAATGAAAAAAAAACCTTAATTTTAGATAAAGCACGTTAAACAGTATGGATGGCAATAGTCAATTTTTGTAACAAAAAATGGGCTCACTTGTAGCAAGCCAAGTGATTTTTAAAAATTTAAAACCACCTCTGAAGAGACAATTTGTGTACTTAATTTCCCATAGAAGCATGCATGGCATAAGTCTTCTCACTCTGCCAAGCCAAGCCTGGCTTGTACTCTCCACAAGGAGACAATGTACACGTTAGACCACAAAACTGATGAAGAAAATTCTGCATTACCTGTAGTTACACTGGTTTATACGATTGTCCCAGAGTCCAACATTCCCACAATCATCATGCAGGGTAGCGTGTAATTCTTCCCCATTAAACTAGTATTGTTTTCTATACCTCCAGTTTTCCTAATTATTATGAAACTTCAATAGCTACATACAAGTGCTTCGCACAAAATTAGAATATCATCAAAAAGTTAATTTATTTCAGTTCTTCAATACAAAACGTGAAACTCATATATTATATAGAGTCATTACAGAGTGATCTATTTCAAGTGTTTATTTCTGTTAATGTTGATGATTATGGCTTACAGCCAATAAAAACAAAACAAAAGTCATCTCAGTAAATTAGAATAATTAACAGAAAACACCTGAAAATGTTTCCTAAGCATTTAAAAAGGTCCCTTAGGCTGTTTCAGTAGGCTCCACAATCATGGGGAAGACTTGTCAGATGTTCAGAGTAGGTCTTTGACACACTCCACAAGAAGGGTAAGCCACAAAAGGTCATTTCTAAATAAGCTGGCAGTTCACAGAGTGCTGTATCCAAGCATGTTAATGGAAAGTTGAGTGGAAGGAAAAAGTGTGGTAGAAAAAGGTGCACAAGCAACCGGGATAACCGCAGCCTTGAAAGGATTGTTAAGAAAAGGCCATTCAAAAATTGGGGGGAGATTCACAAGGAGTGGACTGTTGATGGAGTCATTGCTTCAAGAGCCACCACACACAGATGTATCAAGGACATGGGCTATAAGTGTCGCATTCCTTGTGTCAAGCCATTCATGACCAATAGACAACACCAGAAGCGTCTTACCTCGGCCAAGGAGGAAAAGAACTGGACTGTTGCTCAGTGCTCCAAGGTGTTTTCAGATGAAAATAAATTTTGCATTTCATTTGGAAATCAAGGTCCCACAGCCTGGAGGAAGAGTGGAGAGGCACACAATCCAAGGTCTAGTGTGACGTTTCCACAATCAATGATGGTTTGGGGAGCCATGTCATCTCCTAGTATAGGTCCACTGTGTTTTATCAAGACCAAAGTCAGCGCAGCCGTCTACCAGGTAATTTTAAAGCACTTCATGCTTCCCTCTGTCGACAAGCTTTGTGGAGATGGAAATGTCATTCTCCAGCAGGACTTGGCACCTGTCCACACTGCCAAAGGTACCAATACCTGGTTTACAAACAACAGTATCACGGTGCTTGATTGGCCAGCAAACTTGTCTGACCTTAACCCCACACATAATGTCAAGAGGAAGATGAGAGACACCAGACCCAACAATGCAGACGAGCTGAAGGCTGCTATCAAAGCAACCTGGGCTTCCATAACACCTCAGCAGTGCCACAGGCTGATCGCCTCCATGCCACACCGCATTGATGCAGGAATTGATGCAAAAGGAGCCCCGACCAAGTACTGAGTGCATTTACTGAACATACATTTCAGTAGGCCAACATTTTGGATTTTAAAATCATTTTTCAACCTGGTGTTATAAAGTATTCTAATTTACAGAGATAATGACTTTTGAGTTTTCAGTGGCTGTAAGCCATAATCATCAATAAGAAATAAACATTTTAAATAGATCACTCTGTTTGTAATGACTCTATATAGAATATGAGTTTCTCTTTTTGTATTGAACTGAAATAAATTAACTTTTTGATGATATTCTGATTTAGTGATAAGCACTTGTAAATCTGAAAAAAATGATGTGTTTATGGTACGTTTCTCTTATCATCTCTACATTACTGCCATCTAGTGTTTATTGTAGATCATTACCTGTGTCATTTGTATTGTCATACATTTATGTGATAATTGCCAATCTATGTTATAAAATGTCACCCTCACCAGAGACGTTGCTAGGGTCAGAAATGATCAGGGACCCAAGCGCCAAGACATATTTTGCTGTCACTCAATGCCCACTACAAAATTGTGTCACAACAAATGCAACAGATAACACAGCGAAGACGCTCTAAGTAAGATAGTGTAGTAGATGTCACTCGCAGTCCTAGTATTGTAAGGAGATGAACATATTGCCCTGTAGTCCCTTGGAGATATCAGACCTGTGTACAACGTAAAGTGTCATATGTCATTGTAAGGGTGATATGTACGGTATTATGAATTGTGTTGTGGTGTATTATAATGTTTTGCACTGGAGGACATTGTATTCTGCCCAGCAACAAACAGTAAGTAGGGTAGGATAGAGTTAAGTGTTGGAACTAGCTCAGGAATGGAGGGCTATGTAGCAGGATCAGAGAGGACCTCCTGGTAGTGACTCAGATAGGGCTTAGCTTGCAGCTAGAGCAGACGTTTGGTCTGAGTGCTCAGCAGGGTTGCCTACAGTGCTGATTCTGTGGCAAGAGAGCAAGTAGATTGGGACAGAGATACAGTGGATACAGAAAGTATTCAGACCCCTTTAAATTTTTCACTCTTTGTTTCATTGCAGCAATTTGGTAAATTCAAAAAAGTTCATTTTTTTTCTCATTAATGTACACTCTACACCCCATCTTGTCTGAAAAAAACAGAAATGTAGAATTTTTTGCAAACTTAATAAAAAAGAAAAGCTGAAATATCACATGGTCATAATTATTCAGACCGTTTTCTCAGACACTCATATTTAAGTCACATGCTGTCCATTTCCTTGTGATCCTCCTTGAGATGGTTCTACTCCTTCATTGGAGTCCAGCTGTGTTTAATTAAACTGATAGGACTTGATTTGGAAAGGCACACACCTGTCTATATAAGACCTCACAGCTCACAGTGCATGTCAGACCAAATGAGAATCATGAGATCAAAGGAACTGGCCAAGGAGCTCAAAGACAGAATTGTGGCAAGGCACAGATCTGACCAAGGTTACAAAAGAATTTCTGCATTACTCAAGGTTCCTAAGATCACAGTGGCCCCCATAATTCTTAAATGGAAGAAGTTTGGGACCACCAGAAGTCTTCCTAGACATGGCCGTCCAGTCTAACTGAGCAATCGTGGGAGAAGAGCCTTGGTGAGAGAGGTAAAGAAAAACCCCAAGATCACTGTGGCTGAGCACCAGAGATGCAGTAGGGAGATGGGAGAAAGTTCCACAAAGTCAACTATCACTGCAGCCCCCCACCAGTCAGGCCTTTATGTCAGAGTGGCCCGATGGAAGCCTCTCCTCAGTGCAAGACATGTGAAATCATGCATAGAGTTTGCTAAAAAACCCATGAAGGACTCCCAGGCTATGAGAAATTAGATTCTCTGGTCTGATGAGATGAAGATGGACCTTTTTGGTGATAATTCTGAGCGGTATGTGTGGAGAAAACCAGGCACTGCTCATCACCTGGCAAATACAATCCCAACAGTGAAACATGGTGGTGGCAGCATCATGCTACGGGGATGTTTTTCCGCTGCAGGGACAGGACAACTGGTTGTCATTGAAGGAAACATGAATGTGGCCAAGTACAGAGATATCCTGGATGAAAACCTCTTCCAGAGTGCTCTGGACCTCAGACTTGGCCGAAGGTTCACCTTCCAACAAGCCAATGACTGGTGAGAGTGTGTAGCCAAGTCCCTGAGAGAGGGGAGCGTTGTGCAGTTACAGCCTTCAGCCTCCATTAAGCAGGAATACACCAGTATACCATTTTTGCACATGGAATAGTGCAGCAGAATGCACTTTTCTATGCAGAATCCAGAAAAAATGAATACCACGTAATAAAATTTTATTTTGCTTTATTTTATAATACAAGCCCATGCATGATGGAAGCCAGTCTATACTTATAAAGTGAAAACTGTCAGAGATTATAAGTAGGAAATCCATCCCAAATTATAGCAGCAATGGATACCACAAAATACAAAAAAAAATATTTTCCTTTATTAGATCATACATACAATTTTGTCTACATTTTTACTCCTACTTACAATATGATGTGTCATATTGCATCTTCTGGTTTCAAAGAATCCCAGGCTCTGCGTTTCTGTGGAATTGGCTGAACTACAAGCTCACTTAGTTTACGAACCCCTGATCTTTCCTCACTATGGGGTCTTCTCATGTTCAGGAGGGTTTTGTTAGTAGCAGAAGGGGGATATACTAAGAAACGAGCACTTTCTGGGTTTGTCCCTTGAAATATACCGTAGTTATTAGACACAAGCCCTTTATATTTTAGACGAGATAGAGCAGACTCTGAAAAAGTACTGTAGGTGCGAGGCAGGTGAAGTAGTCTAGGACTATGTGAGGCTGATGCTATTTCTTTTTGGGTAACTTTGTATGCTTGTTGCATTGTTTGCCAAAGTTTTAACTTTTGCTCCAATGTGCACACTTCTCTAAGGACAGAGGTCACCTTATCCAATCTGTCCAGAAGGTCTGTCACTGCTGTAGGGAGATGATCTACAGCTAGTCCAGGTGAAACTAATGGTCTAGGGCTGGTTGGTGATGCCACATCTTCATGCTGAAATGTCAAAGTGTGCTTTGATAGCACTGTCCTGGACCGACCTCGGAATGATGCAGTGAAGGATCTTGTTGACTCAGGAACCAAACCTTCAAATTTCACCGTGTGACGATACTGGAAAGGAAAACAAGAAGATAATTATAGCAAAAGTAGAAGAATCTTGCGCATATTAATATAATTAGTTGGAATCTTAAACATTATGACAATATAGGAAAGGATACTTTTCAGTTAGAGCAGTCAAATTTTGGAATGCTACACAAAATGAGAAAGCAATACCAAATAAGTTAATGACTGGAGACTGACATTTAATAATTTATCCAGGTTATCAGGGTCAGAAACTATTTTTGGGGGGCAAGATTGACTTCTATTGGTCAATAAAGCCTGCATCAGGTTCAGCTATTATTTACAGAGGCATGTAAATGTTTTGGCACCCCTGGTCAAAATTACTGTTATTGTGAACAATTAAGCAAATTGAAGAGATAATTATCTCTAAAAGACCTAAAGTTGAAGATGACACATTTCCTTTGTATTTTAGGCACAAAAAAGTCATTCTTTACATTTTCAAAATTGCAAAACGGAAAACTGGCCAATGCAAAAGTTTGGGCACTATGCATGGTTAGTACCTAGAAGCACACTCTTTGCAAGTACCACAGCTTGTAAACGCTTTTTTATAGCCAGCCAAGAGTCTTTCAGTTATTGTTTGAGGGATTTTTATCCATTCTTCCTAGGAAAATTCTTCCAGTTCTGTGAGATTCCTG